>NC_072821.1:10302500-10612500 GCF_027744805.1 Dunckerocampus dactyliophorus | reverse complement strand
ACATTCATTTCTTGCATAAATCTAATTTCTACCAAGACTCAAATGCAAAAGCACGTCAATGCTAAATGAAGATGACATGAAACAACAATTGTGGCAGGAGGCTTTATCAGTTGTTGGCTATTTTAGAAGTTTGCTCAGCTCCAAATCTTTAAAACGCGGCAGCATCTGTCCTCTGAATATGATCTAGAATGATTATAAATAGACATGTTTGGGGGATCAGAGAGGAGCTGGTAACTAAGCTTTCATAGAGCTTATAGTGAGGCCAGATCATCAGCTATAAATATAGCTGGTAGCCCTGGAATAGCAAGCTGTGCCCTTTTATGTGGGGCTGCAGTTGCTGGTTTGAGGTGATGCCTTTGACATGAAAGGTGATAGGACGGTATGATATTCTGTGAAGGACTAACAGAGGAACCTCCTCTAACCCCAACTTTGGAATATAAAAAGAGAGGGGGTCTTAATGAACATTCAGTATAGAGACATTGATGTCCGACTGGCCACAGCTGTTACAAATCCTACTCATGGCGTGTGTAACTCCTGAATTGGATATTCAAACATTTATGTGTTGATGACAGCCTGAACATGTTTTCTGATCATCCATGTCTTGAATATTTCATTCAAGGCAAATCGCACATGCCATGTGTAGCTTTATGAAGCTCACACCCACACAGATACAAAGGCTAACAGAGTCTGGTTGAAATCAGAGTAGTAACTTTTGTCAGAAAATAAAATATCCCTTCCAGAGATGAGAATAGATAACTCAGTCAGGTCACCCATAATCACCTGGGAGAACCTCTGCGGCCGACTAAGACGGCGTAATCCCAGGCCATGTGACCTGTGGAGTAGACAGCAGCAGTGGTGACTAGACTTTTGAGCTCGCATGACCTAGCCATTGCTGGTCTTCTGTGTGGGCACCGCCACCAAAGTATGCACAAAATAAGTCATCTAATTGATGAAAAACAATCATTTCAATACACTCTGGAATGTTCAAAGCATCACTGATAGGTTAGCACACTACATGTGATCAGCATTACCTGTGTTGCCAGGTGTTTCACTGACGCCAGTGTTGTTCTGCAGCCTCATTGGTGGTACGGCAGCCGTACGCACGGCTGGCTTGCTGGGCTCGGTTTCCAGGGCAACGCATGCAACATGAGGCTTGCAGTTCTGATTGCTGTTTGCAATGTAACGACGCTCAGGGAAGGGACTGTTGTTATTGCCGTTGGAGGCGGGCGAGATATCTACTGTGTCGCAGCCACTCTCCTGTTCGTCATCAGACATACTGTACACGAGGAGCGAATGAGTGGGAGAAAAACATCACTGACAAGAATGACAAAATGTCGTCTGTTGCTTTATTGTGATTGTTTGCGTTCGTCATACCTGTTTGGATGTTTGCATGGTGATGTGCTGGACTGCACTGAGGCTGAAGAGCTGGTGCTAAGCGTGCTGTCGGGGCTGCTGAGAGAACAGACTCTGTCCATACTAACTGTGCTCTGACAGGCCTCACAATCTGCACTTCCTTTACATCTGTGGGTATACAAAGACAAATTTAAAAATGAGCCACAGCTCTTTGTTGAGGGAATCTTGTGGTTTATACTCACTCGCCCATCGAATGCCTTTGTGTGCCCTCCTCTTCATCACTACTGATGCTGATGACGCTGACAGACGGGCTTGTTAGCTCAGAGATCACCATTGCGTGCCGCTGCTCTTGCGAAACCGAATGCTCCTCGCAGTCTGGCTCTACTTTGCAGCAGTTGTCGTCATCCTCCTCCTCTGCCTGCTCTGTTTCTTGCTCCTGTACAACAGCATGCTCCTCTACTGGGCATCTGGCTTCCTCCTCCTCTGCTTCTTCCACATTCTTTGCTGTATCAGCCATCTTTGGGGACTGGCATGGTAAATTTTGGATGTTTGTGTTTTGGGAAAAGTTGCTGCCCCTATGAAACATCAAACATGTCACATCATACCATGAAATATACTGCACAGTCACTAAATTATTGGTTGGGCACACACAAACAATCTTAATGCAAGACCTGTATCAGAAATACAGAGTGATCCTCGTTTATCCAGACCTGACCACAATAGGTGAATTTCTGCAAAGTAGGATTCCTTATTTAAAAATCTAATATTTTTGTAGTTTGAGCATAGACCCTCTAGACATGACCGAACTCCCCTATAGTCACCGTTGCACTCGTATGACCCTATATAAGAGACATAATAACAGAAAACAAGCCAAGCTTGAAAATGTTTTAGGCAAAACAGTTTTTACTATTAATACTATTAGTACATCATTACTACTAAAAGTTTGTATTCAACCACAAACAGCATGATTTATTATTGATTAATTATTGAATGTTGATAAATGTGATGAAATCTCCCAAATTCATTATTTCATAAAATTTGAGAAATTGTCAAAAAGCTCCGTATTGTAAGCTATTCATCTGCACTCTAATCAGCAAATAGGCTACAAAAAAATTCCTGAGCCTTTAATTGGTCTCTTAGTTGATGTGAACTCCTGAAATCAAATAACCTTTGTTTGATATTCTAATTTTCAAGTGTGACACAGAGCCAAAGAGAATAATAATAGAGAATAATGCGGCCGGGGCCTATCCCTACTACCTGAAAAAACAGATTTTCTGCAGCATATTTTGTGACGTTTACTCTCTCACCATAGGAACTACAAATTAAATAATTCAGCATTTGATGTAACTGAAGTCATCTTAACAGGTTTGACAAATGTTTTTCTCAAGCTGCTGTGCCTCAGGTCATCAGGCACCTCCCAGGGGAGACCCACATCATACTTTCATAAGACACACTGAAATAAACCGCAGGGGACATACCTGTTTGTACAAGGCTTTGCTCTTTTGTTGGCAGCTGGCTGCGGCCACACCACATGTGCAATGCCGATGTTTATTGGCTGGTGGGCGGGCATAGTAATTTGGTTGGTTAAGAATGGCTGAGGGTGGGCAATCATGGAGCTGTAATGGTTACCATGGGGACGCACTTTCCTGCATCAAGAAAACAGAACATTTGAGCCAAAAGCCTTTAGCACTGTTACTGGCAAAATGGTCTCAGTCCCAAAGGACACTCGTATGACTCACCAATCATTAATATTCAAGGGAGACAGCTTTGTGTGAGTGTGCATGCATGCCTGTGTGTTGCACCGCAAGCAATCCCACACAAGAGCAACTTATGGTAATGATATACTTTGAAACAACCCAAGTAAATATGAAATTATCTAAATAATTTCAACTCACGTAAAAAGTGGGCTATCATTTGAATGTATGGCTAGCATATCTCAAATTTTGCTTACCCCCAGTCTCCCACTCTCGGCGGCCCCACCACCGTGTCAGATGCCAAAGTAGTTGCCGGTGGGGGCACTGAAGTCACTTGCTGCCAAGTGGGCACCAAAATCTGCTGCGCACGGTTCGACCAGGCCTGTTTAGGTGTAAGGAAAATGAAGAAGCCATTTCTACCTCATCAGAGATTCACTTCCTAGCATTTTTGTGGCGCTCATCATACAACTGCATACAACTGTGGTACCTGTGTGATAACTCCTGGTCTGATTTGGATGGGCTGGATTGGGGGCGCTTGAGTGACCAGAGGCACAGATGCCTCCATTCGAACGGAGTAGCCAGCAGGTTTCACAGTGTTGGTGGGTATTCCTTCAAGGATAAATGAAAGAATACTTAAGCTAAAGACATTTATTCACCCATTACATATTTCCCTCAATCAACCGCAGCTCCCCAGAACCAGCAGCACTCATGCAGTCTCAGACCCCAACACTACCACCACCATGCTTGACTGTCACATAGACACAATTGTCTTGGTACTTGTGTTGCCAGCTATTTAGACAATAATGGCTGTGTGTTGAGTCATTTTCAGTGGAGCACACCTGCTTTGCAATCTGTACACTGACCACTCAAAAGCATAACCAAGTGTCATTTCTATACCATTGCACCTTGAGAATATAAACTGTAATAGCAATGGTTGCTGAAATGTGAGACCAGTAAAGTACAAATAGGACTAAATAAGTGTAAAATGTAGACAACCTACCTTGAATGGTTGGGGGACATAAGATGAGTGCCTGCTGAAATGAATCATTGCCGCCGAACTGTCCACTTCCTGCTTGTAATGGTATACCAGGGTGCATCACCGAGGGGGCAGATGGTGCTAATGCCTAAAGAACAAAAAAAAAACCTTACGAAACATTCAAAACAGCATCTACTGCAAAATATTGAACAATAAATAGTATATACAAGATTAAAAGTGTTACTTGTTAAATGTAGAACAATAAAAATGTTGCAGAGGCGCTTGCATGTCAAGCATGTGCTTCTGCCTCGCTACTCACGCTGGCTATAATGGCATTTATTGAATATTGAGAACTGGGCCTGCATTGTTCTGCAACAACTTCTACTTGTGTTCCAGGCTTCATGCACATGGTGTAAGCAGACAACCAGCATGTCAAAAGATTAAAATGTTGGGTTTTCCTGACAAATCCTAAATATAAATACAGTTTAAACGCATCCACCTAATAGCACAGGGCATGTGACTCAACATGCTTTCATCAGGTTTAAAAAAAGAGGCTAAACAACAGTACCGAGTATTTCAAACGCAAATGTCAGCCTTGCATTGTGTTAACATTTCATGACCCCCATTTTCATGTTTAATGATATAATTGATTTGGAGGCTGGCAACACTATTTAGAGGCGTTTTGCATCATAAAGCCACACTGACCACAAAACAGTCAGCTCTTTATTTCTCCTCGGCAACAACGCAGATTTGCACCGTTGCCATGACCTCAGCAACATGACGTTATTATGTTGCCATGACAGCAGAGCTACAACACAGTAAGATAGGTAGTTAAGTCTGCATTTATGAAGGCAATAAGGATTAAAAAAAATGTTTACACAGGTTGTTCAATGCAACATCCAGGACCGTACATTGAATATGTCTCTTAACTTACGTGGTTCTCAATTATTTTCTGTCATTGCCCCACTGGGGGACAGAAATGTTTCCGTGCCTCCCTGTTTTGAAATACTATGCAGAAATTGATGATATCTATATTTTTCTGGACTGTACAGACTGAACTCGAAACTGAAGGGAAACATTGCTTTACGCTCAGGGGAAATACAGTTCTTAATAGTTGCAGGGATGCCAAACTATTGTAATAAAAAATCTCAAAAAAGGCTTTCCTGTGCACTGTGTGAAATATTGAGTGTGCATACAACTGTACATTTTAGGACCGATATGTACTGTGTATATACAGAGCATTTTTATTAGGAAATGGGACGATGTACAAGAAGACGATGTCAAGAGTTCTGCAAATTTTCTGGGGAAAAATTAGAGGGTTGACATCTGTAGTAGGTTTTTAATGTTTTAATTGCCTAAAATAAGGCTGAAATGTAGATGACTACCCACAAGGTATTCCACTGGGTACCAGGCAATTGCATGATACTGTTTTTCAGAAGGACAAGTCATTTTAATGAGGTCAAATTAACTATTATATGTAATTACATTGAATGAGGCTAAAAATGTAAATGTTATACACACTATTTTTTGGCTGCTGTTGAGATCTTGAGTACAATTACATACATACAAAATTTTACTAAAATTGTGAGCTGTGTTTACTGTATCCCTACGGTTCCCCCTGTGGAATACAATAAAAGGTAATGATGTAAACACTTCCTGGATGGCTTACTTGAGGGTGGACAACAGTCATTTTGCTGAAGGGATGGTTGACTGTGGCTGCAGTAGTTGCAGCCCCTGGTCTGACAAAGGGTCCCTTGCCTCGACTGGCTGTCTCATACGTGTTGGGACGGGTGGAGCAAATATCCATGATGTGGAAACATGACTTGACACTACAGGCAGAGAGGTGAAGAAGGTCAAAATTACACAAGTGCAAAATGTCGCCAAGTCTGCTAAGGTGAGGTTGGACTCACTGGTTGCTATGAGGGAAGTCGAGCAGGTGCTGCATTGTCACAAAGGGGTGACCGAGAGCTTCGGCAGGTGCAATCCTCTCATCTGCGTCGATCAGTAACATTTTCTTGAGCAGGCCTACAAACTCCCGGCGGTCTGCCTTCTCTGCGAGCAAGTCGCTGCCTTCCAGATTCATCACCAAGTTCACCTAGAACACAAATATTTAAATCAACCACCTTTTTTAAAACACCACTGTGCGCTTTAGCAATGTTAATATTATTGTAATGCCATACTGTACATATTTCCAGAGAATAAACAACTGGTGAAGGAAAGAACAGACCTGGCCTAACATCAGTGGTTGTGTGGGAGTTTCCTGTCTTCTCAGTAAAGGATGACTGAAATCTAATGTTTCTTTTTCATTTCATATTCAACTGAGGGGAATTTCACATTACAAAGTGTCTTCTCTCCCCCTATTAACAAGATGTGATTCAGTCACTCTCTCCACTTCCACATCCTCTAAACATCTGCTGATGAACTTCCTTGAAACTCCTATTAGAAGTGAAAAGAGTGGTACATACATGCACTATGTCATCCAAACAGCTGAAGATGTACTTCCTTGCTTCCTTTGATTTCATTCCCGTCTCTGCCTCATGCTCATCTGTAGACTGTGAAGACATCAGAGCTTAAGTTTAGTAACAACTTCCAAACTCTTGGTCGTGTTTAAGAGTTGAGCCGTTTTATCGTATGACCGAAAACATGTATGAGGCGTATTAAAGCTTCTCACCTTTAGTCTCCAAGATGCATAAGGTGAGTCAGACTCTCTGCAAAAGAAACGTGTTGTCTTTGTCCCTGCATTCAATAATTGCTCTCCGGGCAAACCTTGTGTCTGAGAAATGTAGCGGATCTAGACAGAGAGAGACAAAAATCAGAATAATTTTATAGATACATATCACATTCAAAAATATATTACATTCAAACATACACATTGTTATAACCATTGAAAAGGTCAATAACAT
This sequence comes from Dunckerocampus dactyliophorus, assembly GCF_027744805.1. NCBI lineage: Eukaryota > Metazoa > Chordata > Actinopteri > Syngnathiformes > Syngnathidae > Dunckerocampus > Dunckerocampus dactyliophorus. The sequence continues at coordinate 10,605,574 of NC_072821.1, read as the reverse complement.
TGACATCACTACTTAAAGTCCCAGACAGTCATAAACACAGTGTGTGGAACGTGCACATAGCAGCCACAACGTCACAGACCTTGAAAACTGTACTTCTAGAGAAACTCTTAAACCCAAATATCCCTGTGCTGATGTCTGACAGGTGTCAGGGTCGTTGCATGTTAACTGCGATAACAAGGTCCCTCTGCGCCCAATGCCAGATACCTTGCTCTGTAATGATGGCTCTTCAGTAGAGTGTCACACACAGGTTTAAGAGAGGAGGCCAGTGAGAAGCCCAGCTGACGTCAATCACACCCAAGTGTTAAGGACAACAAGCATTAGAGATTCAGCACAAAGCCACATACAGTACTTGCGAGAGATGTGCCACACTCAAGTCAATGCAAACCCAGTATAACCCTTCATATGACAAAATCCTGTTATGTCACACTGCTTGTGTATGCCAGTATGGCCGAAATTAAATGTAACATTGCAACAAGCTCAGCTTTGGGGGATTAAGCTTCAAAAATTGAAAAACATCAGCAGAGTGGCAGTGGTTTCTAAAATGACAACAACACAGGAGGCACAGGTCTTGTTATAATTTTCCATGGCGGAAAAACAAGGCAATGAAATAAACTTTGGAAAAAGTGCAACAAGGACACAATGTCAATGTTGAAAAGCATCCAAAAGCAGGATGCCAATATCTTAATGTACAAAGGCATTGCCAAGTGCAGTTCAGAGCCAGCAGTATCAGGCCACCCTGTGTTGCCTATAGCCCCACATTAAATCAACCTTACATTTGAAGGTGGACATGAACTGTATTTGAAATTTTGACTCAGTACTAGGGTTGTGCAATATAGCAAAAAAAAATTATCGCAATATATTTTTTCTAAATCATCCAACCTAGATTATCATCAAGATTTTGTACATTGTTTTTAACATGCCAGTTTTAAATTATCAGTACCAAAATTAAAGAAACTAGAGATTAGTTAAAAATGTTGCAATTATTGATTGCTTCTTTGGTCCAGTGGCCGCACAGCTGGTAGTGGCTGAACTGCTTTCACGTGTGCTGGCAGCATTGTCAGGCTGTGCAGACTCCGCTGGCATTTTCGCACTGTTCGCATAATTACTTGGGTGGTACTTCTTCAAATGCTTTCACAGATTTGTTGTGTTGCCGGTTACCGACCGCCGATACACTTTGCACATCGGCTTGATTTGCTCCACATCGCTTTGGAGATACCCAAACCACCGCCACACGTCCGACAATAGGGAAACTTTCTTCTCAACAACAGCCTCATCTTTGCAGGATAACTCCATGTCACAACCGACATATATTTCGCTGCTCTCAGCTCCGCATTTAGCTCCGTGTTTCGTCATTCTGTTTACTTCTCCAGCAACTTACAAGCGAAAATGGAGCAGGAAAAGGTCAACTATGATTGGCTTTTGTCACGGCAGGGTTTCCCCTAGGATTTTTTGAAGTTGTGGTGGTGGGCTGCATGGGAGGCGGACTGCCACCGCTGTCTTGTGCCGCAGCTGCGTCGCTGTGGCAACATATTTTTTTTATTTAAATATTGAAATTTACTGTCGGTAATAATGTCAACATTAGGGTCGTTTTCACAGGCTTGAACAACAAATGCATTAACTTTAAATGGCTTTCTCTCTGCTTTTTCTTGCACTCCTTATCTGTCAAGTGCCAACGGGGCAGATAGGTGATTCAGGTGCATGTTTTTCAAAATAAAGTGGAGTGAAACGTTTTCATGATATTTGATATATATTTTATTTCTGATTTATTGTGGTCAATATGTAAATAATATAGCACAAGGGTGCTCACACTTCTCCAGCCTGTGGGCTACTTTATCCCAAAGATTTACCTCCTACTATAAACATAAAGGAATATATATTTTTATTTATAAATATGAGTATTTAGGTACATTGTAAATTTATATCAGGGGTGCACACAATCAAAATGATCTACCTCTTACTAAAAAACATATAGCATATATAAAATCTAACCGGTAAACTTTGCAACTACTATACTAAACACTAATGATTAGTATTTCACATTCACAGTTTCAAAGTTGATAGGTCATCAAAATATCGTTCAGTAGTTGATAGGTCATAAAGATATCGTTCAGTAACTCACAATTCAAATAAATATGGCAATAAAGATAATTACACATAATTCCTCAATAGTTGTGTACATAAACTCAGTAATATATCAGTGAAAACAGCTACATACCGTTCATCATGTATTACGTCCAGTTAGCATTTGCTATACAACATTATTGTATAGCAAATATTTATTGTATATTGTATACGAGAATCGAAAATTAGGGGGCGGTGTGGCTCAGGTGGTAGAGTGTTCATGTCCCAACCTGAAAGTTGCGGGTTCGATCCTCCGTCCTCCCGTGATCGTGTCAAAGTGTCCCTGGGCAAGTTACTAAACACTCAGTTGCTCCTGATGCTGCATCATCAGTAGGTAAATGTGCTAGAAAGGTCAAAGTGCTTTCAGTGCCTTGGAGGTGGAAAAGCGCTATACAAGTGAAAGACCATTTACCATTATGCAAAAGGCAACATACTGTATTAAAAAGCTTTCAGCAATGGGCACATTTTCCAATTCATTGTGGAATAGTAGTTAAACAAACTTGGAGAAAACACATTTCTACAGTATAGTTCATGACACAAAGCGCGGCTATGAAACAATTTACCTTTTTTCTACATAAGTAACTGCTACAAGTCAACGGATAACTTTTAGCTCTTACCGCTGAATTAGTTTATCCATAATCGGAATAATAAAGATGAAAGTTGCATTATCCGTGTGCAACTGCAGACATCTGTTCTCCACTTTTTTATGCCACTATCACGGCACAACAGCAAATCCGGAGAGGTCTTAATGTCAGCTGACTGATGTCATATGACATCTATGAAGTGACGGTTATGATGTAGGTGACACACCACCAACACTTCCTTCGCAATCACCGTAATGGGCATCCCTGATAGCATATACAGTATGCCATTCATACATTACTTAACATTGTTTTCAAATGAAAAAAAAATCGTTTCCAAGGTGTGGCGGCTTTTATCAAGCTGTGGCGCCCTGCCACCATCCATTACATATCGCTGAAACCCTGCATGGATCTTTCGACCATGTTTGATATACAGACCCTTTCCAGAAAATTAGAATGTCATGGAAAAGTTGTTTAATTTCCATAATTCCATTCAAAAAGTTAAACTTTCATAGATTATAGATTCAGGGCCCACAATTTAAACAATTTCAAGTATTTATTTGTTTATTTTTACATAATTTGGGCTTCCAGCTCATAAAACCCACGAAAACAGGAATTCAAAAAATTAGAATACTGTGAAGAAATCACCATTTACTTCTCAGTTTTTGCAGGAAAAAAAAAGAAATTAGGATCACATCAAATCAATCAAAATATGGTACTTTCAAAACGATATGTCAATCTTCAATACTTGGTTGGGAATCCCTTTGCCTTAATCACTGCCTCGATGCCACGTGGCATTGAAGCAATCAGCCTGTGGCATTGCCTGGGAGTTATGGAAGCCCAGATTTCCTTGATGCTTGCTGTCAGCTCTTCTTTGTTGTTGGGTCTGGTGCCCCTCATTTTCCTCTTGAGAATACCCCATAGATTCTCAATGGGGTTTAGGTCCGTGAGTTGGCTGGCCAGTCAAGCACTGTGATGGCATGGGCATCAAACCAGGTTTTGGTGCTGGGCAGGGGCCAGGTCCTGCTGGAAGATGAAATCTGCATCTCCATACAGATCCTCAGCAGAAGGAATCGTGAAGTCCTCTAAAACATTCCGGTAGACTGTTGCGGTGACCTTGGATTTAAGAAAGCAGAGTTTACCAACACCTGCACCGGACATTGCACCCCAAATCATGACGGACTGTGGATATTTCACACTGGACCTCAGGCAGCTTGGGTTCTGTTCCTCACCCGTCTTCCTCCAAACCCTTGGACCTTGATTTCCAAATGAAAGGCACACTTTACTTTCATCGGAAAAGAGGACCTTGGACCACTGGCCAACAGTCCAGTCCTTCTTCTCCTTGGCCCAGTGGAGACACTTCCTACGTTGGCTCAGGTTCAGAAGTGGCTTGACCCGAGGAACCAGACAGTTGTAGCCGATCTCCCGGATGCGTCTGAATGCCTCATTCCACTCTTTCTGGATCTCTGCCAGATTCCTGAATCTTCCCTGTCTGATAATCCGCTGAAGCCCATCTCTTTTGCTGGTGCATCTTCTCCTGCCACATTTTGCCCTTCCTCTAGACTTTCCATTGACATGCTTGGACACAGCACTCTGTGAACAACCAACCTCCTTAGCTATGAACATTTGTGGCTTACCCATCCTATGGAGGGTATCAATGAAGGTCTTCTGGCCAGTTGTCATGTCTGCAGTCTTCCCCATATTGAACCGAAATGAGACAATTGAACCAAACTGAAGCAATTTAATGACACCTGGGGAAGCCTGTGCAGGTGATTTGAGTTTAGTAGATGATTAGTGTGTGACACTCAGTTTAAAACATTCATGCCCTGCAAAATTTGGGCTGATTTCTTCACAGTATTCTAATTTTTTGAATTCTGTTTTCATGGGTTTAATGAGCTGGAAGCCCAAATTATGTAAAAATAAACAAATACTTGAAATCATTTAAATTGTGGGCCCTGAATCTATAATCTATGAAAGTTTAACTTTTTGAATGGAATTATGGAAATTAAACAACTTTTCCATGACATTCTAATTTTTTGGAAAGGGTCTGTATATTTAATGTAATAATATTATAATATAAACATGCTCACCATAGCTGATCACCATAACCGACCTGAAATTTATAGCAATCATCATAATAAAATAAATCTGGCTGTGATTGGCTGGCGACCAGTCCAGGGTGTACCCTGCCTCTCACCCAAAGTCAGCTGGAATAGGCTGCAGCATACCCCCACGGCCATAGTGAGGATAAGCGGCATAGAAAATGGATGGACGGAAAATAACTCTGGACTGTGTGAAAAATAAACACTTCTGGTGTGCTTGCAATATGATCTGTTAGAATAAATTTATTATAGGCCATGGGAATGTTTGTGTTGGAAGCATTTAATGTGTTGATCTTTGGTCAGAGTGTATCCTGAGTCCTAGCTTGAATGTTTGTCTGATGAGTGTAAACAGGCAATGTGTTTCTGTGTGGGTGCAGTATATGTCCATGTTGCCTATGTGAAGTAAAGCCTTAATTAGATTTTTTTTGTCACGTTATTACATGGTAAAAGGTAATCTTTTTTTCTTGGTTGACAGGAATTCTTAAAGGAGTTGCAAGTCATCGTTACATTTAGATAGTTCTTCCGTCAGGTTTGCAACAAATACAATAAAGTACAAGTAAACCACTATCTGTTCCCCTGCCTCTCATGCTATGATGACACTCATAATGCACCCATGCAATACTGAGCAATCATTTATAAGTGCAATAATTACATTTCTTGCCTCTTCAGCAGCACTGCATAAACAAGAACACAAAGCCAGTGTGTGGGTGTGAAAAACCTTCCTTTTTTCCTAAAAGCCGTGAGATCACGAGACAACCAAACAGAGGGATGATCATATCAGTCTAGTAGCTGATTAAGAAATACAGTGGTGTGAAAAAGTTTTGGCCCCCTTCCTGATTTCTTATTTTTTGCATGTTTGTCACACTTAAATCGCTTTTTCCACACAGGGCCATGTCGGGTTGGATTTTTTCCCCCTCTATTCATAATAAAAAGCTTCATTTCGAAACTGAATTTTGTGTTCAGTTGTGATGTCTTTGACTAATATTTCAATTTGTTTAATGATCGTAAGCATAAATAAATAAGAGATCAGGAAGGGGGCAAACACACCACTGTATGTCCTTTGTATGTAATTGATTGTGGATTCCCTGTGTATTGAAGCAACAGAAGCAAAATGGAGTGCACTATTTGGTTGCAACCAGGAGACGTGCTGTTGATTCAGTGTCAACTAGTTTGTGGTCTAAAGAAGAACAACAATTACTGTATACTCGCTGATGTATGTGACATGTATGTTGATTTCTGATATGGCACAACTCCTCTGGGTGGCATCTAAACAGAAGGTCAAAACATTTAGACAGAGACCATTCGATCCAATTAGCAATGATCCAAAAGAGCATTGAATGATGAATTGATCATTCATTTTCCTCAGTCAGTCAAGGATATGTTGTCAAATTGCCATCTCTATTTTAGATTATGGCAGTCAATAGTCAAGATTCAATACTGAAGACTTGCGCCTCATGTTACTCTTGGCCCTTCAAGTGAACTGCCTGAAATTAAAAGTGAACTAGAAGTCGGTGAAACACAGAATGCAAGAAGGTAAGAGGAACGAGAGAAATAGGAGGAGTCTGAGTTATAAATACAATATGCTGCGTAGGAAGGAACCAGACCTCGTGCAGAAAGATAAGTAGAAAAGGGAGCTCGGCTCCAGCCAGATCCCTCCCGTGGCAAGTGGCAAGGGGATGTGTTGACACCTCACACCGGCAGGCAGCTGCCTCACTGTGGCTTTCAATATTTTAGTCAGCGTTCTATCTGCAAGTTCTGTACTGACGGTATATCAACACAAGTACGTATTAAAAAATGAAAGCAAATGTGATTCTTTTCTTTACTTTACAGGTGATATTTCTGTTAAATGCCCCATATTCTATATATGTATATATATATATACGCACATACACATACACATACATACACAACAGTATATATACATGGTACCTCTTGTCATTCTGATGGTTTTGTAAATGTGTGTTTTTATATCAAGACAAATATGCAAGGGAAACATGATTTTTCTCATTTTTTCCCCACTTGAAGGTGACCTTTAACTGTAATGGACCAAATGAGCTTTGTGTTCACCCACCTTGCCTCCAGTGCTGCCCATGTGAATGAATGTTTGTTGGGTACCTTGAATGAATGTAATCCTTTATTATTTTTAATTTCAGTTAAGTTAATTTTCTATTTTGCACAAGAACACAAAAGCAACAATTTAAGGATACATTTCCAACTGGAAATTGGGTTTATACCTTGTTCTTTTTTTTTTTTTAACCAAACTAAATAGCCTTATCTTATTTACACGATGGCATGGAAGTTCTGTCTCTACATGGTTGTGCACTTAGAATTCTCCCGTTATCTGTATCGTGCATGGTGAATGGATTGCATTAATTACATGAAATGTCGCTGTTGGAGCAAGCTTTCCGTTTTCATTTTGACATTATTATGGAGACTTTCTAATGATTTGTTTTGTATATAAAAAGTGACTAAAAATTGTAAAAGCAGGTAGCTATGGCATGTTTCATCCAGAACAATCCATTTAAATGGAACCGCACTGTGGGACTACAGGAAAGAAGTTCGTCCTATCAGGTTTCATTGCAGTTGTCATTACATGTATGAAGTCAATACGACTGATGGCACTTGGTAAACTGGTATGACAGTTAAAAGTACCTTAACATACCAGACCTTCATGCTTACAAGTGGTATTTTAAGCCAAAGACAACACTAGGCACTGCAGCAGCATGTCAAATACAAGATGCTACAACATGCTGACTTGACATCCAGGATCTAGTATGCATCCCCTTCTTCCACACCTAACATTCTGCGGCTAATTTACCTTTAGTTGGTTTCCAGTTACAGCCGATAAACTCACTGTTCTATTTTTCACACGTTCTCTCTCACCTATTATCTTACTTCCTTTTTCAGTCAATCTCACACCTATTTTTGGCAACTTTATTCTATTCAAGCACATGTGCCCATTTGAGACTTCAGACTCCAAGGTGTCTCTTACTGAAGAGAGAATGCTCTGCCCAAATAACCCTAAAACAGCTTTATTACATGCTTCCCGGCTGCTGCCAAATTACATTTTAATTTTGACACTAGCGGTGCCGTACTTAGGACTGAGGTCAAATCTGTTTTAGAGGTGTTGAGTGAGCTCACCTTACCCTGACCTGAGAAGGGTGAAAAATTAAGCCTGGTCATAAAAGACTTAAGTGCTAGTGCAATGTGCACTATGGAGGTCTCGAGTTGTGAGGTAGGGTGCAGCATGGCACACGGCAGCTTTGCTAGCAAGCTTTGAGGAGATAGCAGAAAGCCGCTCAGCATAAGCCCTGATCAGTCTGGTCCTGGGAAGACACCGTCAGGGGTCCACTGTGAGGAGCAAATCCATTTTCTGCATAGTCTTGCCGATACCAGCTAAGTATGTTTGGCGAAATCTCAAAAATGTTACTGCACATGGAGCATACTTGAAGAAGATATTGAAATATGTTTTTCCATTGAACACGTCTTTTTACATCTTCAAAGATGAATATTCCAGTCAGCCTTTTTTAACTTTTGTCAAGTTGTCTTCCTATTTCTTTACAATTCCCCTTTGGCAAGATTTTGACTATATACTTAGGCACTAATCTGTGAAATGAAAATAATTGTTGAAATATCCTGCAGACATCAACAGTAGCCATCAAAAACTTTAAACAATACAAAAAAATACATTAAATGGAAAGTCAGAATCACTGTGGACTGTCACATTTGGAAAATGACATGGACAGTGGAAAAGCCAAAACCTCAAGACAGAGGAAAAAGTGGAAAGTAAAACTGGCAAGATGGAAATGGAGGATGTGATGCTTCACAGAACGACACATGGACAGTGTAACATTGGGTTGGGGGAAAGATGGGAGGGCTCAACCAACTATTTTTAGTTGTACTTTCTCAAGTTTAAACTGAGGTCACGTCTACCAAACATTTAAAAGAAAAGACTGAAATGGGACAAAAACTGTACAAATTCCAAAACCCTTACCTGGTCATACTCCAGGGCCCCGGGGTAAAGGGGCCAGCCCAGAAAAAGCTCAGCTATCACACAGCCCAGGGACCACATGTCTATGGCTTCACAAAATGGCAATCCCAAAATAATCTCTGGAGCCCTGTAGAATATACAGAAAAACACAAAATCATTGACTATTCAAATCACAGGGAGATATGTAAAACTGTATGTTTATGTAATAGTAATGATGAAAAGTATTAGTCTTCCCTCATTTATCACGGTTAACTTGTTTCAGACCTAACCGTGATAAGTGAATTTACGCCAAGTAGGGTTCCTGATTTATAAATGAAATATTTTCGTAGTTAGAGCATAGAAAACCGATTTATGACTAAATACAGTTCTTAACAAGATTAGAGCCCTCTAGACATAAACTAACACCCCAACAGTCACCTTTACAGTCGTACTACCCAATATAGTATGCATATTAATAGAAGTAAGATATAATATAGACTCACATATGTTAGCATCCGGAGAGTTCCTCGCTGTTGTTTTTTTTTTCTTCCGGAACTTCTTGCGATAGCTAATGTAATGTGGCGTTTTTTTATCAAGTCACGCAGAGTCTGATGTCCTTTTTAAAGTTTTAATGCCAACCTTAACTCCAATAGGAGTGCTCAATTCCAACAGAGAACACAGTTCAGTTCGCTCCCTCTCTCTCCCACAACAACAATTCCTCCTTATCTACAAATAACATTAACAGCCAGTTGCGTACACGGACATCAACATTTAGAGCATCAACATTACAACACCAACAGGTCTCTACAGTAACATTACTGACGACTAATGATCAGTGTAGAATACCATACTACTTCTATGTGTTTTCCGAATGTATTATATTTGTATTGTTTGAGTCATTTTTACGCTTAAAAGCGCTTAATTTAGGCCAAAAATACATAAAGTATAGATGCTTAAACGAGCATATTTTTGACAAATAACAGGCCATATTAAACCACAAAAGAGCATGATTTATTAATCAATATATGTTTCAATAACCATGATAGAGTGAAGCCACAGCATTCAAACTGTGATGTGGTGAGGGAAGACTGTACTGGCAAATATTCACTCAGGTCAAGTAGAGAATAAATATTCACAGTGAGGAATATCATGAAATTCCCCAGGCTGGCTGTCAGAATGGTTTGCATGAGTGGGAAATGGCATGGATCATGACGTGAGCCAGATTCGCCACGCATGAGCAAGTCGGGCCAGTGGGTTAGGAGGTCGGCCAGGCAAGGGATGAGAGCTTTGACAGGCTTTTATATCTCCCCATCCCTGACAGAAAATCATCATTAATAGTTTTTTTTCCACATTAAATGCAGTCTTCTTGTTGTTACTGCAAGTGAATCCTTGTTAGTGCTTAGCTGAAAACAGAAGCAGGGTTGTTTTGGCTGTCCCTTTGCATGTTATTAATGTTTTAGATGTTAAAAACAAAAACACAGGCCTAAAAGTGGATTTTTTTTTTAAACAGTTACGGTTTCGTGTAAACAATGACAACTGTTATGCCACAGGGCTGTTGTTTGTGCTTAGAATGCTTCTTTAATTAATTACACAGGTCAACCCATACATATGCCAACATGGGAAAATCCAATCCAATGGTTTTGGATTTCTGGCTGGCATGCCTATGTATAGCAGTGGTCGACTGATTATCGGCCCGGGCCGGTATTTGGAATTTTGACGTATATCGGTATCAGCCTTTATTCAAATCCGACAAGCCGATATCAAGAAATCAATTTAATACTGGGTTATTGAGGCTCTGACGCGCCTCTCTCTCTCCTGCCGGCTGCGACTTCTGTCTCCAGCATAGCTCACCAAGGGCACCATCTGATTGGTTAAGCAAGCCGCAGCACGAGTTAGTGACAGAACCAATCTGAAGCGGACGCTGTCCTCACACGCACACACGGCTGAGAGGTAAGTTTTCTCATGTGGAGAACGTCATGAGAGCAAACACACATATCAAGGTAAACGCAGAAAATGGTAATAAACATCCCTGTGCTCTACATCTCCCAACTACTACTAACGTTACAGTGAGAAGCAGAATAACATAAGAGCGGAGTAAACATTAGCGGCAGCTCTGCTAGCTCGTAGTACTAGCAGAAAAACTCAATTCACTTGTTTTATTGGAGGGAAGCATGCCAAGGTGGAGGCTGGTTAGCATACCATAACATTAGTTCGCCGTTTTGGCTGTAAATGCTCAGCAGACTATGTTTTAGCAATTTGGAGAATGTATGTAATGTGGAGAATAGTGTGTGTTTGTGTGAAAGTCTACAGCTCACGACTACTACAATAATGTAATGATAAGAGCGAAGTAAACACGCACGGCAACTTTGCTAGCTCGTAGTACCTCCCGATAGGTCTGTCAATCACTTAAAACAATGCTGTTGGTTATATTAATGTGGAAACAGTCCGTGCAGGGAAGTACGCTAAAATGAAGGCTGAAAAAATTCTAGGAGCTATTATATAAGTTTTTATTTAACTTTACAAGAGTACTTGTTAACTCCCTGTACATTTTGTTGTGTTTGAACTTAAAACAAAGCTATGTTAAATATAAATGTTACTTTATTTACTGTGGAAACATTTCAGGGAGCTATTTATTTAAGTTTTTATTGGTTTGGTTAAATAAACATGCTGTAGGCAATTAAACGAAGTTAAGTGTTTGTATTACTCAACATTTTTATGGCAATTTTTACCCTTTTACCTCAAATAAATACCGGCTCCAAAAATCGGTTATCGGCCTCCTGAACTACTAATCGGCACTGGTCCTGAAAAACCCATATCGGTTGATCTCTGATGAATGGGAATGATCTGGAATACAGGACGGTCATCAGGGACTTTGTCAGCTGGAGTGAGCTTAACCAGCTGCAACTCAACACCAGCAAGACAAAGGAGATGATCATTAACTTCCAGAGGAAAACATCTCACTTCACACCGGTGAACATCCAGGGAGCGGACATAGAGTTGGTAGACAGCTACAAATTCCTGGGTGTTCACCTTAACAACAAACTGTACTGGTCCGTCAACACCCACGCCCTCTACAAGAAGGGCCAGAGTCGCCTCCACCTGCTGAGGAGACTGAGGTCCTTTGGTGTGTGCAGGACTCTTTTACGGACCTTTTATGACTCTGTGGTGGCCTCAGCCATCTTCTATGCTGTGGGCTGCTGGAGAGGGGGCAGCACGGACCGGGACAGGAGCAGGATCAATAGGCTGATCAGGAGAGCGAGCTCTGTCCTGGACGGTCCTCTGGACTCCGTGGAGGAAGTGGGGGAAAGAAGGATGTTGGCTAAGCTGACATCCATCATGAACAACACCTCTCACCCGCTACAGGACACTGTTGTTTCCCTTAGCAGTTCCTTCAGCAGCAGACTGTTACACCCACGGTGTAAGAAGGAGAGGTTCCGCAGGTCCTTCATACCGGCCGCTGTCAGGCTCTACAACACCTGCACCACCTGAACCATGTTGTAGTAAATATGTATTCTTTACACTGTATTCTTTACTTGCGTATCTTGCTTGCTGCTGTAACAAGTGAATTTCCCCGCTGTGGGATAAATAAAGTACAAATACAATACAAATAATGTAGAGTGTTTTAGTCATTTGTGAAAGATTTCCTGTCGATCTTTGACGTTTTTAATTTGACGAGCTAGTGGTGTAAATCTACCCCTCAATGCCAAATAATATATATTTAAATTACAAATACGGCAACTAACGTAAAGCCGTTTTCTCTTTGGACAGCTTTGATCACATGGTCAAAACAAATGCATACCAAAGCTTGGCCAGCACACAACACGGCAGTAAAAATTAAACCGGGAGACATGCCAACAATTTCAATCTTGCTGGCCTGAGGGGAGGCTATAGCTGTGGTTGCGATTGCACTGGGTGGGTTGTGTGGTCCCCCATGTAGGTATACTTCCAGTCAGAAATACTTGGCAGGGAAAGGGGGGCTACCTTTTCAGCCGTTAGGCAGTTGCAACCCTAGCTTCATTACCTTTCAGTGAAACCGAATCCATTTTCCATCCTGAACATATGACATACCAACTGTGGGACTGCAGAATGCTGGGAAGCATAAAGCTCATGACTCCCACGCCACGTGCAAAAGTCACACATGAAATGCATCTCTATGTAAATATGATGGGGTCTTGTTTCATTAAAATTTTATAGAATATCTTGTAGAAAAAAAGCCGCTAAAATAAAATAGTCTATACTCTTTGTGAAATAAATATAGAAAAAGTACAATATGATTATCAATCTTCTGTATAACATACCTTTAACTATGCTCAAATCCTCAGCTAATAACAAAAGCAGAAAAGAACATCATAAGAAATAAAGTGCCCCCTTTAAGAGGACATTTTTAAATGTCAGCAGCAACTCAAAAATACTTTACTTTGAACAGTATTATTTTTTTTAGAAAGCAGAACCTCATACCAGAGACAAAAAAGTGAATAAAAACACCTTAATTACATTTACAACTACAAATAACCTTGACTCTTAGTTTGTTCATTTTAAATTGGCAATCCCTTCATTAAAATAAAATAACTTAAATATTTTATCTTGGCTAGCGCTTCTCCAAGTCTAGACAGCGTAATATTTACATCCAGACTCGCCTCCAGCCTCCACTTCTTATTTTGCAGTTACGACTACTTGTTGATTTATCACACATCGTTCTTCCATCACACGTTCTGACACACTGACAGGCAAGTAACCGAGGCCCAACGAGCCTTGAGTGTAATGAGTAGTCATTTAATGAAGATTACGAAACATTTTCGTTTGAGATCCTGCTCTGTAAAACACGACGAGATCCACCCCGGTGACACTGTGCCTCGAGGAATGTGTGGATCTCCACTGGTGCAGCGGGAACTAAGGAGCGCTGACACACACAGCACAGCGAGACACAGCAGAACGAGACACATATTCACGTCAAGATACTAGAGAACAGCGCAAATCCAGTCTATATCGATATGAACAATGTTTGTTTTTGATATTGTGCTTAAAAGAACACATAAAAGTGGCACGATCTATAGCTTAAGGTTATGGGAACTTGAAAATTATATTGTGTCTCCATTTTACGTATCTGACCCCGTTTTATATACTGTACATTTTAAGAAATAAAAGAATGCTTTTTATAAATGGATGTGTAGTTAACTGTAGAATATTGTACAAATTGTATGCCCTTGATTTGAACCATAATTATACAATGGATGAATGGCATAAAAACAATCCACTTTAAAACAATAGAAACCGATTTACTCACATCTCAAATACATTCAATGAAAAGTCTGCAGTTATTGAAAATGATCTTTCGTGATTACTTCATAACTCCAACATCTTGCAGTACCTAATGATTCAAATTCGCAAAAGACTCTAAAGTAGGTTCAGCATGGATAACGCACACAAGTATTACGAACTAATTCATATTCATGGCTTCTGTGTGACAGCTGGTTAGTGTTAGCTCTCCAACAAGTGAAGATGGCCTGTACAAAACATAATCTTCACAATGCTCAGGAAAACCCAGGTAGTTTCAGCTTTCATAACCAGTTAAGAACCCGTGTAAGCACTATGAAATAAATGCAAACAAGCTCTGTTCGTTTGTGTAATCTTATATGCTGTGCACCTTTTGTACAGCAGATGCAGTTTGTTTGTTGTGACACACCAGAGCCAACTGGCGGCCTGAAGTCATGACAGCCCCATAAACTGTGTCTGTCATGTATGTCGCGCAACTATTCTTGTTTCCATTTACAGAACTTTAAGTTAGGCTGTTATCTCACGCCCCATAAATAGTGCCTTCATCCTCCCTACTCTGTCCTATCAGGGAGGGCCAATGTGTCAGGTTGTATAATACCAGCAAATAAGAGTGGCAACACATGTGGGAGCGCCATTGTTGTTTTCCGCTTACTCGGGCCTTCACACAGCTTGTTCTGATAAATACACTATTTTGGGATACACAAGTCGACATAGGCTCACACCAAGACAGCGTAGCAACAACGATGATCCCACGACAGAAGAAAACTTACTGCACAACACTTCCTGAAGTGTAATTCCACACATACACACATACTCAAGTCATTCTGCATTATTAAGTGGAACACAGGCAGCAGTTGCACTGATCTGCCTAGGCCTTGGATTAAGGATACAGAGCTTTGGGCGCGTGTGCCCAATGTAAACCTCTTAATGTGCTGACATAGAGCCAAAGTTAAAGAAAGGTTTTTGTCCTAGTTCAGATGTGTTTTTTCCCCCCTCTCTAGAGACCTTGGTTTTTGAATGGTAAGATAATGGACCGATTGACCTGAAATGAACCGGGGATTGTCATTTTAACTACAGCAAAGCATGCTGGGGAATATTTAATCTGCCTATTCCACAGATGCAAACACATCTCACAGATTGTCATGTTTTTATGTTGATATTAAATACTGTCGGTTTTGCCGGACATTGAGAGAATGATGAAGAGGTGGTTGATCAACAATGACTTTATTGAAACCAAGAACTACGCCAAAACAACCATGGTCATATATCCGCGGACTATTGTAAAGTAGAAATTTCATGCAGGAATGAATGGACACACAAAACAATTCACATTTCTCCCAGGGCATGGGCAAAGAGGGAACCAATTCCATTTTGTTGGCAATCTGAACAACTGCTTTGGCACGACTGCTATAAAGTGTTTTTTATCCGATTACTCCATTATCAAAACAAAATTCATCAACAGATTACTAAAATAATTTGATAGCTGCAGCCCTTTGTACCTTATATGATGCTATGTAAAAATTATTAGTAACTGGCGGGTGTAATGATTACACTGATTAAACTACATGTCTGTATGTGCTTGTGCGTGAGCAAGAATATTGACTATTGTTCTGAGTGATTTTGGTATGTTGATTATGCAAGGTGGCGATCGCCTTTGATAACTGGCAACAAGAACACATCGATTATATCATGTGCACTGTGATGAAACCCGCTTCTTCAAACCATAACTGAACACAAAACCTAGTGCTCACATGAAATAAATAATCCCTAATTTAATTATCAAGCATGTCGAAGCGGAGTACAAATTGCCTCGTGAGAGCATGTCCAAAATCTGTGCATCTTGGTATTTTCTTCCCTCTGGTTGACATTGTGAACTAGCGCATTTGTGACATTTTCCTTAATTTCTCAGTGAATAATGTATAAATCTTAATGAGAAGATTCAGGTGTGCAATATGTGAGTAGTAGACTTAAGTGCTAATCCATATTAAGAATGTTTAACGGTGGCGGGGGTTTGCGCTCCACTGACTGCCATTCTGGTTAATAAGTATTTTGACTTTGGCCAGCTGGAACACTGCTTTGCAGTAAATTGTTTTCATAGCCTGGTCAAAGTTGCTTTCATTTGTATTTAATGTTCGTTTGATTTTGGATCATGCTTTTCAGTTTCTATGACAAATCTGATCATTCACTACAAACACAGCTTTTCTGTCCTTGGCAACACCTTTGCTTGTAGTTATCGGCTACATTGCCCTAGTCATCATTGATCTCATTTTCAAGGTGAAACCTCCGTACTATTCCTAAAACATGTTGTCCTCAAGCCATTCATTGATGAAAAACAACAAACTCATTTTGAATGCAAAGCTGATCGATGTAATTTCCACTTCATCTATGATTATGTTTGTTAAACTACCAACCCAGGCATGAAAACAGAAAGGTAAGCATTTAATACTCTACCTGTTTAATATGGTATTACTAATAATTCAGGTTCCAAAGTAAAGCAAGAGCTAGAGAGCTAGAGTGTTGCTTAACTTTATTAAAAACATATATATGACTGTCATAAACACAAAAAATACTGTTTTGGAAACACTTTCAACTGACCAAAAGTCAGCCGATATTCTATTTCGAGCTCACGATAGTTTGAAACATGTTTGACTTCCCGCTCAAAGGGCAAAAGCTCAAAATCTTGACTTTCAGTATGAATACAGGCCTCGCGATCCTTCTGATTCTTTGGGTTTCAAGCAGGAAGTTCAGAAAAAGCAGGAGGTTCGGAAAAGTGCCCACAGGATTACTGGCTTGTGGCGGCCAAGCATTCAGAGCAACGTCGCTTTTTGATCTTTGATGTATGTCCACTCTTCCTATCATTGTGAAGCAAAATTCACCAAGTGTTGGATTGTTCCCCTAGTAAATGTGAACGTGATGTGTTGTCGTTCCTGCTTCTGGAATCCAATTTGGCAAACTACCAAAGGTGGCTCCTGAAATGTATGTAAAATGTTTTTTTTTCCCAATACAAATGTTGAACGGGCTCAGGCAGATAACTGACCAGCAAATAATTAACATTGTGTATTTAAATTACAATCAGACAAGTAAAGGGAAAAATGACTACTATGTCAAGATGCTCTTTCATTTCCTTCCGGCGCTTCATCACCTATAAAAGCACATTGGCCAGCATCCCATAAGCTATTTTAAGTAATCCTTTATGCTCATGCTTAAACATGCGGCTCCCTCAAAGTATACTCTGCTTGAGGCTTCTACAAAACACAGGCACAGTTTTTGTGTTTTGATTCCGACAAAAATTTACATGGTATGCAGTAGGGTGTAACGGTACACTAAAATGTAATTTCAGTTTGGTTCCGTTTTCGAAGTGCTCGGTTCGGTTAATTTTCGGTACAAAAAAAGTCAGAAAAAAATTACTTAAAATACTTTTATTTAAAAAAAAAATGCAAACTGATTTTTTTTTAAACAAATAAAAGCGACAAAAAAGACAATGACAAGTCCAATAACGATAAAAACAATAATAATCAATCATGTGTGTATTAAAACGTATGCACAGGACCCTGAAAATGTTGTATCTGTGCGCATGTCAAAAAATCGTCCCAGAGAATCAGTCTCAATTCTAAGCAAGAATCATGCAGCCCATTAAGGTTACACTTTTTCTTCATCTCGTTTAATGACTTATTAATTGTCACCTATATGGGCTGTCTTTATACCAGTTTATTTCAGTAGGTATCTAGTATTTTCATTTCATTTTGTCTTGATTTATTTTGAAAATTTACACCTATGGAAAAGTTTTAACAGTATGCCTCAAAATATTCTCTTATTTGCAGCCAACTTTATATTGATGCATCAGCATACAAAAATAAGAGCAGTAAATTGACATGAGTGGTGGTCACCAAAGCTAAGAGATGACAGAGTTGACAAGCAGCTGCTCTCTTCACTTCCTGCCCTCCAAAAGTACAGCAATGTACAATCTATTCTATTTTAAACGACTTCCCGAAACGTCATATACATACAAAAAAGCTTCACGCATGTGTGAAATGAACAGAAAGTCATAACTGTCGTTGACAAGCACTTTTCAAACAGGGGTTTACTGTACAACAGCCAAGGAGTGGTTGAAATGTTGTTATGGTTAAATTCTTATTCAGACTATATGGACATCGTCAATGGAAAATAACTAAAGGAACTGAAAATGGAGGTCGGTCAGTTAAAGAGTGTCTGTGAGAATTTTCTCTGGTCGTCTGGAAGAGAGGTTTACCCTTTTGACCTAAGGGCCCAAATTTCCTGTTCAAAGTGGCCACTCTGTGTGCCACTGAAGCCAGTTTTCAATATTTGTGTTTACTGGCTACAACAAATAAGCAAAAACATAACCTCCAAGTCAAGCTAATGATTAAGAACCACTCTGTATCTAGAATCTATTTTCTTGTCTGAGGCATCAGCAACATTTTCCATATCTTACTTTTCGTTTCTACCTGGAGTATAATGTTTCACTTCTTCAGTGTGCATTTCAAAGTGAAAGCCCTTCACATAAACAAGACACAAGCTCCTGCATAATGGCAGTCACTCGTTATGCACACTAGAATATGAGATTTGAAAGGCGGAATCATTGCTGTATCACTAGCATAAAAAAAGGGCCTCCTTCTCAAATGGCATAAGTGGTCTTCCAGTGTAGATTAGTGACAGATTTAATTATATTGCGGGGAGTCTTTCAGTTCTAACAGGCATTCTACTGCACTGCTTATGTATTATTTATGCGCTGCATCTGTTTAGGGAGGAGTATTTAGGAAACGCTAATTTCCTCTGGTGTTTTTCTAATTCCCGGGAAATAACCTTAACAAGGTTCAGTGGTAATGTGTACTCTGTTATTAATTCATATCATTATTCTGTTTTTGGTACTCGCTGTACCCATTCATGCAGTGCCAACTGTGTCAGTAAAAACACACCAAAAGCAAACCAAACATATGAGTGAGTGGGACTTTGCACGTTTAGCTGCTATTTCAGGTTCCTGCAAGGCCTTAGGAGAACAAACAAACATTTCCCAATTCATTTCACCTGTAGTTGTTGGGAGGCAGCGTCATAGCCTTAGTTCAGTTATAAGAAGAAAACATCTGGCTTCCAAAATTAAATAGATTATATAATTACAGAGCTAATAACAGCCTATGCTATTTTCATACAAAAACCTATAAAATAGTATAATTTAGTAATTTCCTAAACCAGACTTTCTTGATTAAATGTAAGTACCCAAACAATGTTAACTCACTACCATAAATTAATATCAGTAAATCATTTTGGTAATTAAAGCGGAAGCTTAAAAAATGCATTCATTTCCATAACAAAATTTCTTTCCCAGGCTGCAGGGCCCGAAAAATCTGCTACAATAAACACTGTGGAGTAACTTTTTTTAGATTCCAGTGGTATGCGGCTCCTTCGCTGGCAGGATGTTATGCAGCATGGGAGATATTTCCTTGTTTTGCTTGAGAAAGGACATTTTTAACCCAACAGTTTGAGCACCATACGATATTCAAATTGACTGTAG
Organism: Dunckerocampus dactyliophorus; assembly: GCF_027744805.1. Classification (NCBI taxonomy): domain Eukaryota; kingdom Metazoa; phylum Chordata; class Actinopteri; order Syngnathiformes; family Syngnathidae; genus Dunckerocampus; species Dunckerocampus dactyliophorus. The sequence continues at coordinate 10,585,999 of NC_072821.1, read as the reverse complement.
CTGCACTAAAATTAATTGTAAAAAAAAAACTGTCATAAAAACAATGAATGTTGACTGTTTTGTACTCACCTATAGTACCGAGACTGGAGGTACGTGGAGCAGACTGCTTTGGACACATGGCTGGCTGAGCCAAAGTCTATCACCTTCACCCGGTAGGGTTGCCTCACTGGATCCACCAGCATAATGTTCTCAGGTTTGAGGTCTGCATGAATGAGACTCATGCTCTTCAGCTTTTTCAGAGCCGTGGCCACCTGCTGTAGCACAGGTCTGATCACTTTCAATGGCAGCGGGCTGAACTTGTTCTGCTTCAGAAAATCATAGAGGTTCTGCTCAAGCATCTCAAACACCAGACAGGTGTGGCTGCGGTGTTGGAAGCATTCAAAGGCTCGCACCAGGTTGTGCTCATCTGCATTCTCCCCACTCAGACGTGCAAGGATGCCTACTTCTATCTGACCCTGTCGAGCGTATGAAGGATGGTTCTTCAGGATCTTTATGGCAACTACCTCACCCGTGCCTCTTTTCCAGCACTTTACAACCTGGCCAAATGTGCCACGTCCCAAGAAATCCAGCACTTCGTAAGTATTCTTCAGTGAGCAAAGAACCTCATGCTGTACTACCTGATAGTCCCCATCACATCCTCCCGCTCCCCCTCCCGCAACCTGTTTGGAAGGCCCCCCTCCAGCCCCCACGGCCGCAGGCGCAGTCGCTGCTGCATTTCCTACATTCGCTGTTTGCAACATGGCGGGCAACATTGACAGTTCCTCCACAATCTGCATGGTGCTCCCACGATTATCCAGCTCCTCACTTTTACGTTTCTGTCCACATCGCTGAGAGCTGTCAGCCGAGTTCAAACCTCCACAGTCTGCCTCTGTGTCACCCTCCTCCTCCTCCTCCTCTTCTCCACCTCCCTCACCTCCTCCACTGCAGCCCTCTCCCCTTCCCCCTCCTCCTGCTCCTGTTGCTCCACTGCTGCCCCCACTTGCTGAGTCTGTCTGATGTTGCTGCTCCTTGTCCTGCTTGTGGACAACCCCTGTGGCCTGCCGCTGCTGGACAGCAGCTGGGCCCGATCCTCCACCTCTTTTCCCGGGCTGTTGTCTTTGGACGCCACGCACCACCACAGTCTTCACGGGGTACTCTGGTCCTCCAACCACTTTCGCGCCCGCCGTCAGGTCTTGGCACAAGAACGAGCGAGCTTTTGTCGGGTGCACAATGCCAAGGTTTCGTCTGTTCAGATAAGTCCGCGGATGTGCCCTCTCATGGTACACACAGCTGCTGGGCTCAACTTTGAGTTTCTTCACACTGCTAAAGGCACTTGTCTGGGTTTGATAAATGTGTGGTGGGTAAACCAAGACTTGTGAGGCCATACCTGCAAGAAAGAAGCAAACACTGTGGGTCAAAAATGTGAATCCTTGGACGTTCATATATAGTTCATTTATAATTTATATTTTGATAAGAATAGATAATAAAGTTGCAATAACAAAAGTGAATACAGTTTTTCACAAAAAAGTTGTATTATGTGAATGAATAAATAATTTTAACGAGTTAATGTTCAAATTCCTACACAAACGTGAACAAAAACAGTCTTGAGACCTGCAGCAACTATCTCTTCCTAGAGACCAATGACGTTTCTTAAAAACACAACAACCAACGAGATGGTTTCAGTGTGTTTTTTCTACTTTCTCAGGAACAAACATTTGCACAATAACTTGTACTTAAGTCTAACTTGACAAAAACCTCAACAGTCCTCATGAATATTACATTTTCATTCAGTTTATCGTAACAGAAGAACATTAAAGGCCATATGTATGTACCATAAGAGAACATCGCTAGTTACAATTGTCAGCATCCCTTACAATGTTGTCTCATACTAAATAACTGCATGTAAACTCAAGGGCGAGTCTATGTAAACTACTGACAAATATAGTGTTGAACTGCTAAACCATTATCTTGTTTTAATTCCTCCTACTCCTATGACATCAGAACGGCATTAACCAGCTCATATGAAACATACATTTAAATATAGCTAAGATAAGAGTTTGCCGTGGAGTACTTGAGATCAATCTACTGTAATCCCACCACCACCACCACCACCACCTCCACCCTCCACGCGGATGACTAACTTTGCAAAGGTTTGTCTGACCTTTCTCTGTGGTTGCAATGCATCCTACTGCATGTCTCCAGGCAACCAATAAGGCGGGAAAGCATCATAGAAAACGCCAACCAGACAAAAATATAGTCATAAAGCATCAAAGGTTTGCACGTGAACACCGCCCCCATGTGTATTTGTGTAATTCCATGGTAGCCATTAAGAGTTGTCTAATAACATTTAAATAAGCAAAAAGTTAGGGCTAGGCGATATGGACCAAGACTCATATCCCGATATAGTTATGTTGAATATCGATATACGATATATATCCCAGTATTTATTCCACTCGGTGAGTTTAGACAAAGTCAACTATGCGTGCAAAGTTGTTTCATTAAAATGAAAACAAAAATATTGTTTCATTAAAATGAAAACAAAAATATAGAAAAAGTAAATTATAAATCTTCTTTATAACAAACCTTTAGCTATAATCAAATCCTCATACCAAAAGCAGAAAAGAACAAAATAAGAAGTCATCAAGTGCCCCCTTTAAGAGGATATTTTAAATGTCAGCAACTCAAAAATACTTTGAACAGTGTTATTTTTGTTAGAAAAGGAAACAATGCAGGAGAGATAAAAAAGTGAGTAAAAACACTTTAATTACATTTACAACTACAAATAAACTTGATTCTTAGTTCGTTAATTTAAAATTGGCCATCAAAATAAAATCATTTTAATATTTTATCTCGGCTAGCACGTCGCAGGGAAACCCGCTGCTGCTCAGTGACAACAGACCAACTGCACAACAATACTCCTTTCACTTTTAAGTCTCCAAATCCCAGAAAAAACTCAGACGACGCCAGAAAAAGTAGATTTGTCACCAAGAGCTTCTGCTCTGACCCTCCTTTATGCACGGAGGGGGACGAACCAGGAGCCCCGCTCAGGGCGCTGACACACACAGCAAAGTGAAGAGTGAGATATGTTTGTTTTTATATCGTGCTTAAAAGAAATATCAATATATATATATTTTTTAATCAATATATCGCCCAGCCCTAAAAGAAGTACAATAGAGTTTCGAATACCCCTCCCTGGCAAAGTGACCAGTGACTGGAGACTCTGTGTGCCATCCTTGGAACCATGACCTACTTTCATTCTGGGACAGTTCATTCCCATGGGTTAATACACTTTTATCAAACAAATACACATGGTGAACTGAGTTTACCTGGTAACTAGTGCTAGTCTTGGTGTCGATAATGCAAAAAGTTGGAAGTTACGACACTGAACATTTGAAAACCACTACAGGCTACAGCCTGAAAAAAAATTCTGTCGTAGCTTTGCAATATTCCACTAGTCAATATGAAACAAATTGTCTGCCTTCTTAGATTATGAGTATGTCAATCTTATAAATAAAACAGAAGACCAATCAGGCTTCAAATGGAAACCGTCAATATGCCCAAATTGCTTCAAGTAGTCTAAAATGACAAGAAACAAAAACATTAACATTAACACAATTCTAAATCAGTTATCTATAATCATGAGTATTCCTAGGTTTTACCCAAGAAGATACACCTCGATTGCATGAATACTAAAAAAAAGCAACAAGGATTTGACGGAAGTGGTAAAAAAGTATGCCTCAGAATAGGAGTGTGATGAAATATCAATATATTGCGATATTTAACCTTACGAAGAATTATCGATATGCATAGTGGATTTCTTATTAACCACTGTAAAGTCACCATTTTAACAAGTCATGCAGGAAGCGCTCCTCTTGAGTGTGGAAGAAAATTGGGGGGTAGTGACAGAAGACGAAAAAACAAAACATGTCGGACACGTGCGATGAAGTTTGCTGTAAGTTAAATGGAAAGACGCTTCTCGTCACATGATGGCAACGGGTCACTGACGTAATTGTTTTAAAAAAGAAGCGCATTGCTCCATCTATACGGAAATGACAAGCTGGAGTTTTCACATTTTCCCACGCTGGAGACAGTTTTCCAAAAAAATACAGTTTTCAGGGCACCCAGAAAGGTGTTTCCATGTGGGAGAGGCTGAAACGCTAAAATACTTTGCCGTTTTGACCTGAGAATGTTTCCGTGTGGATAGCCCCTTATTGTCAATACTGAACTGCTCAACCATGCCCGGGTCGCACTCCGTGTCGTTCCGGTGATTCCATCATCTGTTATGTTTCTAGTCCTAGATTTGATCTACTTAAGAGTTATGTGATACTATCGTTATCGTGAGTCGTGTATCGCATATCTTATCATAATGGTAGATTCCCAGCCTCTACCTCAAACAGTGCCTCAGTACCCAAATCTTTTTAATGTCAAAGAAAACCCAGTGCAATCTCCAGAGTTGCCAGATGTGAACCCGTGAAAGAACAGTTAAGGCAGACTTCTCACACGTCAACGAAAACACTGCAAGTGTAAATGATCAGATGCCGGACAGAAAATATGGAGCCGTGAGCTGTAATTGGTGGGATGGGAAAAGAATGGCAGCTGCTGCTATTATTATGACCAGAAGCTAGATACTCCCTTGGTCAGCCATGAGGTTCCAACTGTGGCATTGCATTACATCCTTCAAAGCTGCGGAAGCTTTCCTACAACCTTGAGCTGCTTGGTAATTACTCACTGGTGACCTTTTGACTGGAGTCCACTCAAAATTTAAATGGCCAAGAAAACAAACACTAGACACCTGTCCACACCGAGCAAATGGTGCGGAGTGAGAAAATTAAGGGGCGCACTCACACTGGACATTGATTACCCCTCCCTTTGCTAGTCTGCACTCACACTGATCTGCAGATGTCAGGTGAAGCAAATACACAATGAAATGGCACGGCACTGATTCAAACACACTAAGTTCACGCTACAAGCCGATTCATGTGGTACTGCCAACATGCTTCACCAGAAAACTGTTTTAGCTATGAGTTGGAAAACTCGGCGATCACAAACTACACAAGGTTATCCATGCAGAGGCCCAAACCGGTGGTGGCTATGTGGTTTGACTTCACAATTTAAGTCATGCACAAACGGTCCTTTGCTTAGCCGACACTAGACAGCGTTTCCCTTAAAACACAACACGGTGTAAACACTCATCCACCCTGATTAGCACACGCACAGCCATACTAGCATGCTCTGCTAAACTAAGCTAACCCCGCTAGCTTCCATTCATGTGCCGTAAGAGAGGATTTTCGCCAACTTTTGCCAGTGTTTTTTTAGGCCCCCGTTTTGACATGTTTAGTTCGGGAGGGTGCAGGTTAGTGTTTGTGCTGAAATTCCGCCACGATTGAAATACTTCCCCACATGCACGTTCCCTCCCCTCACGATGACATCATTTCATTCTCATTATGTCACTTCCCGCGAGATTCTACGTTTAACAGCAAATTCCGTTTTTATTGGCCAATTACGCAATTCTGTTTACGCAGTCTAAATGAACTAAAATACAAATACAAAACATTAAGAAAACGCATTAAAAGACACGTTGTATGTAGTATTCTACACTGGTCACAAGGTGTCAGTAATTTTACATTATGTTATATTGATGAGAAAATAGTCACCACATGAAGTACTGGAAGTAAAAAAAAAAAAAAAAAGCAACAAAAACAAAACAACAAAAGCAACTCTCCCAATGCCAACATGTGTGAGTCTATATTATGTCTTATTTTCTGTTATTTTGTCTACAATATTGAGTAATACGAGTGTAAAGGTGACTATGGGGTGATATTTAATGTCTAGAGGGCTTTATTAGTGTTAAAACCCACATTTACAAGGTCGTGAATAGGTTTTCTATTCTGTAACTATGAAAATTTCCGTTATAAATATGGAGTCCTACTTTGCTGAAATGTACTTATCACGGTCGGTTCTGGAATCATTTAATCGCATAAACGAGGGATGACTGTAGACCTGTTCTATATAAAAAGTATATTTAAGTGACTTCTGTTGCGACTTAGCGCTATGTAATAAATAAAATGAATACTGTTGGTATATTAATATCTAATATAATGATTAGGGTAAACACTAGCAGAGCATGTGAGACATAAATGTAGAGTCACTACATTTATTGCCCTACAGTATATTCAAAGAAACATGAAATTAAATCACCAGATCCCACAGATTGCCTATCTTCTTCTTCTTCTATCATTTATATTTTATTATTATTATTATATTTTATTTACAGCCTATCATTTATTAAATAAAGCCATGATTCCAGCACGTTCCGAAGTTCAAAGTGCCAAATCCAAAACTGTAGTGGTGGTCATGGAAAATCCTCAATTTTCTACTTGGTTTCCTCCTGCCTTTCTACAAGAGTCGCTGTGAAACAGCTCTGCTGCTTTCCAGCACTCCTAGGTCTCGTGAAAATGATGATCTTTGCTCAAAAGCCTCTCTATTTTCCAAGGAATGTGACCACATGGCCTTTCAATTGTGAACTTATGACTAACATTTACAAGTCCTCGTCTTGTTGGATTAGTTCTCGCACACTGTCGATGTAGAGACGAAGGACAGAATGTTCCGCTATGAGGCCCAGACTATAGAGGGACACACAGCACAAAATGGACATATGCGTAAAAGGGACAGCTGAAAGCGAGAGTGTAGTGTCACACTTGAAACCAATGCTGTTGTGTGACACGTCATGCCTCTAATTATGAAACGCTTAAAGGCCATGGTAAAATCCCACACTGAGGTGGCTTTGAGTGTTTGGTTGGATAAACAAACCACCCATACAGTGGGAGGGATTTTTAAGGCAGTGTTATGACTATCACAAAAACATTGTGTATCATAGTGTACATAATTATAGCTAATAACATTGAACGTGATAACATTTAATGGACTGAATTGATTATGGATTCATCGCATCTTGAAGCAATTGAGGTCAAATGAAGTGCTACTGTCTTATCTACTTTGTAATATAATTAACAACAACCTGATTGCTATGGAAAGTTGAACTACATTGAAAAAACTGCTATGGCACAACTTCTCCAGTCTGCATTAGTCTGTTCAGTAAAACACTAGGATTGAAACAGGACTTCACAACACTGACAGAGATTAAAATCACTTAATTGAGTGTTCACATTCAAAAGTTCACAAGCACACTGATTCCTAAACATAAATATGAACAAGTCTGCATGTGAAAGCCACGTTCCTTTCACTTTGCACCAGTCTTGCTATATTAATGCAATATTTGCAAACAAGCAAATATACTAACCAAATTATGTATTCTGTTACCATTGCAGCCTGTTTAGGCAGTACACACGTTGGGCCTTAAATGCACATTCTACTGGTTTCTAGCAAGTAATGAAATCCATTATTATTACCAAATATAGTAACTATACAACATAACCTTGCATGACTGTCAACGCTAACATTACATAGTTAAAATTCTATTACTCCATTAAAAATCTATTTTGAATATATGCAACCATGGGGATTTAACAGCCAAGCTAGCATGCAAGAAAACCAACTATGCATGCTATGCTTCCAAGGTTCTGCATTGATGGCTAAGGCTAATAAGTTTATCAGCAAATGGAAAACCACTCAGATTAGTCCACTGTGTTCCCTGTGTAGCTTCCGCCCTCATTAACTCTAAACAATTTGCGATTACGTTGCTTTTCTTGATAGATATTCTCAGCTTCATTCCCATTTCTTTGGTTTTGTTGAAAATCCAATTATGTGAATTATCTGACTGTGTGTACTTTCAAATAAGCAGGCTGCTAAAACAAATGTTTACTTCTGGTGGAAATGTTCCTCTCGTAAACGCAGGTTTCCACAGAAATTCCAAGCTTGTCTTTGGTGCTCACTGCTATACTGTCTGCCTCAAAATGTGAGAAGGGTATTAAGAAACCAGTCTTTATGTGCAAACATGTTCAAGTCCTGTTGACCATATGCACTTTATAAATATCAGTGGTATGACTGATATTGTGGTACTGGGTTTTTGTGTGTATATATGTGACAAATGAATTTACAAATATTATAGACCGGTGTGGTGTAACATCAACTTCCCGAGACTTTGCTACTGATAAACGCAAGAATGTTACACATGGACCGCAGACAGGAGTGTCTACGAGAGGATTAAGATAACAAGTAATCACTGCTTTTATGACCGTGAATGTTTTTAGACACAGTGGGCAAGGAGAAGATGAGTCTCCTACTTAAAAGAATGGATAAGCGTGGATAAGAAGTAAACTGGACCATGTCTGAGAAAGCAATATCTGAAAGCTTCAGCCCTTTAGTAAAAAGCAGTCATGCAGCATTTAGCTTTAGTTCATAAATAAGCAGCATGTCTAATGACAAAAAATTCAGCACCTGCTGTGCCTTTAAAAAAAAAATATCACCACTAACATGGAATGGGCATAATAACTGATTCATTTGAAAACTCCACAAAAGATGCCCAAGTGGAGATTCGAACCCAGATGTTTCCGATCCCCCGACTGTGTGGCCAACATGCTAACCACTAGGCCACCTTGTGACACTATGTTGAGCAAAGTTGAGCTGTATAAATACCACCCAGCGTGGGTTTGAGTGTTTGGTGGGATAAAAAAACATTGTCCATCATAGAATATGTAATTATAGCTAATAAGGATGGCCACCGATTAATCCATCATTAAGAGTTGATTGTGTTGAAGTGATTGTTGCTCTACTTGGCTGAAACCGACAGAGGCGCTCTTGCGTCAGTCTCAACTAGTTCACAATATACTGAACAATGAGTTGGCTGTGAAAAGTTGAGCCATATCCACACTGACCTCCGCAATGTCAAACTCCTCCAGGCAACATAAAGCAGGAGTTGTAATTTTTTAAATAACAGTTAATTGATTAGTTTTCCACATAGATGATAAGATCGCCAAACTATTATATACAATAACTAAATATACTGTACATGTTGCAAAACTATATTTATCAGTTTCAATCAACACAATCGGGATACAGCTGTTGCACTGGGTCTGATAAGGTGTAGCCCACTTAATGTTGAGGCCCATGAGTAGATGGCAAAAACAACGGCTCCCTGTGAGAATATGTCATAAGATCTTAAAGGCAACATCTTCAAAATAAAGACTAGCGTTCGTAAGTAATGATTTTTTTTCACATCATAGAATGACTAAAGCACGGTCGAAGAATTTTTTGCAATCTAAAGGATTCGTCGAGTTCAAAGGTCTGCCGTGTTTATGCTAACTTGCTAGTAAAGGTCTTAGAATGTTAACCCCATTACTAAACAATGAAAGGAGTGACATAACAAATAAAACAAGACTCACGATTAGCAAGTAACCCGGTCCATTTCGTCCACAGAGTAGAATGTGGTATAGTAATGTTTACATTCACGTTAAGGTTCCCCGTGACAACGTAGATATAAAACAGTAGAGGTCCAAGGCACTTGCGTTAATCATTACTACCAACGTCACTGTCGCGTAATCGTAGAAGGAATTTTCCTATAAGTAAACCGTGGAATTTACCTACCAACAACGACCATTTAGTTACCAAAAACGTGTTATTATATTGTTAAACCCAATGCTAGCTAAGTATGTTGATAAGTTATTACAGTGTTACGTCACGGCTAAACTGTAAATGTGGATCAACACTAATATCAACACTAATATAATCGTTGATTATGGTGTCCCTCTCTACTTACCTTCACATAGAGTCTATATAAATATAATCCAGGGCTTCTCTGAACATGTTATGGACTTATAAATCCATTGCATGCACAGTTCGCCTGCACTGCTGCCATCTTGTCCTAGACGACAGGAAGGGAGAGCTCCCCCTCGGTAACGCCACCATCTCCCACATTTTTAAACGTCAACTGACTCCCGCATATGAACATCCACGAATATCAAGTCGTGTCCAGATGAGAGCTACGCTGTTCTAATGTGTCTCCCTCCAATTTTGGGGGAGGTAGCCCATCTAGGAAAGGGTGGCCGTCCCCCCGTCTAGATGTGCGGGTCGGCAGCCCTGCTAGCCTCGAACATGTCTCTTTTTTTCCTGTCCAACTGCTAGAGAATGTTTGTGAGCTGACGGCATTGGGCAGACCAGAGCAATCGATTTCACGGAAATCGATTGGAAAAAACACAAACAATTCAATGTAGAAAAATACAACGCAGTATTAATTGCATGATATAAGTTCTTATAAAATTCGAATTTACATTAAACATATGGTCATCCGTTATGGTGATAGTTTCAGACCACAGAACTGAATGGGTGGTGACTCAGTAATCTCCTGTTTTGGTCTAGTTTAGGTTGTTGCACGGGCTCTCTGGTGGTTGTTCTGTGTCTCACCCTACTGGTCAGAGTGGGGGACAGCATGTCGACAAGCGTGGTACCGTCGTCTTAAAATTTGAGCCTCTGGAAAAAAAATGAAATTCATGAAAGTCATTTTACTTTATTTAATATAGAGGCATGTTTTTTGGCAATGCCGATAATGTCCCAAGAAATATTTCACTACAGTTGTTCAGTACACCAACTGTTTCGCTTTGTTTCAACCATGACATTACATAACTTTAATCGAATACATTATACAAACAAAAATAAATGTTTACATGAAGTAAAGTTAAAATGAAAAAGCACTATAGGGTAATAGCTTGCATTATATCGTTTTTGTCTCGTTTTATTTTGAAGGATTAAAACCGGACGTTTCCATTGGTTTTGCCATCTGCGAAGCCATTTTGAAAATTGTGCTAGTCACCGAGCAGTCAGCCCTTTGAGGGAAACGTGATAGCTCGGTTTGAAGATAATGCTTGTTACATAGCTTGCTTTAAAGTTGACTACTACGTTGTCATTTATTCGTTAAACATACTGAAAGTACTTCTCTAACCTCATATTACTCTTCCAGCCATGTCTACCGATGCAGCAGCCGACCAGGTAAAGTTAGCCAGCGTTGCCAGGCCCAAATGCCTCCTCTATTAGCTTGTGTTAGCTGTTATTATTGTGAATTGTATAGTTTATATAGAGTTTAAATTATTTTGTCCTTATTACATCACTATTTACTACTGGCGCATCATTACGTTGCCTGTTTGTGATATTTGTGAGTGTAAAACTCTTCCTTACGCCGTGTAAACTAGCGAGTTGCTGCGTTGTCGCTATGCCGTCGTTGGGCTGATTTGGCCCCTCCATTTTTACTCCAATATTGCAAAAACAAAATCTGTGTTTTTCGTTGTAAATGTACAGAGACACGAATAACAATGCGTGTGAAGATGCAAAAGCTTGGTCTGGTACTTGAAAATGAGTGGGAGGTGCTAGAGCTCCATTCACAACAAAGGTGTCTCCGATTAACTGCAGTGAAGCTTAAATTTGGTGTTCATCTGTCTCTGTATGCTGCTGTCATTCTGCTACAATACTATAATTATTTTATGCTAATTTTCCATTCTACAGCATAATTGTCCATCATCATGCATTTTGTCTTGCCCCATTCAGGCAGCAGAATATGTCCCGGAGAAAGTGAAGAAGGCAGAGAAGAAGTTGGAAGAAAACCCGTATGACCTTGACGCATGGAGCATTCTGATTCGAGAAGCACAGGTTTAGTGACTCAAGAGTTGCATTATAGGGGTAAACATAATAATAACAATATTAATAAGGGGATACAGGGTGGGGGAGGGGTTATTGATTTGTTTAAATCCCAAAGCCCCAATATACATTTTTAATTCCTCACTTTTGTGTGGATGTAAATGCATTCTCCCTCTTTAGAATCAACCTATTGATAAAGCAAGGAAGACATATGAGCGACTTGTCACACAGTTTCCAAGTTCCGGCAGATTCTGGAAACTGTTCATTGAAGCTGAGGTTAATACTTTCTTTTTCTCCCCTCTTTCTTGCGTATGCATGATAGATTATTATTGCCTTACATGATCAACAATGTGATTTTCACACTATTTGTCTTTTATATCTATGAGGTTTAAAGTCACAATTCTTGAATTTGTTGAGGGTTTACATTATCTATTAACAAAGCATTTATTGAAAATAGATCCTGTCAACATTTTAAAATAATTTTTGAGGATTGTGCCTTTAAACGTTAAAAGGGGAAAGTTTATGTTTGTGTTCCTAGGATTTTAAAAAGTATTTTCCTCGCCATATATTTTCAAATGGGGTAAAATGCATTTGTTGCATGTTTGGTTTGCAACAGTATTAAAACAATTTTAATGGTATTTGGAGTGCATTAGCCTTTTATTCACTTGTCGTGTCAATTTATTGCCTCCTGTGTCCTTTCTTTTGGAATATTATGAAGAAATATTCTCGTGCATCACTATATACCAGAGACATAAAATCCCCCTGAAGGGAGGGGAAATGGACCAGCCTCCTTTTTGTTTTTTGCCTCCATTTGTTATGCAGTCAGCAACGGAGAACTAATCACCCCCCTCTTTTTTCCCCCCCAAACAAATCCATGTGAGACCCAAGAAAACAGAGTTTTACATCAATTTCAGCGTTGTTATACTGTGAATAATGAATCAAAACAAAGCTGAACTCTCAGTTACCACCATTCCAGGAACATCCAGTGGACCTTGGGAAGCAGGTAGCAAAAATAACCCCTCAGAAGGGCAAAAAGATCAGGAGATTTGCTTGGTTATGTGCAAAAAAAGAGGTTTGGCAGCAAGGATAAGGAGATTACCTTGTGCAATTCATGTTGCTTTACTGCTGCTGTTATCAAGAATACTGAAGAACATTCAGTGTCAGCAGTCTTTCTAGCTTTCCTCCTGCAGTCTCGTTTTAGCTCACATATTGGATGACATTTGTCAGGATTTGTTGAGTGTTTTGGTTGGTGGTTGAGTGGTTGTAGCGCCAACAGTATTTCTTTAAACGTCTCGCTCAACTTGCGGTTAGCATGTGTCAGCTATTTTGGGATATGTTGGTGCAGTGCTTTCTCCTTTAGGACTTGCAGTTAGATTTAAACTGGATTCATAGCGCGAACAGCCTTTACATGTTGTAATCTGCTGACCTCTGGTGTACATTAGAGTTGGATGTCAGGGTACGGAATGCCCCAGTCGGTCAAAACTGGCTCTCCTCCTCCTTTTCATGGTCGTGTAAGGAGGTGAAAGGCAGCACTTGTGCTGCACCTTCCAAGTGGGCTAAGCTGCTCAGCACTCTTGGTGCATGCATACGCCATTCAAAGCCCCGCAACCCCAGTTTAGTCTCTCAGTCTGCTAGATCTGGATTTTATTTTTGATCTAGCGTTCACGCACACAAACTATCTTTGAACACGCAAGCAAGGGAAGTGATTTGCTGAAAATGATGTAAAGGAAGCATGAGCTTTGGAAATTGTCAAGTATCTCCAGGTGACATATTGGCCACAGACCACTTACACCAGGGGTGTCCAAACCTTTTCCACCAAGGGCCACATACTGAAAAAGGAAGAGATGCACGTGGATATTTTGTGTAGCTATGCTTAGAAGTTTTGGATGCCAACGTGTAATAGTAGTATGAACTTAAATCTTTGCTCTTTTTCCGTTTTTGCAGTTTTCTTTTTTTAAAGCAAAACCTAATTCAGCAAAAATTACAATTTTATTCTTTGAGTTTTTTTGTTTCTCATAATATGCGACTTTTAAAAAAATGACATGTTTTTTTCTGTAATATTTCAATTCTGCTACAAAAAAATACGTTTTTTCTCATTACAAGTTTATTCTGGTAAAATGTAAAAGTTTTTCTCCTTTAGGATACTGCTTTTTTCTGTAATATTTTCACTTTATTCTTGTAAAATGATTTTTTTTTTCATTTCTGCTTGGGTTTTTTTTTTTTAAACCATCTATATTTTCTTGTAAATTCTCTTGTAATTATGACTTCAATATTTAGACTTTATGCTTGTAACAATTTCTGCAACTTAATGTTTTGTTCTCATATTAAGACCTTTAAAAATGTCTTCCAGCTGTATGCTGCTAATACTGTATATGCTTTATGCTACCCACAATATTCCTTTTTCTTGTTAGATTACATTTTTCTCAACATTTTGACTTTATTCTTATAAAACTTTGTTTATTATTACTTTATTGTTACAGTGTTTTTTTCTTTTTTAAGTTCTATTTTTAGAGCTTTAGCCACAAATGGTCCTCGGACCGTGCTTTGGACACCCTTGACTAAGAATCTTATTGAGTCGAGTACAGCTGTATAACCTGCCTTTACAAAGATTACCAGTTTCAGTTGACACTGAGGCATTGGTTTTTATCAGTCTCAACTCTGTAATTATTAGCTTGGGAAAGTACTTAATGTGTTGTAGCTTTGTTTTGAAGAGCTTTTATCATTTGGTAAGACATGCTTGACAGTAATGAATTGGTTGTTAATGAGACACCCTGTTTAAAAAGGGCATGACTTATGTGAAATTATTTACAACGGACACCACTGTGTAGGCTTTATGGACAAGACTGAAGCACCTCAAGACAAAGTGACACATCAATTCATCGGACTCGATCCATGTTACGCAGCTGCAATCTTGGCTCACAATTTCAGCCTAAATTAAGCTATTCTCATTTGCCCTTCGCTTGCGTATTATAATTGTGCAAAGCAGTGTCGGGCGCTTATGTTAGCTATGGCGTCTGGTCTATGTTGTTGAGTCAGTTGCCATTTTGTGTTCTTAGGTGGCGCATGTAGAGGACGGACGCGTTTGTTTGGTGGTAGAGCTCAGTTGCAAAGGAGTTGCAAATTATCGTTACAAGTTGTAGGTGTTGCCCCTTGTGATAAACAGGGGTACTACATCACTATCTTTTTTCGCCAGTTGTGTCATTTGGAAAATAATACATTTGACCACTTAAACCCTTACAGCAAAAGTAAATGTTTTTCTGATAAAATAAACTTTTTACTAATCAATTGTGCGTCATGGGTTTTTTCCATCTAATCCGCACTTGCTGTCTAAATAGATTTCAAATGTCCTTCAGTGGGCACACGCGGGGCACATTGGGGGCCGGGGGATGTTAGGACAATTCCAATGTGACAACAGCGGCCCTGACGTGATTTTTTTTTTCATGGGGCTCAGAATTTCTGGCAGCGGCCCTGGGACCAATTGCACAGATCTGCCTCTCAACCATGGTAGTATTGTGGTGTAGTTTTGATGGAAGCTTAATGGGTAAACTTGAGTGAAAGCACTTTGTATGCTTTGTTCATGTAGCTGTCGTGTAACCTAAGATTACTTCAACAATTAGCATCACAAAAACAAAATATTTCTTATACAATAACCAGGAAATGCAGCCACTTCCCATTGTGAACTACGCCAACAACACCCTCAACATGTGTTTTTGTTTTTATCAAACAGTTGCTTTATCTTTTGTAGGACACTGCACTTACTGGCGTCTTACTGACCTGGAGTAATAACGCGACATTAACATGTCTGTCCTGATGGATACTTCCACAACTCATACAGGAAGTGAAAGAGTGTTTTTCCATTGAATCATCATTCTAATGATCCAGTATGTTGTCTGTAGTCACAGGGATTTGCCAAAGCTTTGAGGAACAATCTACTCCACGTAATAATAAACCCCGTTTTACAAGTGGTTTGTCATTCTTGTGTGAATTTCACTTTGTTGATCTGCAGGCGTGTGGTTTTGTGTGCATGAATGCATGTTCATTGGACGACACGGGTGGAAAATGGCTCTTGGAATAACATTGCATTTACACTCTTTATTTGCAGATAAAGGCTAAAAACTATGACAAAGTAGAAAAGGTGAGTGATGTCTCTATGATATATTTAATGGAATCCATTGTAGAGGGTTATGGTTAAAGTTATTGATATCGTGTGGGGGGGGACTGGCAACCTGAAAGACATTTTCTTCCAGTCATTTCATGCAGCACAAACAACATAATATCATAGCCTGGCCACTGGTCTTTCATTTTTTTTATTGAGTCTTCCTCAACTGAATGCAACGTTTTTCACAAAAAGATTGCTGTTGGGTCAAAATAGTCCAAATTACACAGTACTGTATCTCACAATGGGAGTAGCCCTGCTATTGGGTCAGACTACTCCAAATTACACAGTTGTGTATCTCTGGGAGTAGATCCCTCTCATTTCAGCAGCCATTTTATTGCAGTATGTCTTCTCAAGGGACAATACTGGAGAAAGGAAGCTTGGATATGCTTTTAGAGTAGTCAGTGCACAGCTTGTATAGCAGTATAAAATCCCTCAACACCCATTCATTATCTGTGTATAAAGTGGTCTCTACCCTGCAGTTGTTCCAGAGATGCCTCATGAAAGTGTTGCACATCGACCTATGGAAGTGTTACCTCTCATACGTGCGGGAGACCAAAGGAAAGCTGCCCAGCTACAAGTAAGATGGCGTGACTCCTGCAAATCTTACTGATGAGTATTCAACGAATTTTTAAAAACAGTTTCCTGTCCTCAGAGAGAAGATGGCTCAGGCATACGACTTTGCCCTGGATAAAATCGGCATGGAAATTATGTCATATCAGGTAATTTGGGTGATGATTTATAATGTGTGTACATTTATTTTTACTTTTATTTCCTATTGATTTTTGTTGTTTATTACAGATTTGGGTGGATTACATCAACTTTCTCAAGGGAGTGTGAGTTATTTCTCCACCCGTTATAACTACATTTACCTTGTAATGCAAGTCTAATTGTGTTGCATGCACCACCAGTGAGGCTGTGGGATCATACGCAGAAAACCAGCGCATCACAGCAGTGAGGAGGGTGTACCAGAGGGGGTGTGTGAATCCCATGATTAACATCGAGCAGCTTTGGAGAGATTATAGCAAATATGAGGAGGTGAGATCTTTTTCTTCAAGGTCTATATGTTCCAAAGGTCCCATAATTAGAAGTGTGTTGGGCAAAATCTAGCCTTGGTGCTGGAATGAAGTTGAAAAGTGCTTTTAGTAAGCCCAACAGCGAACACTGTTTTGTGTGCATGTAGCTTTAATGCTAATGAGCTGTGTTTTTCCATGCCTGTCTCTGACTGTGTGTGTTGCTCCAAGAAGTGTTGTTGTGCACTTTATCCACTTTTTACATATACACTGTAACCCTAAACTTGTCCAACCTAATGGATGCCATATATCACATACAACAATGTAATGTTAAGAGTCAGGACAGGAGGACACAAACGCTAGCAACACGAGCATAACTATGTGAGTTACAGCGCTATCATTACAGTCACATTTGTAACAATGACATCACTGAAGAAAGATAAAATGATCAAACTTACAGCTCCCAAGTTTGTAGCTGACTGACAGATACTCGGCAGAAGTCCAGACTTTGTTGTGCAGGGAGGCCTGTTTTTTTGTTTGTTTTGTTCTTTCTCTAAAACTATATATCACACGTGAAGTGGCTCATCTAGCTAGTGGTGGGTCAGTGGCGGTATCATGTCTATGAAGAAAGACGTCATGAAAACCCAGAACTTCAAAAGCGACCGTTTAAGAGCCTCTGCGCTCAAAAGTATATTATTTTAAAAAGTCAAATTTATCAAAATAGAGGACCTTCAAGACAGCCTGTAAAAGTAAAAGTTTGCACTTGTAATGCTGACAGTTGGTTATTTCACACATCAGGGTATCAATATACACTTGGCTAAAAAGATGATTGAGGATCGAAGCAGAGACTACATGAACGCAAGGAGAGTAGCCAAGGTAAGAACCTTTTAAAAACACCTCCAAAAATAAAATATGATGGTCTTGCTGAACCTGCTGATGTCTCGCAGGAGTACGAGACTGTGATGAAAGGACTGGACAGGAACGCGCCGTCTGTGCCGCCCCAGAACTCTCCCCAGGAGGCCCAGCAAGTGGAAATGTGGAAGAAGTACATTCAGTGGGAGAAAAGCAATCCACTGCGCACAGAGGACCAAACGCTTATCACAAAGAGAGGTATTGTTCTCTCTCTAAAAGGTCTGACTCAAGCAATTCATCTTGTAGTCATGTTTTACTTCTTTGGTATTGGCGCTGTGAAAATATCCACATGTGACCTTCGTTGCAGTGATGTTTGCCTATGAGCAGTGTCTGCTGGTGCTGGGCCACCATCCTGATGTGTGGTACGAGGCAGCTCAGTACCTGGAGCAGTCCAGCAAGTTGTTGGCAGAGAAAGGGGTACGGCACAAAACCTTTTATTATGCGCACAGGGTTCACGCTCACTACATGAGGTACACCTGCACAGTCTAATGATCAAATCCAACAAATGCGTTGAAAAGTCTTTTTACAAAGATAACAATGCTCAGTTTTAATTCATTGTATTATAAGTATGAATCTAAAAGGTCATATTATTATTGTGCTTTTAGTTTGCAGTATGAATGGACATTTGACATTTCCATCTATTACTGTATAAGGGTTTTAATTGAATGGGAGAATCTTTCCGAATGTTCCAAACTCCTGTGTCCATGCCACTGCTTTATTGAGCACAATAATGCTGCCCAGAGGATGTCATGTTGTCCAACTGTAGGCCACAAATTAGTAGAGACTGAATTAACAGCGCCTCTGCTGGTTGCAGCCAAGTAATGCATGCCATTCTGCCTCATGGAGTGAAAAAACTGTGATATATTTGCTTTCTTCTATTGAGTGAAAATACAGCAGGTATTGACTAAAATTACTCAACGCAGAATGTCTAGTAAGATTCATTGTCGACATATACGAGTACCGAACAACTCGTGAAATGTCATTAGATTGTGCGAGGTGAACCTACTCAAGCGTCTGGTGAGTGTATACGAAGTTAATGACTCTACAAAATCATCTGATCATTTATTATTCCGGCTTTTATTTCTCACAGGACATGAATAACTCTAAGCTGTTCAGTGATGAGGCTGCTAACATCTATGAACGTGCTATTGGGACACTACTGAAGAAGAACATGCTTCTTTACTTCTCATTTGCAGACTATGAAGAGGTTGGTCACCTTATGAAAACTGCAGCAATTTAAAAGAAAACTGCATTTTTTTTTTTAATTTATTTTGCCCGTCATCCACAATTCATCCTTGAGTCATTCATTGAGTCATCCTCAATTCTTATGTGCACATTTACATTTCTTACATTTCTTACATTTCACAAGTTACACAACGTTAAAACGCTGTAATACGCTCTCTAAAATTTGCCCGAAAAAAGCTAGAATCCTCTCCTTGACGGGCCCTGACAGCGTGGCACTATAGTGTGGTGTTATATTGTTTTACAAAGTCACAGCTTACCATGGTTTGCCGTTTCCCTCATCATATTCTCTGCTGCAGCTGAGCGAATGAAATGGGAAGAGCTGCACCTCCCTGTGTGTTTGTGTGTGAGGGGGAGGGGCCAGGTACTCGGGCAGGGAGCAGGACAGAGAGACACACAAAGGAATAGAGGAATAGTCTCTCCATGCAGCAAAAAAAAAGAGTTAATGTATTGATTACATATTCACTGATGTTTTATTAACCGGTGATGCGTCATAATCGGCTGCGATTGGCTGGCGACCAGTCCAGGGTGTAACCCACCTCTCGCCCGAAGTCAGCTCGGATGGGCTCCAGCATACCCCCACGACCTTAATGAGGATAAGTGGCATAGAAGATGGATGGATGGACGTCATAATCACACGGATTAAAGGGATAATTCAGTTTTTTTTTATTGGTTAGGCTCTATTTGAAACATTACCGGAACTTGATTTCACAGAGTCCATAAATAGGAACTAATGCTACTTGCCTGTAAATATTCTCATTCATCTAAGTCATTGTATTCTCAGGGCATTCAATCGATCGCAGCTGGACTGTTCAGGGGGTCTTAGAAGATGTTTCGCCTCTCTTCCGAGCAGGCTTCATCAGTTCATGCTCATAGATTAGGTAGGACACACACCAGTCAGACTACTGTAGATAGGACAGCCATAATCTGAGATCTTGGTGCAAAATCTATCGAATTTTATGTAAATGCGTATACATTTTGGAAATATGGACCATTATTTTATTTTTTAAAATAATATACAGTTACAAATCCCATAGTTTTTACATGTTGTTTGTTGCAAGCGGCGACCCGTCCCACTTTGTTCGCCTTGAGGCTGGAGGAGGCAGGTCCAGACAGGAATGGTTGGCTTTTCAGTGGCGTCAAATGACAATTGTTAAGATACAATGGAGTGTGGCCTCTTTCCGCCAACGATGGTCGTTGGCGCAATTTTCCTTTAAAACACTGAGACATTAGAGAATTAGTTATGATTCATTGCCACTTTGCTCCACAGAGTCGTATGAAGCACGAGAAGGTTCACAGCATCTACAATAAACTGCTGGCCGTAGAAGACATCGACCCCACGCTGGTGTACATCCAGTACATGAAGTTCGCCAGACGGGCGGAGGGCATCAAATCGGGCCGCACCATCTTCAAAAAGGCCAGAGAGGATCCGCGCACACGCCACCACGTGTATGTTACCGCAGCTCTGATGGAGTACTACTGCAGCAAGGTGAGGCGCTTCCAATGTGACCTGCAAGGTGACGCCATCACTTAAGAGACTCACACTCATGTTGTTTTTTTGGGGGGGGATTTTAATCCCAACAGGACAAATCTGTGGCCTTTAAGATTTTTGAGCTTGGTTTGAAGAAATATGGCGACATTCCAGAGTACATACTTGCATACATTGATTACCTCTCACACCTCAATGGTAGGTTCTGTCATCATGAAATGTTACCAATGGGAGTTTTGTTGTACTGTAACGCAGGGGTCCCCAACCAACTTTAAGGCACAATGATAAAAAAAAAATTGTAAATAACTGCATCAAATTTGATTGATAGTAAATAATGATAGAAATGGTTTATTGAAATAATATACGACTTCTAAATATCTAACAACGAAATATTGTGAAAAGTCAAAACTAGTAAAGTAAAAAGTGAAAAAGTAAAGTGAAACTAGTTGAAAAGAAAAGAAAATGACAAATCAAAAATGGCAAGACAAAAGCCAGGAAACTAGGCAGGCTGTACCGAGGCAGACTAATCTACTAATCTTAAAGGGTATTGTATCGTAGAGTATAAACATGGACGCACACAACACCAATACACTAATGATGCCCATAATCTTTAACGCCGCACATAAAAGTTGTTTACAGTCGAGTGTCAGCCAGTGAGGCGCCACACTCTGGACTTTTTACAAGCCTCAGTAGATGCTGCTGTTTTGGGCAACTACCTTTTTATGAGGGGGAAATGATGCTATATGGGGTCAGACATAGTGTAAACATGGCATTAATAAAAGGGTCATTTGCTACACGAGAGAAGATGAAACACTCCCTGTGAAAACCTTCTGACCTTACCTTCTCACATCCCTGCAGAGGATAACAACACCAGGGTTCTGTTTGAACGTGTCCTCACCTCAGGAAACCTGTCGCCAGAGAAGTCAGGGTACAGTATCCTGTATATCACATGGATGTCCAATCAATTAGCCTCTCTGTGAACACAATTGATTGTCTTTTGTTGTTGGTTTGCTCCATTATCAGTGAGGTCTGGTCTCGTTTTCTGGCCTTCGAGAGCAACATAGGCGACCTGGCCAGTATTCTAAAGGTGGAACGGCGCCGGTTCTCTGCCTTCAAGGACGAGTATGAAGGCAAGGAGACGGCCTTGCTAGTTGACAGATACAAGTTCATGGACCTGTATCCTTGCTCTACGAGTGAACTGAAGGCCCTCGGGTACAAGGTGTGTACTTTGACAGCAAAAGCCTCAAACACACATTCACCCCACGTGGCATGTGACTGTAAATGACATTTGTGGTGCTCCCAGTGGGATTTGTTCAAAGTGCTTTGGAGGACGTGCCAGCATACAGTACATGTAATACAGATATTCTCAAAGTTTTATAATCATTAGACAAATAAATGCTCAATGACCTCTGGGAAATCACTTGCCGACTCCCACCCGTGACCCTGCGAAGACGTTTTGGTTCATGGCGGCCATGTTTTTCAACCAGTCGTGCTAAAACTTTATAGACATGTCCCATACAGGTGTTTATCTAATGTCATGCTGCTGTGTGAGAAATTTCCAGTCAGTCCGTCATGTGGGGTTCAGTTTTGAGGTTTAATACCCGTGGCACCGTGTGGTGTATTTGTCAGAAATATAATAGTACAGGCAACACAGTATAGGTGCATGTTTTGAAAAATGTCCACCCTTTTTTGTACAGCAGTACAGGAATAGAAGAGTTACAATCATTGTGTTTGTGTTTGAAGGATGTGTCTCGTGCCAAACTGGCTTCTCTGCTTCCTGAGGCTGTGGTGGTGCCCTCCGTGCCCACGCTGAAGGACGAACTAGACCGAAAACCAGAGTACCCCAAACCAGACACCAATCAGATGATTCCCTTCCAGCCGCGGCACTTGGCCCGTGTGTACTCTTCATCTTGTCTCGAGCCATGACTGCCGTGATGGCTCTTACTCACCAACACCACCTCCGCTTTGGTGTGTCCACAGCTCCGGGTCTGCACCCTGTCCCTGGTGGAGTGTTCCCTGTCCCCCCTGTGGCCGTCATTCTAATGAAGCTGCTTCCCCCGCCTGCGTGTTTCACCGTCAGTATAGTGGCATGTGTAATGGTCAACAGGTTGGTTCGTGTGCGTGTTTTAAAGATGTGCCGTCACCTTCTCTGCAGGGTCCATTTGTTCAAGTGGATGAGCTCATAGAGACTTTCAGGAGATGCACGCTTCCTGAAAGTAAGTCACATGACACCTAGTTTTTAGTAGGAAATATCCAGAATGTAATAACAATCAACATGTGACAATTTACTTCCTCCAAGCTGTCGAAGCCGCTGTCGAACTCATCACAGGCAGACTCCCCGACGCCAGTGGGGAAGGCAACGGCGCCATGGAGAACCACGCCATAGCCAAGTCCCTCAAGAGGCCCAACGCCGACTCGGATGAGGAAGACGACAAAGGAGCAGTGGCG
This sequence comes from Dunckerocampus dactyliophorus, assembly GCF_027744805.1. Taxonomy (NCBI): domain Eukaryota; kingdom Metazoa; phylum Chordata; class Actinopteri; order Syngnathiformes; family Syngnathidae; genus Dunckerocampus; species Dunckerocampus dactyliophorus. The sequence continues at coordinate 10,563,177 of NC_072821.1, read as the reverse complement.
CCGCCCGTCCACGACATCTACCGTGCTCGCCAACAGAAGAGGATTCGATAAGGAAGAGCCTTACAAGAATGTACCAAGTGGCCAAAGGAGGTAAATAAGTTTGTCTGTGGAGAGCGTCAGCTGCCGTACATACACACTATACCTGAGTGTCCTTGTGTTTTTATGTTGAAAGACTGATGAAGATACTGTACAAAGTTTTTAAAGTCATCTGTTCAGTTTTGGCCTTGTGATGTTCCAGTGACGGCAAATATTTTTAGATAACTGGATCCATCCACTGACTCCTTTCAATAAAAGTGTACAATACATCCATCATGTGTTTTGAGCTTTCACATTCTGGTTGGATAATACAAAATCACGTCAGATGGTTGATGCTCTATGTGTCCACAAGAGGGTGGTATTTTGACATACAATAAAAAAGTAAAAGAAATTTATGAGAAAAAATATAAAATAATGTTAAAAATGTGCTTTACAATTTATTTAAAATAGAAACTTTGTGGAAAACATACACTATGTAAAAAGGAAAAAAAAAAAAACAGCATTTGAACAAAACCACACCTCTCGTCAAGACTGTGCATGCACGATACGTCCACTGGGGGGTAGTAGTTGACAGATTGGATATACAAAAGTGTACACCTCTGTAGAAATGTAGGTGTAAAAACAAAAACAAATCGTTAAAAGCTTTTTTCCAAAACCAATGTAACCTATAAGCTGCACAATTTCATTTACAATATATAAATACACATACAGTGCATACATACACCTATCCTACAAGCCTAAGGTAGGTTTTCTAATTATAACAGGCATGTTCTAGGAAACACAAGCTTGACAATGTGACTGAAATTAGGCTTTTCAGGTTCAGATGCCCACAGGGAGAGAATTGTTATGACTCACTCTGACTGTTTACAACACTGCAACATCAGACTTTCAAATTACCTTCAGAAGGCAGACACAGCTGGTCTGCATCACTTTATTGCTTATTTCTAACATGGTTACTCTTTTTCCAAATAATAGTTATTGCAAAGTACTGACATTCATACTTAGCTTACTTATGAAAGAACAAAAGCTATTTAAAAAGAAATAAATTAGCTTACTGATGAAAGAACAACAGTTATTTAAAAAGAATTAAACGTGATACGCTGACTAAAAAGTATTGGGGTGCACCTCTTTGTTGTTGTTGTTTCATTTCGGGGAAGGCCTAGGTTTGGTGTGGAAGACTGACAAAAATTCCTAGACGCACTCCCAAAATCCTGGTAGAGTGGAAGCTCCAAATGTAGAACAACTTCCATATCTTCAATTTCCTGTAGGTGTCCCAATCTTTTGCCCATACAATATATATATTGAACTAACTTCCCAAACATCAAAAATATCACAGCTTAATCCACATTCTTAGTCAACAGACTTTTTACAGAAAGGCAGTCCATATCTTCAAATGTACATCATTGTAGTACACCAAAATAAAATATTACTGTAGTACCACGTTCATGCTGGAGATCTTATTGCCAAAATACTGCACAAAAATGTCCGGGTGTCCTTTGTAAAACTGTCCCAGGAGACGTCGCTTTTCTTTGGGAGGCACGTTGGGGTTCTCGTGGATAGTCCTCAGTAACGACCGCAGTTCCTCTTTGGTGTGTTTTTCCCTATTTTCCGAGTAAACCGCCGTACTCTGTATTGTGCAATATGTGGATCCTAAATGGAAAGAGGGGAGAGCAGACTGTATAAGACACATTGTGACAAGGAGAGAACATGATGATAGTGTAAAGCATGAAATGTGCATACCGGTTATAACATCTGCATCCTTGCCTTTGACGATGTTTTTTAATCTGTCGCTCACCATCTTATGTAAGGAAACGGGAACCTGATGGCACAAATATAGCCCATGATAAACATTTAGAGTCATAAAACACCAACAAAGTTGCAGTATTTTTTTTGCAGGCGATAACTGCAGAGAGACTGTTGTTTCGCATCATACAGAACAACTTGACTGTTAGACTTGAGTCTGATGATTTTCACGCCAACATTTTAAAGCGCATGCAGAGGTAGATAAAGCTGTTGGATGCTGACCACCAATTCTAATCTCATGATGTCTCTTTTACTTCAGAACTACTACTAATTGTTTAAATACTGTGCCGCGTGTGAGTCAGTGAGCTTTGGCAGGAGCCGATCATGAGCTGTCAGTGCACTCACAACGAGCTTGTCAACCCATTGGAAATCGCAGGAGATCATTATATATAACAGTATGACAACATAACAGTCTGACTCATGGTGTCATCTTTCAAAGATCACTTTACTAACACTAAATTCATCACACAGCTACTTAACACTCAAAAAGGTGTACCTGACAAGTATACAAACATGAACCAATATGAGTTTTAAATTAAACTTAACAATATTTTAAAGTTTTACCATAAGGCAACGCATTCATTGGGGTGCTGCGATGATGTCAGTCTCCCTCTGGCCTTTGGGCTCCAAGTTCTGACTCCCTTGGTGGACACAGGCAGCACTGCAGTGCCATCCACCATTTTCTATGCTTTCTATGCTCCTCCAATGAAATGGTTTTCTCAAACAAAATGCCTTATGGGAAAACTTTAAAATGCTGGGTGCCCCCCCCCCATTTTAAACTCGTACTGGTACATGTTTGTATATTTCTGAGGTATAACTTTTGAGTGTTAAGTTGCTGTGTGATGAGTTTAATGTTTGTGAGATGAAACCATGAGTCAGACTACTTTATTGAGTAATGAACTCCTGTAATTTCCAGTGGGTTGACAAGCTCATTGTGAGTTTTGTCATAGCTCATGATTGGCTCCTGTCAAATAAAGAGCTGACTGGTCCTCACGGACTCGTGCGCGCCACAATACGCCATTTTATGACGTGGACATGTGCGGGCTATACACCGATGCAGCTTATATTTGTACAAATCTGTTTTTTCCTCTAAATGTAGTGGGTGCGTCTTATACACTATATATATCTATAATACAGCTCTTACAGAACTAGCGTGTGCAGGTGTACCTAATGCTGTAGCCTGTGTGTGTGTGTGTGTGTGTGTGTGTGTGTGTGTGTGTGTGTGTGTGGTCGGTGAAGACAGGATGGAAGTATTAAAGAGGAGCACAAACAAAAGCACAATTATTGTCTTTGCTCCCAGTGCAGTTCTCTTATATAACAATCAGGTTTATCGCCTCCTTCCTGTTGGGAAGCTCTTCATTTTGGTTTGGTTCTTTTAACAGGAGACAGATGCATTTAATTTTATGGAATCTCTTCTAAGCGGTTCCTGATGTGTTCCGGGGTTGAGACTCATGTAAACAACATGTTATTGTGGTCTATAAGCTCTTGCTGAGAGGGTGATTGTTATCATGCTCTGGTGTAAATACACAACACTCACTTTGAACAGATCACAGTGGTTGTCCATCATAAACAGAACCATCAGGTCCACTTTGCCTTTGGAGAGTCTTCTGCTGTAGACGATGGCACTGGAGAACGACCTTTTCACTGCCATGCGGTTCTCAATCTGAGGAGCGTGTGTGGTTAGGAAACATGGAGGAAGCACTATTGTGGCCTAGCTGTGTAAACACGCACACACCTCTTTGTGAAGTTTGATGTCCTGCGTTCTGGCGGCAATAGCCATGAACCTCAGGAGCCGTCGGAGCTCCTCCCTGCAGCGAGGGTCCTGCAGCTTCAGGCTGAGCTGCAGAGCCTCCAGAGCTTGTTCCAGCTTACCGTTCACTGACAACACAGAACCTGACTATCAGCATAAAGTAAAGGGGAAGCGGCGTCTTGAAACAGAAGGCCACCAAGAAGAAAACATCTTCTCACCTAGAAGCTCTGAGATGCCCGAGTGGATGTCAAATACATGGTTGTTCAGCAAAGGCGGCTGGTCGGCTTGGGCGTAATGCTGGGCCAGGACATCGTAAAGCAGCCTCTTACACTGGACAAGGTCGCTGGCACGGCCTGCCAAACCTCGACTAACCTCCACCACTTGTTCATCGGGGAGAAACTCCAGACAGTCCACTGCGCCTGACATCCACTCATCTTCACTAAGGGAACAAAACAAGTAGAAATAGTCAAACTAGAGAGGAAATACTGTCATCTAGTGGCATTGTATAAGTATTACTTGGATTCAGAAGTGTGTATAATAATAATAATAATTATAATGATAATCTGCCAATTATAATTGATGTGTGTTGATCAATTGATCATTTTTGATAATTGCATTGCTCAAATTGCACTGAGCAGCCAGTTCCCTTCCTGGCTCTTTGCATTCTTGTGTATGTGATGAAGACGCTCGCATCTCCCTCCGCTGTGGAACACACACGTAAACAAGATGGCCGTGGCGCTCTGTCGTGGAAGAAGATGTGAGCGTCTTCATCATTTGTTTTGAGAAGCCAAACTCTTTACCTAAATGGCCCCAGCAACTAGGTTGGACTACGTTCCTCGTCACGGCTCTCCGGCCAGAACTGGGATCACGGGACCAATTGGGCAGGTAAGTCACAGTTGATGCACTACACTGCTGACGGGGACATCAAACGCCTTCACGTCAAAAAATCACTTTAAACCTTTAAATTTGGGGGTGCTGTTCCACTGAGGGACACGCAGAGAACAACTGAAGGCCAAATTCACTTTATCATACACGCTAAAACGATTTAGGATAAATACAGTCATCCCTTGCCACTTTGTGGTTGAAATTTCACAGCTTCTTATCAAGGTTTTTTCAAAAATACAGTATAATGCAGTTTCATGGTTGAATACAGCCTATTAGTAAAAAAAATGCACATTGAAGCAAATTTTATGCATTTTTTTGTCTAAATCAAGCATTTTCAAACACAAAAATGGCTAAATGAAGTGAAATACAAATATAAGGCATTCCAAAGACGCACTCAAAGACGTTGATGAAATGCAGTAGTCTACACTGGTCACTAGGTGTCAGCAATGTTATTGTAACGTTCGGTGAGACACAAAAACGCCAATTCACTTATCACAGTCGGGTCTGGAACCAATTAACCGCGATAAACGAGGGATTGCTGTATATTACTATATACTTTTATAGGTGTGATTTTACATTCAACATTTGAATGTTTTCTCATAACTTTTTCTTATCACCTTTTATGTTTTTTTTTTCCACTCCTGACTTCTTTTTTTTCTATTTGATGTTAAAATGAAACAAGCTGAGTGAGCCAGACTTGAGGCATATTTATCCCGAAAATTTCTGGTTGAATTTCAAATTGTACCACTTTTGGGGCATTTGATTGAACCACATTGATTGTTGTGGTTGTGACTTACTGTACTTTCATGTGGCTACACTGAGCACATTTCAAAAAAGCTTTTGATCCATTTTCGGTTTTGACACTAATGTGTACACGCCAACTTACTGTGCCTCACTGAAGGCCTTGAGCACTTCTCTGTCCAAGTAGCTTGATGTCAACATCAGGTCCGAGTTGCTGTCCACGGTATACAAGGAAGACCGCGCCGCGTCCTTTCCCTCCAGCAAGTCCTCCAACAGCGGGACCTCGATAAGCTGCAGAAGCCTGTACACAGCCTGCTGGTGCCACACCTCATCCACGACTGTGGAGGACACCCGCCGTAAGATCACAAAAGGTCAGTGGAACACACGACACGTCGCACGTGCGACCTTTTGCGCCATTTGTTGTTGCCGCTGTTTTGTCTGACTGCTACTTACGCTCCCGTGAGAGGCCCAGGTTGATCATCAGAGGGGTGACGGTGGAGCTCAGGTTGAGATTTCTCAGCATGTCCTCCACTGCTTTCCCTTTTCTAACTGGCGAGTGGGTGGAGTAGCTGGGTATCTCTTGTCTGGACAGTCATATCAGTCAGCGGACAAATTTGACATAAGATTTCAAACGGTTGCGCGCTGGGTTGGGTTTATAAACAGACAAAATACATATTTTTACATTTGTAACAAATTACATGTATAAACTATGTACACAGCAACATTGCTATAAACCAGGCCATTTACGGCCCACGGTTGTATTTTAATTGGCACTCGGCACATTCTAAAAATACAATTAAACAAGAAACCTAAATACAAAATAACAGTGAAAATTTTAAAAAAAACAGTAATTTTACAAGAATAAAGGCAAAATATCAAGAGAGAAAAGTCAATATTAAAATATTTTTAAAAAATATAATACTAAATTGAAATATTAAAAACTAAAATGTGTCTTTTTTTAAGTCATAATATAATGAGAAACAAACAAAACAAAGAACAAAGCTGCAATTTTAGGTTGGGTAAAAGTTAGAATATTACGATAATAAAGTCAAAATATTATGAGACATAATATTACAAGAAAACATGTATGAGAAGAAAGTTAAATTTGTAAAAAAAAAAAAAAAATTATAAAAGGGAAAAACGAGCACAAAAGTGTAACGTCAGGAGAAAAAGTTCATACTAATAACACGCTTTGTCACCCACCCGTTTTTTTTTCTTTAAATATAAAAAACATCTTTGAATTTCTACATGGACTTTACATTTTCTGAATGTGAAAGTGGCCCGCTCATCCTTTTCATTTTTCAGTGTGCGGCCCTTGGTGGAAAAAGTTTCGACACCCCTGCTATGAACAAAGAAAGACGGCAAACAGTTGAGTTACATGTGGGCTCACTATTTGGTCAGCAGGGGGTGCTCTTTCATACTTTTTGTGTCAGTTATGTCTTAATTAAGTGTTCATAACACATTAATAACACAAGTCTAAACGAATTAGCCTTTAATTCCTCACAAGCCACTGAAATACCCTGAAAGGTACAATACTTTTTTTACGGAGTATCTTTAAGTAATAACTAGGGCTGTCAAATAATTAAAAACTGTAATCAAATTAATCACAGTTTTCAAATGAATAATCATGATTAATCACCATTTGTATCCATGTGTGAAATAAACCCCTTTTACTTTTGCTAAAAGTTCTGAAAACGTATTTCCCCTAACACAGGACTCTTCAAAAGAACCAGAACACTTGAATCACACTTGAGCCGTGTTATTATGAGCCATGAGGGTTTGCTTTCAAAGACGCCAATAAATGTTCGAAGTTGACGTCACTGTTTTGAGTGAAGATGTATTTTCTGGGATTCCTGAGCATACTGAAATGCAGCAAATTGTACTTCCGCGGTGAGAGTTACGTAAGCGAGAGATATATCCATTTCTTTGTTTATTTAGACCGCGCATACACGCATAATAAATACATTGTTGTGTTGTTCGGAGTGCCCCTGAATGCGGTCTAGTGGCAATGAGGAAGTGTCATTCCGAGGATGACTAGAGACGTGTTTGTGAGTTGGTGATGGAATTGCACCGCTGTTCATGTGTTCACGTGAGAATGAAGTTATAAAAGAGCATCAGACTGTGTGGGGATGCTATTTGTACCTCCGTCTGCTGTCATAACAGAAAGGGGTATCTTGACATTGTGCGCATGAGTTAATTACACTCAAAATTGTAACGTAAATTAAATAAATTATTTTTTTTTTATAATAACATGTATAATACTGATATACCGCTGTAATATGCTGGAGGACAAAGGAAATCCTAAATGAGATCTGGAGTAACGTATCCATACCTTTCACATGAAGGACTGTAGTTGTGTGTGTTTCTGTTCATGCTTGGAGAGTCATAGCCGCTCTCTACGGTCCCACTGGAGGTGGACTTGTTGCTCAGCGGCGACGAGCCGGTAGTCAGGTTCAGGAACCTGTACAAACTACAGCTGCTGTCCTCGAACGTCACCCGCTTCTTTTCCTTGCCGAACACTTTGACGCCCACTGGCTCAAAGACCCTCGAGTCCATCAGAGCTTGACAGAGACGGACGGCCTTGTGGCGAGGGACAGCCACGTCGCCGAAGAAGCGATTTAAGGTGATGTGAGCCAATACGGTGTCCACGGCCTCCGAGCCCAGGAAGCAGTCCTGATAGGACTTAAGGTTGTGGCGCCGCCTCTTGACCTCCACGTGGGTGTGGAGATAGGAGATGATGCTGCTCCAGATTTGGGTGGCCCGAAACGGGTTCGCAGCCATGCCTCGTTCTGACGGACGCAAGATAACAGGAGCATTACTTAAACATCATCGATGTATCGCCAGATTTTAGCCTACAAACACAGAAATAGAATTTTTGTGGCGATACAGGCTTTTCGTTGTGGTGGTGGCGCTTTGTGGCTTTCTAGATTTTTCTTTTTATTTTGTAAAAAGGCAAAAACATATGAATCATTTTTAAAGAGAAATTGTGTTATTATTAGGGGTGTCACAAGAGATTAAAACATGACAAGATGACAAGGGCACTAGGTCTGGGACGGTAATAAATAAATTAAGTGATCACACAAGAAATGAAAATGAACTCAATCATTTGCCAGCCTCAATATACTGCCATTGCATGCGCGTCTGTTTTCCTCATCTCCTGCCTCCAAACAGGCAGGAAGAGGATTCACTCTGTGCACTGGTTTCAGCACCTTGGCACGTTTCTTCCATAGAACAACGGCATGAACGGAGTGAGTCCTTTTGTCAGTCATACAGTCTCTTTGCCTCGGTGGGTGGAGATGGTAATGCGAGGTAGCATAGTATAAATAAATTAGTAGTTGCGATATATTGTCATTTTTTTTCATTTAAATTTTCTTAAAAGTAATGTTAAAATCTCGTGTATTGTCTCGTCTCTTGAACTGAGTGTCATGTGACACCCCTAGTTATTATTAGTCATTAATATCACATTTTCATCTTTTTCTTGTTACATTATTCCTTTTGCTCTATTTTGCTGTTTAACTTTATTTATACGATGTGCCACAGGCCAAAAGAAAACGAGCCATGGGCCACAAATGGCCCCCGAGTTGCTTTTTGAACACCCCTGCTTTTTATGGCTCTTCATCAGGGTTGAGCACATGTTGTGACGTTAACTCTGTGAGCGTCCACAACTCACACAGATTATTTAGCTTGTTAGCTTCCTGTTGCGAGAGAAAGGTGGTAATTAAAGAGAGAGTGGGAATGTCACTGCAGCTGGAACTACAGCAGTGGATTCAAAATCGGAGGTGAAAGCGTTCACAGGGATGGACTATCTGACATCTGAACAAGGAAATTGAAACCAGCTAAATGCAACAAAAAGTAAAAGCGTATTCAAGGGTCAAAATGCATGCCATGTACAAAAAACGCGTACATGTTGGCAGGTCTGCAGGATTGGTGTCCTTCCCCACTTTTGATGCTGGAAACACAAAAAAGCTCAGCCAAACTGAACCAAAACTGTAGTATTTTACAGTCATTTGTCATATGGTTGAACCAGTTGTGTGGTTCATCACGCAACAAACAGAGCCCTCCCTACAGGTGATGTTAGTGTAGCGTTCATCTCACCACAGGGAGCTGTTTAGCAAATGTTACAGCAGGGGAGGGGGTGGTCAGTAGTGTTGGCAGCAGCAGCTAGGAGCCATAAATCAGCCTGTGACAGTAGCAGCTACCCTCCATGTTATCATAACACAACATGACAAATGCTATTATAGAGCCATCTGTGACCAGACTAAGAAAGCAGACTTGATAGAGTTAAAAGTGAAGCGATAGGGTGGGATGGGTTTCTGCCCTAGCCATATTCCAGTTTTCCAGCAAGTAAGGTAAAAAAATATCAGTTCCCGACTAGAAAAGGGACAAAATCAGCTTTTTGTGACACAAATATGTTTTGCTTTTGTGACAACTCAAATATCTAAACAACTATACCAACATAAACAACACAAAAATGGGTTGTATTACATCAAAATAACAATTTCTTTACAAATATAACACCATGAACTATTTACAATTTTCACATTTGAAACTATGAACTATGTGTTTGCATGTGTGTGCACGCGTGTGCATGCGTTAAAATTTCCCTACAGTGCGCCACCTTCTGCATGCTACACTCCTCCACGCTCTCTCACTTCCTCCTTCCTGTCATGTGTGTTTTTTCCATCCACATGATCTCTGCCGAGCTCTTACCAGATGCACTTCTGCCACCTTGTGGCTGTTTTTATGGCTTAAAATTGCTCTGAAGTGAAATCCATTGGTGGGGAGTTGCGTCATAAGCGGCATAGAAGATGGATGGATGGATGGATGGATGGATGGGAGTTGTGTCATCACCTCTTTGTGCCTCTTGCACAAAAAAATGTAAAAAACATAACTGTTGGGATCGGGCGTTCGGTGACAATAACAACCAAACTAACTACATTCATTTTCTTGTGTGTGTCAGTATGGCTTCCTGTTTCTGCCAACTCCCCCTGCTTTTTAAATGTCCTGTAGGGCAGCCAAAGTAACAGCATCTGTAATGGTACCGTGCAGCTTTGGGAAACATGGTTAAGGCCTACGAATTCCGCCTACCAACAAATGACATCACCAGGAATAAAACATATAACGCCATTTTTATATAAGCATTTAACTTCATGTTCTTAATTCAAATGGAGAAATAGAGAGGCACAGAAGGAAAAGGCAATGAAATGCAGGCTATTGCTGAGTCAATCACTCTTAAAACCGTGTTATCAGATTAAAAATCCTTGTTATAGAGGTCAGGGCCATCTGGGTAATCCACACGATTCCCTGGATTACTAATTACTGAATAAATCCGGATCTTATCAATGTCCATTAACCCTTGTTGGAAGCAAAAAGGACAGAAAGGAGGAAAGGGGATCAGCTGTGGGTCAGCATGTTGGAAATCCAACTGTGCTTTCTGATATAACTAAAACAAGCATCCACCACTGGGGCTTCAGCATTTTAAATAAAGCTGCAGGTACTGTATAGGGAGTGTTTGCACACATCAGTGCAGGTAAATAATTGCAGAGGGAGACACATGCCATCAACACATGGGGCTTTTTGTGTCCCACTGGTGAACACACTTGTTGAGGTCAAATCACAGCACCAGCCTCGTTATCATCAACATCATCATCATTATAGCGGCAGTAAATAGTCTGGTTGGACCCAAAGGATGTTGTCAGAACGCACCACTGACGATCTAATACACTCTTGCACTGTGTGTGGCATCAGGCCATTAACAGCCGGTGTGCAGATAATCTTCATTCCTTTGGCATGCAAGAACAAGTGAGATTAAGCAGCCAAAGTCAAAACAGCCTCGCTGTCATTGGCCCGTTTATATGTGAACCCTCGTACCAGGTGTGCGGGCACTTTTACCTACTTGTGTGTGTTTTGTTAAACACAAACACTGCAATGCAAAGGTATACTGGCTGACAACAAAGTTTATTTATGAGCTATAAAGAAGCTCTAGTCACTTAATAAGACATCACTTCAGAATAAAGATACCCTCATAAATGCTTCATAAATAGCCAAATGGTGACGTATTGTAAAGTGTAAGATATAATATCAACTAAATGTGGGATCACTATTTGGCGAGCTTTCGCATTTCATGTTGACAGAAGTTTATTACATTTTGGCAGACTTAACAACAACCAATTCAATTAGCCCTTACTGTAAAGTGTTACTATGACTAATATCTGATTCCCACCGTGTAATTGTTGGTTAACACATAACGCAGAAACCACACACGACATCACCTTAACTCAAATTTAATAAGACCTGCACAGAAACTTGAAATAACGACTAAACATCTGACCCATAATACATTATCACACAAAATGTCTGACCGTAATGCATGGTCTATCAGCGCAAAGAAAATAAATCACATTCCAGTACAATAAATCAGTTTACACCCTGCATACTGTAGAAGCTTTAATGACTATAGCATCTGATTTGCACTGAAAATAAATCACACAAAAGGACCCTTAAGACCTGCAAATAAGCTCCACTACACATCCACAAATTATTATTACCTAGCTACCTCTATGAAGGTGGAAAAACAATATATTACGTGTTTGCAATCACATATGTTGTCCTAAACCGAGCTAGTAGCAATTAATACGTTTCAAAAGAGCAGCCACTTTAGGTACTATTCAACAACTAATACTCAGTGTATAAATAATAATAATACACAGGATCAGTACTACCTGCTACTCGATGCATGCAGAGTATCTCCAGTGACAGCAAGGATCCATGCACTGCTCTGTTCTTCCTCCTCCTCACTGCCATGAAAGTGACGCACACAAACTACATCCAAACTGAAACTATCTCCTCCTCTTTGCATTGCTCATGATTTATTCATGAGCCAATCAGCACCCCGCAATGTACTTTCACGTGATAATGAGCCTCTCGCTGTTTCCCTCCTTCCTTGAGTAAAAAAAAAGCTGTACAAAAAAAACTTTTCCTAAAACCATTTAAGAGAATTACATACACAAGTGTATGAAAACAAGGCGGCCGTTTAGCATTAGCTACATCATCAGTTAGCGACATGAATGTAAAATAATCAGTAGAAGAAAACAATTAACCATAGAAGAAGGAAACACTGAACTCAGAGAAAGAAGACCAAAGCCCTTTAATAATGCAAACATACTGGTAGTCGATTTTTTTCAAGCCAATGGTTTACCTGAAGTCACACCCCAAAAACCCACAAAAGATCTGATAAAGACGAGCCTATCATCATGACGAAACAAGCTGATTATGGCCGACGAAGAAGGTAAATATGCATCTTGTTTGGCTTATTGGACAACTACATTGGAGGTTTTCAACTATTTTCATTTTCTGTCAATTTTTTTAGAAGACCACGATACTTTTATAAAACGAAGAAAAAGATCAAAGTCCTTTAATCATCTAATAATGCTCACACTCCCAGGAAGTTTTGAACCGAATATTTTCTTTGAAGTCACACCATCCCATGTTTTTAAACCAATTTTGCTAACATTTTACAGACATGTGATGGTGTGTCCCAGGTTTCATGGTCATTTGACCCTACAGCTACAGTGAGTGTGTTGTAGTGTATTGAGATGTGTGAGAAATGTCAAATCAATCCAATTATGGGGTCGAACTCTGGGTTTTAATCACAGTCTATTTGCCAGAAAAATAGTAGCGCAAGCAAAACAGCAGAGGTACATGTTTTGCCACATTTTCAGCCTTTTGTGAGCATTATTATCTTTGTAAAGGCTATTTTTGTATTATTTTTGTCACTCTAGGCACTCTTTGGCACTCTAGGTGTTGAATCTTGTCTGGTGTCAGCCATGCTGGATTCATGTACACATCACAGATCTGAGGAGTCCCATTTACTGCCTGGGACTGATCTGTCTTGAAGTGTAAATAATCCGACAGCGGAAAAAACTAAACAAATAGCAAAGTAAGGTGACACTGACACGGGAACTTGACTCAAGTACCGCGTAAAGCAGGTAACGTTCAAGAGTGGAAGGCCAAACCGGTTTGTTTACGTGAAGAAAATGCTGTTTTACATAGTCCAAAAGGAGAACCATAGGTAATATACGGTCCAAAATCCAACAAATGAGTCCTTACTCTTACAAGAGCCCAAGAACGTAAATAAAACGTGCCTATAAAGATAGTTTTAATAAATATAAAAAAGAACATTGCACTCACCTTGTTTACAGCCACTGTGGTTGATGTGCTTCTATCCATACGCATATCACACACACACACACACACACACACCTTAGAGGAAAGGTAACTCAGTCCTTGAAGAAAGAAAAACTGGTTTCACAACTCTCTGCAATAATTCACAAAGAGACGCGCCGGTGTTTTGTAAACCTGCCCCCCCCAAAAAAGCTGACTTACACTTTTGCATAAGGAAAATTGTTGAATGAAAACACAATGAGAGAGAGAGAGAAAGAAAGAAGGTGGTCTCGTTAATATGAATAATATGTCATTTTTTATTAACCTCTTCATTTGAAAGAATGAATGAATAATTGAGTATACAATGATAGATTAAAAGTTAAAACATACATTTTCAAAGAGTTCCCTATAATTTTTTTTTTCTTCTCAAAATCAGATTTTTACCTGGTGACATCACACATTTGCCTCGTTTGCCCTCATTATTGACCCCTCATTTGTTACGAGCCAGAATGCATTGGGCTTAGCCATTTGCACCCCAAAAGCTGGCCAATAATAAATAGCAACACATCTACCACTAGGATTTTGCTGGTCCACATACTGTAGCAGTCAAATGACAAGGAGAGTTGGCAGAAGCAGCAGCGAGCTAATTTCCTTCTTCCTGGTGCGGAACTTTTTTTTGCTAGGCAGCACACACACACACACACACACACACACACACACACACACATATATATATATATATACACTAGGTGTGGGAATCTCCGGACACCTCACGATTCGATGCGATTACGATTCAGGCCTGCGATCAATAGTTTGTCAGATTTTTCATGCATAATTTTTTTCTATATATAATTTCTGTTTACTCACTGTGTACTACTAAAACAAAGATTATTTGTAATGATCCACAATTAAAATAAACACGAAACACATTAATTTACTTCCATTCTTTTTAATGTACCAACATGTACCAACATATTTCCCATTGCACAGAACCAGCAGGAAAAGTAAAGTGCGCCAGTAGCAGCATGTATAAAATTAACAAACTTCCGCATATTTTGAGTAACCAACATTTTAAAAATCTGCAATTATTCACTAATAAATAATAGACTTCTGAATTCAAACTCAAATCCTGAGCATAGAATCTCTGACAAAATAATATTTTTGCTCTACAGCAAAGTCAAAAACGTCTTTCATTCAAAATATAGATTTCTGTACCAGCGGCTCTCATACAAGAATAATGCTTGCAGACGTCAGTATATTATGAATAACCAAAAAAACTAGGCTGCCCTTATTTACAATTGCAATGTCAGTGAAATAAAGTTGCGATGGGACGTTTTATCTGGGTTTCAAAGTATGCACCAAAGCACAAAAGCCCTGCTTCTCAACAATGAAATACGGCCACAAATCATTCACAAAAAAAGTTGGACTTTGTGATTTGCTTCGCCTTTTCCGAGTTGGGTGGAAAATTAGTTGTCTCCTACTTGATGGTTCTCTGGTTGGCAGCAACTTGAGCTGGCTGGTTTTCCCTTTGGTTCGAGTGGAAACATGCTATGCGGTTTCTCATATTTGTCGTGTTCCCAAAATATTTTAAGCTTATATGATGAAGCTTGCATATTGTCTGTCTCTTTTCGAGCTAATTTTTACCTTCAACTACGTGAAAGCCAAAGTGCTTCCAGACACTCGCTTAAAATCCAGCGGGTGCGGATCGGAGTTTACGCTCAGCCATTTTGGCGTCTTACACGTAGGTGCGCCATCAAACTGGGCGGCACTGCCGCTTTCCGTCTTTTTGTTCCTTTTGTTTTTTTTGTTCCATCAGTATAGATTGACATTTATGAATTGATTAATAATCATCAATGTCCGCATTGCGCCGCATCTAAGAATCGATTATTTCCCCCACCCCTAATATATACACTCCAAATAAAATTTTAAGATCACTTGAAAAATTGCAAGAATTTACATTTTGCACTGTTGTATCTTAAGGAAGTTCTTTGCAGAGCTTCAAAATGCAAAAAGAAGAAATGGGACTGAGACAAAAACATTTTGAGTAAGCAATTTATTGCAAACAACCATTAAAAGGACATGGGCTGTTCATCAGCTGATCAAAAGTTTAAGAGCAGAGCCTTTTAAATTAAAGGCAAAGTGTTGGCAAAAATGTGGATTGAATGTGATTTAGTGTCAGGCATTCACACTGTCATGATCGGTAAACCGCTGAATACTTGGTACTACCCAACCCGCTTTCTCTACCTAATGTTCACTATTTGCTGTATGTTTGGCATGGATGGAGACACCAGAACCGCGGAAAAATGAAAAGAGCACTAAAAGGCGGTCAGACAACAATTTTTCATTGTTGGTCGACACCTAAACCTAATAAATCAAAAAGGAGGAAAATACTGTGACTGGAGTTGGCAAGCTAGTTGTTCGATTGCCAGTGTCCTGTGAGGTGAAGCCAGAGGGTGTCAGCCTGTGTAGTAAGTTGTAGTCTAATATGTTGTAACCTACCTTAAGATGTGGTTTACAGATAGGCCTAATGCTGTATTTTCATGCTTTTGTTTGGATTTGGATCATTTGAACTGGTGATGCCCACCAATACGTGAAATCAGTTTGCCATGTTCTGATATTCAGAATAGAGGTGCAAGCTGCACCCCAGTGCAGTGTGCAAGTATTGAGTCCTGTCATGAATTGTGCAAAAGACATTTGCTGTGTGTAGTTTATTGGTGTTAAAACAGTGATACAATTGATTAATCTAAAGGCCCGGTCACACCGCCCGAACTTTGCTGTAGCTTTCCTGGAGCGGTGAAAAAAATTCATCACCGCTCGTAACCGCGCACAAAATGGGGAAAAAAAAATCGAAAACACGGGTGTTGTCCTAGCGGTGCACCGCTGAAGCCGGCGTTGCTTTAGTGTTGGTTTAAAGGTAGCGAACGTTGGTTTAGCGGTGACGCGAGCGTTGATAGAGCGGCGTTCTGCGCATGCGGGCTGGTGGCATCCTCATGAAGTGCTGGAAAGCTCGTGGATCCTCATTCCTCAGCTCCACCATCAGCTCTGTCTCTCCTTCTTCTCTCTCTTCTCCTTCTGTCAACAGCTTGTTGCAATCTGAGGAGGTTCTGATTCTGCTGCTGGTCTAGTGCACCAATCATAGCAAGTCTCTCAGCATCCATGGTAGTACAGTTTTACTGTAACTTTGAGCAAATTCGATATAACTGAGGTCTGCTCTCAACGGCTATTCCAAATGGGCTCCTGGTCCATTTCTCCCCGTATTTATTGCCCCCCCCCCAATGGTATACCCAAAGTTACGCCTTTGAACATAACAAATTACGCAGACATCACCCCGATGTCAAAACAACTGGAAACAGACAAAAACAAGGAGCACACACACACACTAGAAACTTTACCCGGGTCATTTAGACAGCCATCAGAACATGACTCAAAGAGGGAAAAAGAGATGGACCGGGCGATAGCTACTTTTTTTTGCTGGCGACCTGTTTTGTTTTGTTTCGACCCTTGTGGCCACATCCAATACCGTATACAGTTTAAAATCCTGCTACTCACTGTGAAGCCATTTTCAACACCTGGAGCAACATTCCCACTAGCCTCTTGGAAACACTCTTTTTTGGAACATTTTATCTCAATTTTAGCAGGATTTCAGGTTTTGTTTTTTTTTTTACTTAAACTTAAACATTTGATCAGTTGATGAACAGCCTATTTCAGTTTACTGCTTGTTTGCAATAAATTACTTAATCAATTATTTTGCCTCACTCCCATTTAGTCTTTTTGCATTTTGAAGTTCTGCTTAGAACCTCCTTAAGATCAAACAGTGCAAAATGTACATTTTTTTAGGAGTGTATATATAATTAGCATTTGTACCCCAAAGCCTGCCAATAATAAAACTGTCATTCCCCAGTTTTATCACTTTCAGTTCCATGTAAGGTATATTTGTGTACACTGTATATGTGTAAAAATGTGAATTTTTAAAAATGTAATATTTATATTTGTGGTGTCGCACTCCCCGTTTAATATTTATATATTAAAGATTTTTCAAAGCACATAATGCCACCTCATAAAGCAAGGACACATCACAGTAATAATAAAAGACCACTAACATTAACGATTAGTAAGACATTAGCGTCAATAGATCCCCGTTTCGAGATGCACTGTTACACAGTACACCATAGAAACTGACTAAAGCAGGTGGCACGAAGAGAATACATTACATGTTGACTGCTTGAATCCACTGCAGACATGATGTCGAGGCTTAAATTGATGTTGCAACTCCTACACGTGAACATTAAAGTGTCAATGAACCAGTCAGTGGGACTTGCCTAAACATTTGGCGGCTAGAACAAAAGGCTTGACTACACCATCATTACATTTGCAGCTCTTGAGGTCTTACTTCTTACACACTATGGAGTCCCTCTCCCACTCTGGGAACAATGCAGTACATTCAAATTCATCTAGAAAGAAGTCCAGCATGCGTCTCGACCAGTTTGACCAGTAGTGGAATGATGGACTGATCCCCCTCCCTCGAAAGGACAGAGGTTCTTCTCTCCCATCAGCACAGAGACACATTTGTTTTAGTCATTTTTCAATTGTGGCTGCAATATGATGGTTATGTTTTATTCAACAGGCTGGTGGTTCACACTGAATAGTTTGCTCATGAGAGCACTGTGGGCCAGCGTAGAAGAATTTTGCAGGATTTTCTACCTAATGTAATGCATTGTCATTTTTAGTCATCCACTTATGATAGATATGCAATGAAAAGCAAGTACTCTACATCCAAATGCTGTAATTTTTGTCTCAGCGTTTCAAATTACATTTTATGGTGTTTTTTTTTTAAGATTCAAACAAAAAAACTTAAGCCCTAAATATAATAAAATAAAAGATTTTCAACATTGCATTCACTGAAGACATCATTAGGAACACCCACACAATCTCAACATCAAATACAAAAGCTGTATCAAAAATTCGGTCTTTACAAAGATAACAACGCTCAGTTTTGATTAACACTGTCAGCGAGGTACCAATTTAACAATGTTTATTATTGTGGTTGTAGTTTCACATGTTAGTAAAGACCCGATTGTTTGCCACAATTGGAGGATGCCTGATAAGATACACTGTGGATGTTTACAACTGTACATTTGTAGTTACTGGTGAACTGAGCAGTAGTAATAAACAACTGTGCCTGAACTACATGCTATCTTTAAATGCCACAATTACTGCTATAGGTATTGCATATGCTTTTTTCTTCACCTAACTCCCTAGCTAAACAATAACACAATACAGAGGGGTGAAAAAGTGTTTCCCCCTTCCTGATTTCTTTATTTTGCATGTTTGTCACAATTAAATGTTTCAGATCATCAAACAAATTTAAATATTACTCAATGACAACACAACTGAACAGAAACTGCAGTTTTTCCAATGAAACTTTGTACTATTAAGGGAGGGAAAACAAGCCTAACCGACATGGCCCTGTGTGAAAAAATGATTTCCTCCCTGTTAAAACATAACTGAGATTAATTGAGATCTATCAGTCTGGAAAAGGTCATAAAGCTATTTCTAAAGCCTTGGGACTCCAGTGAACCACAGTGAGAGCAATTAACCACAAATAGAACAGTGGTGAACCTTCACAGGAGTGGCCGGCCAACCAAAATTACGCCAAAAGGTCACAAAAGACCCCACAACAACATCCAAAGAACTGCAGGCCTCACTTTCCTCAGTTAAGGTCAGTGTTCATGACTCCATCATAAGAAAGACACTTGTCAAGAACAGCCTGCATGACAGAGCTCCAAGACGAAACCACTGCTGAACAAAAAGAAATTTAGACTCGTCTCAATTTTGCCAGAAAACATCTTGATGATCCCCAAGACGTTTGGGATAATACTCCGTGGTCTGATGAGACCAAAGTTGAACTTTTTGGAAGGTGTGTCCCATTGCATCTGGTGTGAAAGTAACGCCGCATTTCAGAAAAAGAACATCATACAAACAGTAAAACGTGGTGGTAGTGTGAAGGTCTCAGGATGTTGTGCAGCTTCAGGACCTTGAAGACTTGCTGTGATAAGTGCAACCATGAATTCTGCTGTCTACCAAAAAATCCTGAATGAGAATGTCCGGCCATCTGTTTCTGAATGGCTGAAAACATAATGAAGAATTTGGACTTTCAAAGTCCTGACCTAAATCCTATTAAGATGCTGTGGCATGACCGTAAAAAGGCGGTTGATGCTGAAAAACCCTCCAATGTGGCTGAATTACAACAATTCTGCAAAGATGAGTGGGCGCTGTAAGAGGAGACTCAATCCATCCATTTTTTATGCCGCTTATCCTAATTAGGGTCGCTGGGGTATGCTGGAGCCTATCCCAGCTGACTTTGGGCGAGAGGCGGGCTACACCCTGAACTGGTCGCCAGCCAATCGCAGGACACATATACTGTATACAATCGTTCACACTCATCATTCATACCAAGACGCCAATTAACCTAACATGCACGTTTTTGGAATGTGGGAGGAAACAGGAGTACCCGGAGAAATTGATTTTTTTTCTTCCTTAATAATAAAAGGTTTTATTTAAAAACTGCATTTTGTGTTCAGTTGTGTTGTCATTTACCAATATCTGAATTTGTTTGATGATCTGAAACATTTAAGTGTGACAAACATGCAAAAAAAAAAAAAAAAAAATCAGGATGGGGGCAAACACTTTCTCACACCACTGCATATCAATAATAATCTAATATGCTTCAAATATTGTAAAGCTCTGCAGAAGTGGAAGTTTGAGAGGAAGCAGAAAAGTAGTAATACACGCAGCCCTTTATTTACAAACTGCATCGAACGTTTGAGCACACTTTTGCCTAGTGACATAAAAATACTCCATTATTGATGAAAAAAAGTCATGAACAATATTTACGTCTGTGAAAAATATATATCTAGTCATCATAAAATGTGAGCTATGCAAAGGAGTATAAAGGCAGCTTTATTTGACCCTTGGAAGAGAACAATATTCATTATAAAAATGGGGGGGTTGTAGGACAAAAGCTTAAATGTATGCTACATACAGTATTTTGCTAGCAATATTACCACCTGCTGTTTTTTATACAAAATGTACACTATATATATGAATAGCCATGTTTGAGTTGACACTATTTAAAAAAGGTATATAACTACAGGTATATATAATATAGATTTTTCTTTTTACAATCTATCAGCTTCTCTCTGTTTGAGCCTACTTATTACTTATCAGAGTGCTAAAAGTAGTTAGATCTGTAGGCCATCTACTTTCTATGCTGATTGCATCTCATGTCAATAGTCATCTAGCTAAATAAAAAATAGAAACTATGAATTCATAGTAGAGAGCAATATAAACCCTTACACAGAATGGGAGAAGCTTGTTGAGGAAAATGCACCCAAAACATCATTTCCTGGTGCTTTCCGCTAACACACAGGAGGTGCACACTAACCTTTATGAGTTCCTATTAAGGCCTCAGCCCCTTTAGCAGACACGTAGGAGTTCGGAGGAGAGCCTTAGGAGTACGAGTCCTTTAAGTACAAGCCATCAGCGTTTCTTAAGTCTTTTTGAGTCCATCATCGGCAGGCCTGCTGCACTTGATTTATCAGCTCCCCAAAGCGATTGAAAAGCCCCTCCACCCAAGCTCCATTCTGCAAGCACTTCTGCATGATCTCCTGCTGTCCCTGCTCTCCTGCCTGCACCCGCAGGACCTGGTGGACAAGCACCACCGTGTTAATAAAAGACTTCTTGGTGAAATAAGTGTATTAAAAGTCTCACCTCGTCCTTACACATGAGGTATGTGTGGTACTTGTAGTGTTGTAGAGAGTGATACAATGAGAACCACTGGCTTTTCTGCTGGTCAACTGTGTACTCCTGCAGGAGCAAAGACACGGGTATTAAATGTGATATGGCGCCCTCTGCTGGACAAAGAACAATAGTACAGCCATAAACACAAGCCCCTTTAAAAAAAAACACGCATTCATACCTGTGGAACTTTGTCAGGCAACTTGTAAGGCTTCAAGGTCTTCTTGTTGTAGGCCTTCCCACTGAGACGCACTTTGAAGGCGGGCGCCTCCCCGTCCTTCTTCAGCTCTGTCACCATTGAGATCTCAGGGGAGCTGTCCAGTGCCGTCTGAAGAAGACATACGATGTGTGTTGCAATCAATCAGCCACAGTGTGCTGTTCCAAAGACAAAAACCCACCTTGAGGACTTGCCCCATGTGCAGTTTTTGAAGCATGCGTTTCCTGTTGTCAGTGATCAACCCGTCCATTCTTCTCATATGTGGCAGCAGCAACTCATCTGTACCATGCAACAATGTCAGTTTGATGGAAACCACCTTTTCCATGTTGCTCCTGCTAAGCTATGTAGCTGAGGAGAAGAGTTGGGTAATTTACCATTCCTTCGCTCAAGTTCTGTCATCACATCTTCGTCGAGGGCAATGCTAATGAGCAGTTCCACAAAGCTCTTGAAAGTGTCCTTCATGGTTCTTGTGTTGAGAAGTCGTGAAGCAAAAGGCACAGGAGGGTTTAAGTCTGGGGAAATGTGACAAGCGAGCAAGCAGCAGCAAATTTAGATGACAATCCTACATAAAAATTCCCAAACTCAGAATAATCAAAAGGCGTCATCTTCTACCATCTTCTTCACCAGCTTCTTCTGCAGAGGAAGACCCCGAGGCAGCGGGCGACAACGC
The DNA here is from genome assembly GCF_027744805.1 of Dunckerocampus dactyliophorus. Lineage (NCBI taxonomy): Eukaryota > Metazoa > Chordata > Actinopteri > Syngnathiformes > Syngnathidae > Dunckerocampus > Dunckerocampus dactyliophorus. Next base: position 10,541,115 of record NC_072821.1, on the reverse strand, counting down.
CTCCTTCCATTTCCTCCGCTTCTTGGGTGGCGGCTCTGCTCTTGGCTTGAAGGGTTTGTTGGTGGGCCGAGGCTTTTGGCTGTGAGGCGGCGAGAAGGGGGCAGCTGTTAAGCCCAACAAAGTCTTCACCTGAAAACTCCTGTGAAACAGACCAAAGGATGACATCGCTGCCAGAAACAGCACTCAACCCATAGAGGTTTGTGGTCTTAGCTCACCTTAGTGAATTCATAGGCTTGCACCGTGGCTTCCGACTGCACACTCGGACATACTCCCTTTTGTTTACAGTGTCCAGAAACTTCACATAGACTCTCTGGTACATGGTTTTGGCATCACCAAAGTATCCCAGATACTACACACAGCCAACAAAAAAAATGTTACATAGGAGAATAAACTAGCCTTACCTGACCACAATGTACTGCAACTGAAGCATTTTGTAACTACAAGTGGATGAAGCACACTTACAACCGAAGCAACGTATGTCAAGTACTGTGAATGTTGAAAACAAATTGTGCCAGGACAATGGTCGACCATTGGTCGGATTTAAAAATCTACCCAGTAGGAAATCACAGGAATTTAATTAATGTGACATTTAATCTGTTCCAGTCTCAAACTGCTGGCGCCAGAAAACCTTTAACTGTATAAGCAATGTTTTTAGTAACTTTTTTTTTTAGTAACTACTACGAACAATAAGTAAACAAGATTCTCAAGGTTGCACTCTACCTTGCCCTTAAAAAGGGACTGCACACACCATATAGAGTAAAATCAATAAAACACTCTACCTTAATAAGTAGGGTTTCCCATACATTCATTTATTTGTGGTGTCGCGCTCCCTGTTAAGTGGCGGCCTGCTTCGTAACTTTGCTCCGAATTCCCACGTGGTACACATTAAAAGCCAAAGACAGGAAGTGTTTCTTGCGTCGTGCATTTACTCGGCAATCAAATACAGTCACAAGAGGCGAAGTATTCCTCAAGCTGTCTGCTTTACTATACAAAAATGTTTCTTTTTTTTTCTCAAGCTGTTGCAGCTAGGGGAGGCCCGCCTCACACTTTGAAAACCACTGATCAAGCCAGTTGGCTGTTAGTTAGCGGCTAACATCTCACACGACATAAGGCATGATGATGATTGGACCTCCATGTTTTTTGTGGCTTAAAAAGATATATGTTTACCTCAGTTGATACACAATTATTTGAGTTATGAAATATACATGTTCACTTACACTGTTAGTAGCTGAGAAGACTCGCTTCCCATCTCTTAGTTCTGGCACGAATTTCTGCAGCAGTGCCTTCTGGACTTTCCAAATGGCAGGAGGCTCACTTCCTGCTCGCATCGTCCCCTGATAACAGACCAGAGTGCATATTATTTACAAGTAGAATAGGATTCATTTTCTTGCTAGAGACCCAATCATTTGCTTGTTTTATACCTTCAAGATCTCAATATCCTCGTTCCTCACAACAAACTCGTCTCTCTCCCGGTACATTCCTTCCCCTCCGCTGTCCGACAGCTCCTCGTCAGTCAGTCCCTCGATGGCCACGCTCGTCAACTGTACAGCGAGTTGGCCGGGCGGCGTCTCTTTGGACTGCTGTCTGACAGCAGTTGTGATTCCTGTGACGACGGCGTTTGGCATTTGGCTGGAAGTGGATATCGATGGCAAGCGGGTTTCTGTGATGTTGAATGTCACAGTGGGCACTTGGAGTGGTTTTAGTATCATAATAGGGATGTTGTTATCTGGAGGAGGATTAAATACATATTAGCATGCTAATAAGCGATCCGTTTTCCCGATTGAGCATCTTTACACTTATGCAGCAGTTTTCAAAGTGTGAGGCAGGCCGTCTTCCCTAGGAGGTGCCGGTAACAGCTTGAGGAAAAATAAAGGGGAAAAAAAATGATTTAAATGATGACCTGTTAAGCTAACTTAAATTATGTTTAAATATATAGTTTTAGTTCCTAAATTGACAGATTAAAGAGAGTCTGGGGTAAGCAGAAAACATCAAAATGTGCTCAAATCTGTTTCCAAGGAGTAGGGGAGGCCGTGTCAATATTATGTTCTCAGTGCTCCAGAGTTAAATAAACAGGTTTAGCGTCATAACAGGACTGACAGTTTTTGACAAATGCTGGCTGTGTGTTAAATATACCTGGCTTGGCTTTCCGTTCTGACGACTCATCGAGAGCAGAGAGTGCCGAGCTGATGCTGTTCCTCAGCGCCTGGTTCTTCCCCGTGTTCTCCTCTTCATCGGAGCTGAACGACGGCAGCGTCTCCAAGTTCTTCTGTAGCTCTTCATCCAGACGTTTCTGCTGAGAGCTCGCTCCCTGACCCTGCTGGGGAATCAATGAACCCGGCAGCGTTTGAATTTTGGGGGGTACAATAATAGACTGCGGTGGTTTGGACAAGACACCGGGCTTTTTGGGCCGACTGACGGTTCTTGAAGGATTTGCAGGGTACTGCTGTTTGGGGCCAGATTTAATGAAGTCCAGGAAGGAGCCGATGAAACCAGTTTTCACCTCTGGTTGTTTCTCTTCCACCTCTCGTATCTTCTGCCTAATTCTCTCCTGTTGTGCACAACCATCATAGGTGCTTTGTGAGGCAGATGGGCTGGCATCACCGCCTCTGGAGTTATGCCGCTTTGCCTGCACAGTGCGCTTGGCAGGCTTTGCTTGTACATTATCTTCTCCCTTTGTCAAAGATTTAGAGCGGACTTTCTTTTTGGGGAAGTCCTCAACACCTGGGCATTCCATGAAGCCGTTCTCCGTTTTGATACACTGCCCTTTGACACTGCTTTGGAAGCCTGAAGGGTCATAAACTTGCCCAACTGAGTGGTAGTCGTTTTCAGAGCTCTCTGCATCTCCATTGGTGTCAAGATCAGAGCTGTTGTCATGAACGGACAGTCCTTGGCGGTCTGTAGAGATCTGTGCTACATTTAGCGTCATAGGCATGGAGCTACTGTCCGTGACGATTGTCTGTTGTGTTGTGGAGAAACTTGGTGACATGTGCGTTACATCCACTGTCTGAAAGTGATTCTTGGCATCAACCGAACCTGCCATCGCTACCATTTCAGCCTGGGTGGAGGACGCAGCTTTGACAAAGTCCTGCGGTGTGACACCACAAGCAGCCACGGTGGCAGCTAAGATGTCGTCAACGTTTGATAAAATATTCCTGTCATCGGCAAGCAACACGGAGTCCGGGAAGCAAAGCGTGTTAAGGGCAAATTGGTTCTTAGCATCATTTGACTGGTGATTTGCTGACTGGCTATAGTGGTCTTTAGAGGAATCGGAGCACCCAGAGTTCTGCGCACACACAACTGTGACCTGCTGACTTTGTGTTTCAGAGACACTGGGACAAAGCAGTTGTTCCTGATCCATCTGAAGGTACTGGACATTCAGAGGGCCCAAACCTTGGGCCGATTGGAGACCTTGCACTGATACTACCTTTGAAGACATTTGGGCATGGTGCATGAGAGGCTGCTGAAGAAGAATCATCTGGTTAGGCTCTAAGAGAACCTGAGCATTAGGGACAGTGATGAACTGGGTGTGTGATGCTGGGGTCTGTTCTTGGTGGGTTTGTTGTGGCTCGGGTGATTTGATGTGGAGAGGCCGCTGCTTAAGTTCTGGGCTCAGGAGTACATGTGAAGATATAGCACCGGAGTTAGTCGTTTTTAGATCTGCATTTTCCTGGCCGTTGGCACTGCTTAGGTGACTGTGGTGCTGGCCCAGAGAGCTCAACCTCTCATGGCTAACCTGTGCTGTGTTTAGGTGTGAAAGCTGGTCATCAGAACGTGAACTGTCTCTGATGACGCTTTGCGTTTTGTGGAGGTCATCCATTTTTGAAACAACATAGATTACATTGTTTTGTGCTGCCATGGTACCATTTACGACAGAGCCCCCCATGGACGCCTGCTGGAGAGTCTGTAGGTCCTGTAAAGGGAGTTCTTCAAGTGTCTGTTTGCTATATGTTGGCTTTATGTCCTTTAATGATGATCTGACATTATTATTAGTTAAAGCTTGGGCAGTTGAAGAGTATGAAGCAGGCACAGTCTCATAAGTATGTGTAGTCTGGACTGCTGCCTGCTGGGAAACTGTGTCATGGGAAACTGTGCTAAGTGTTTTATTTCCCACAGGGGCTTGCATCAGGGCATAGTCCTGTGCAGAGGTAGACAGATTCTGTCCACAAGTGGCTTGGTAAGAAAGGTTCAGGGATTGTACTATGGCATAGCGCTGAGATTGAGTCACTGAAGCCTGCTCTTGTGACTCAGACGTGTAAGCCACAATAGGGTCGGTTTGAGAGTGAGACGAGGGATAACTCCCTTGACACAAACCCTGGATCTGGACACCATACTGTTCTTGGCTCAGGCCTGGACTGGGAGAGTACACCAGAGCCTGACTTACCGATGCCACATTGCTAGACAGACTGGAGATGGAAGGTAGTGTTTTATATAGGGATAATAAATTGTCTGAGGAGGAATGAGAGGGTTGTGCCTGGGTATGTGGGGTGATATAGGTCTGAGACATGCTGCTAGACATAAGGCCAGGTAGTTGTGGTGGTAGCTGGTTAGCTATCACAGAGTTCTGCTTTTGTCCGGCCTGGGAAAGGCTCTGATTCTCCTCATGGCCAACAGAAGCTAATTTGGAAGAGCACTCTTTAGCTGTCGGGACTGTGGTGCATGAATAGCTTTGAGTAACCGAGTCTACTTTGTGTTTTATGGCACCATTGATCCCGTGAGAGGAATCATTTTGTGTGGAAGGGCTGCAAGATGCCGGGGTCTCATGAGATGGGTCTTGTTGGTAGGACATGGACCCTTCACCACCAGAGCCATAGTAACCCTGTAATGAGTCCTCAGAGTTGGGTATTTGTTCTGAGGCTATGTGGCTTGTAGAAGGCCTCTGGTGGTGTTTGATCACGCTACATTCTCGCTGAAGCGCTCTCTCAACAGAGCCTGAGAAAACGGTGGCCCCGTAGGACTGTGAGGCACTATGACGGGCAGGAAGGGCTGGCGATAAAAGGCTACACTGTGGTTCTAGGAGGTGGGGGGCTGATTCCTGGGCTGACCGGTATGTGGAGGACTGCACGGGAAGGGTTGAGCCCAAAACGGAGCCAGAAAGATTGAAGGCCAGGGCTGTTGGAAGCACACTTTGGCTCGATTTGAGTTGGAGGAGGGGGTCGTGATGAGACAACAGGCCATTGGTGGAAGTGCTGAGGGCTAGATCCTGGAGAGCCACGGAAGGGTTGGTGGAATAGCTCCTGGAAGTGTACGGACCAGTATTTTGATAGGTTGACAGAGCAGCCGGTGAAGGAAATGTGGCGGTAGAAGGCAGAGCACCAGTCAAATACAGCTCCGTGGTGGAGGAGTTGATACCTTAATTGCAGAAGGCAATGAGATTAGAATTTATGTTTAAACATAAGTGTACCTTGTGTAGTTGATTTCAGAAGGCAACGTATCATACTAAACTAATACTGAAAACAATATACAGTTTGTTTATTCACCTGCAGGCCATGACGGAGGTCTAAAAGGGGGTAGTAGTGAGGCACTAACAGGGCTTCTTGATTCCATGGCTGACAGGAAGCTCATGATTGAGGTCTCTGAAGTATTCATGTTTGTATCAAGCGCTCCTGGCGGTCAAGAGTTACACAATTAGTACATTAGTAATCACTTTATTTTCAAAATGCAAACGGAATCCTAGCCAAATAGCTGACATCTCAAAAGAAGTACTCTACAGTGGAACCTCTGAAGTTGTATGTGCTTAGGTCATACAATTACAAATTTGACAGACTTGTCTGGAAAAATATTGCTCAAAAGTTGTAAAAAAAAAAAAAAAAATTGTTCAGTTTTATCTTTTGAGACTTCAGCTCAGTTAGAAACTAAAGCAGTGGTTCTCAACTGGTTTGGCTGCGTGACCCACTGTCACCCTTCAGTGACAAGCAGCCACCCAAATTGTGGAAATGTTTTAATGTAACCTTCTCAAATAGCTTATTTTATAAATTACATTTACTTATTTACATTTTAAATGTAAGGTTGTCCCGAGACGTCCAACTCACAAGACAAGACAATGCACAAGAGTGGGTCTATGAGAACGAGATGAGATTGGGGGGGGGTTGAAATGTTTATTTTCCCACAAATTGATGCTAAACAATATTATTCTCTACCATTTTTTAGACCAAATAAACCACTGTTATGATAATATATAATAATAAATTACAGTATAGTAAGAAATAGTACAGTATGTCATAATCATGCAATATTTCCTTTCATGTCATCTTTGACTGTGTAAAGTGGCAGAATTGGTGTTTGTGACATGTATTTTCAAAGGTCTGTTATTATCATTTCTGCAATGAGCCACGTTCCACAGATAGGACGTCCATGCATGTTTCACGAGGAAGGCAGGTGCGAAGGAGGAGTGTGTCTGCTTCACAGTTGAAAGTGGAGATCCTGCACGGTGGATACTTCCTTTGTGGACCACTTGTATTTAATTACCGAACGAATGCTGGTATAATCCGGTTCTGTCATTAATGTAGATGGTGACTAATGGCAATGGTGATGAAGGGTGCAGACAAGTCTGAACAGCTTTCTGTTTTTAATTTATAAATCTAGTAACGTTGATCAAATGGAGAATTACTAATGCTTTTGCTTGGATAGTAACACGCGTTGCAGCTGTTCAACTCTGATTGAAAAAAACATCCACACGTCACTCACTGACGCTTGGAACACCAAGGTAGGTTGGACTGCAGGGGTTTAAAGTGTATGTAAAGCACTGCCACTTCCATATCAAGTTTATTATCATTCATAGTAGCGACGCCGTAGTTCAGTCTGATTGCCTTCTTGCTGCCTTGTTCTTGTGACAGTTTTTCTACAAACGAAAAATGTCGCCACGTCTCAATCTTGCGAGATCTGGTGACACCCCTAGTTTAAAGGACATGGCTGCCTGGCGGGCGCTAACTTTTGAACGTGTTGCATGCATTGTATCCCGCCCTCTTCTTGAATGTAAGCTGTGCCACAGGTAACACACACATGTACAGGGGCCTTTGCTTAAGCTCTTAGGGTGTAACTTTGAGCCAGTTGTAAAAGGTCCCTTTAATGAAAAGACATTAAAGTGCTGTTTGAATTCAAGGTAGTGCAAAATAACGCGGCACAAAACAAGTTTCATGATCAGTTCTGCAACAACACGTTTTTATCCGCAAATTCAAGTATTATTTGAAATAAAAAGTGTGTAAAGGTTGCTCTGATTCAACACTCAGTAGGTTAAGTGTAATAATAATAAGTCACTGTTGCTGTAGTACAATGCTGATGGGGACTTCATACAGCTTCATGTCAAAAAATCCAAACTATCCGTTCAAATCTATACTTGATTTCCTCCCTCCCACTCAAGCGTGACAGAGTCATCCATAAACATGGCACGTATCTCTTGGTGACGTAGCAAGCAAATAGCACAGATGCGAGGTGTGCTCATGGACATCGGGTCATTAAACAATTTTTTGGGGGCCAGGACCCCACGAACCACTGAAAACGGCTCTGCGACCCACCAGTTGAGAATCACTGAACTAAACTATGATGCCACCACAGCCGCACGGTGGACAAATGGTTAGGCACGCTGACCTCACAGACGGTTCAAATCTCTGCTTAAGCATGTCCGTGTGATGTTCTCCGGCTTCCTCCCACATTCCAGAAATATGCATGTAAGATTAATTAGAGACGACTCTAAATAGTTGTGCATGTGACTGTGAATAGTGATTGTCTATATGTGCCTTGAGATTGACCAACAACCAGTGCAGGCTCTCCCAACTCTACCCCGCCTCTCACCCAAAGTCAGCTGAGCACCAGCTCCCTTGTACCCCTAATGAGGACAAGCGGTAGAATAAATTAATGGATGGCATCACGGAAGTGACAATAACCATCAAATAAGAAAAGAAAGCGATCATATTGGATCAATGACTGAAGTGTTACGTGCGTATTTAATGTTAATGTGAGACTCGCCTCCCTGGCACAATCACCGTGTCCTCAGTGAATGGTGAGCATTTTAAAACAGCAGCTCCCTCCGTTTTGCACTTTTGTGTATAAAATGTTTTACATAAAATGTTAATATGACCCTTTACAGCAGAGGTCTCAAACTTGCGGCCCGCGACTGGACATCAAAGAGTAGTGTAACTGCAGCCCGCAACATCCGGGCAAGCTCAGTGTTACTTACATACTTACAGGGGCAGGTAAACACCAACACTGAACGAACAGTGATGTTATCAGATGGACCCCTCCCCCCGGCCTTACGGCGTAAGATATTAGCGTTATTGTGAGCCATGTATTGTGAATTGTATCGTATCGTGAGGTACCTTGAGATTCCCAGCCCTACTCCCAATACTTGATGCGGCCCAGCCTCAACCAGACTCTACCTCCACTGGCCCCCAGTGAAATTGAGTTTGAGACCCCTGCTTTACAGCAACATAAGCTCACCTGTGGCAGACGCCAGGTGTGCTGTAGTGTAGGTGGGGAGCTGCTGTGTCGAAGTGTAGCTCTGGCGCTGGAGGAGGCCTGCATCAAGCTGTGCTGCACCATAACTGGAATTAAATAAAACACAGCAACTAAAATCACCACACACTGCAAACATGATGGAAAAATATGATGACAAGCTGGAAATGGAACTTATTGCGACGTAACGGTAGCATACCAGCAATATATAATAGGGCTAAGTCGATAATGATATTAAAGAAGAATAGAAAGTACAGTAGATCGTAAAGTGGGCTGCATGTTGTCTTTATACTAGGCATGTTATGTTCATCCCTGCATTTGTTGAATGTCAATGGGTACACATTGTATTGGTTTTATGTCCTATTATCAACCATGTTTATTTAACTGCTTTTGCGTAAAAAGCAGTCCTATAAGAATATAGGACTTTGTCCTATAAGAAAACTGTTTCAAAATATAAACAGTTTGATGACAAAAGTATCTATTTCACCTGGACATCTAATCAAAGGCCAGTAAACTGTGCTGATATGAAACAATGAAAACACGGTGAGAGCAACTTAGTATTTATCTGCCTTTCATCACTCCTTTGGTAAATCACTTATTAAAGTTAACTGAGAACCACATTAACTGAGCTGATTTATTAGTATTAGTTTGTGAATGATTAGGATTTAGCTTTCGAATATATGTCGGTGAAACTTTTGAAGTCGCTTATGGAGGAAATATGCGTTTATTTATAACATCCCACACTTCTGCCACCAAGTTGGTTTCTATTACTGGTGCCGAACTTAAGATAAGTTTGCTAACTTGGGCGTGTTTTGGAGATCAGTGATCTAATGTGCAAAAGTTGAAGCGTAACAACTGCAAATTAATATGTAAGACATGAATGAATTCACGATTATACTAATATTAACTATGCTTCGCTACTGTGAGGACACGAAGCTAATTGCACATGCTCATCGTTGTTTTGACTGCCTCAAGTGTTGTTTATCCAATGTTGACTATCTGTAGCGCTATACAAATAACTTAATAAAAGCATAAATACTTAATATGTTTCTGAAATGTACACAAAAAGCACATAAAGTTTGTGGAACGTGCGCACAGCCATGGCGAGTAGGGTCACAATTAGCTTGGAGTACGCGTTAACTTACCGCAAAGAAACCTCTGACAAGTAGAAAAGTTGGACCAGAATCATCCAAATCTTTACGACTCTTCTCGTTTACCCGCAGACCAGTGCACTCTTTACCCAGTTAAAAAAAAACAGCTAGGCCCTCCATCCAGGATATTTCCTTAGTGAGGTGACCCACCTTCCTCTCCTCCCTCCATCAGTTACCTTGGCTTGATCGTAGCCGAGCTGCGGTCATAGGCCCAAGAAGCTGCGGGCTGTGCTGCTGGAGCCAGCGCTTCCGCAAAGCTGGAGCTCGGGTAGTTCCTGTCCATCATCCGGTGAACGGCTCACTTCCCCGGCGGAGCTTCGTGGAGCGGCGGACACACATCTTAGCAGCTGCTAACCGGCGGTCCGGTCAGAGCGGTGCACTGCACAGTTAGGCCCGCAAACTCCCCCCGTGAAGACGTGCTATTCCCCGGATGAATAAGTGTGCCTATCCCACCCCCTTTAGGTAACTTCTTGGTTAGTTAGTGTGTGTTCATGTCAGAGACTATGCTGCATGCTTTCACGTACCCATGTTAGTATAGTTCCCATCATGCACTTCTGCTGGAAGTTTGCTCCTTCTTCCACAGACCTGCACAATCTATGAGAATCCAACACTAATGTCATGTATCTAATGTCATATATCATAAGTTCTCATGTTCCTCCTCATTTCCTTATGAAGTCCTCCAAAATGCGCTTCGGACATGTAATTAAGTGTACATGTTTGACAAGGTGATACAGGCAATTAAAAAAAAACAAATATGGGTTCACAAATGTGGCTCCTAGGTGGAGACCGTGTGAGAACGTCAGAAAACATGTCATTAAAATATTAGTTTATTCAAAGTATCGAGAAAAAAAAGATTTGCACTTCAAGTACAAATTTGACCCCTTCTCATGAAGAATATTTGCATCATCATTTTCATCTTATTAAAATGTGTTTTACTGCTGTTTTCTTGGCTTTCATCGTCACCACAGTCAGAAATGTAAATACCTGTATTGTGTCGGTGTAAAATGTCACCATCTGTTGGCTCAATAAACATACTTCATACAAGTGATTTCATATTGCATAACATCACTCTCACTCAATCCTCGTAACTCATTTACGGACATCAAAATGATACTTGACGTTATTGTTGAAATATTATTTAAACGACGCTAAAAGGTAAAACATGCATGCAAGTAAGTAACAAAGTGCTCAGTGCTACTTTGCATGCAGTGACTGCTGCTGAAAAAACACGTTGCTAATTAGAATCAAATAGTAATTCAAGACAACTGCATGATTATTTCCATCTGTCCTGACATTAAAACGTGTTTTACTGCTGTTAACCCTTCTGTTTGCTTCCATTGTCACCACAGTCAGAAATGTAAATACCGGTATTCTGTCAATGTAAAATGCGATTTCACATTGCAGACGATCACTTTCAGTTGATCTTCAGTGGATTTAGAATCAAATGGTAAAAGCGCTTATTCAGTGTAGGCTTTTGGATTTTAGTACAAAGTTAATTTAGGATGAAACATAATACAGGCTGCTGCACACAATATTTTTTAAGTTTTGCAGGGAAATAAAAAGTCAATTAGAAAGTCCTGCACTGTATCTTGTGTAACTATATCTTGCGATCATGTAAAGATTGGCGTACAATAGATGTGAAGCTCCTCGGAAGACTCTACCAACGAATACTTCCAGCTCGCGAACTACAGTGAGAGAAGAGGAAATTGGAAAAAGTGTCAATAATAATGATGCTCAAGCTCACTTATGAATCTATAAAGTGAATAAATACCCAGGATACGGAGGAGGCGGGGCATCGTGTTGTCCACTTTTTGCGATGGCCTGCTCGTAAGAGGGCAGTCCAGGTGGATCCACGTCCTCCATTATCGGGGGTGGCGGCACGGGCTGTAAGGACACTTCCTCTAGTCGATGCATGATGAGAGGCGCATTGCTTCTCCTGGGACGAACCCGAACTGAACTGTGGGAGGGGCGTAGACCGTGTATATAATATGCTGTGACATGATTGGTGCATTCCAGTGAACAATTTGGGTCAAATATTGTTAGTGATGGTGGTCCTTATGGATTATGATTGCTACAATGACACTTCTCTTACAACAGTAATAATATTTAGTACTACTGTGCAAAATAGTCAATTTGTATACTATTCATTAGCTTTTCCTCTTTTTTTCCCCTTTTTTCACTACTAGCGGCATACTGTATATTTTACAAATGATTAAATACTGTTACAGTATACTCTTACAATCTATACAGTGGAACTTCAAAAGCCTAATGGGCCTTAGGTTATGTAAGTATGCAATTTGGAATTATGATTACAAAATTTTATGAAAAACTAGGCCTTAACCGTTGTTTGAACCACCGTCATGTACAGACCCTTTCCAAAAAATTAGAATGTCATGGAAAAGTTGTTTAATTTCCATAATTCCATTCAAAAAGTTAAACTTTCATAGATTATAGATTCAGGGCCCACAATTTAAACGATTTCAAGTGTTTATTTGTTTATTTTTACGTAATTTGGGCTTCCAGCTCATAAAACCCATGAAAACAGGAATTCAAAAAATTAGAATACTGTGAAGAAATCACCATTTACTTCTCAGTTTTTGCAGGAAAAAAAGAAAGAAATTAGGATCACATCAAATCAATCAAAATATGGTACTTTCAAAACGATATGTCAATCTTCAATACTTGGTTGGGAATTCCTTTGCCTTAATCACTGCCTCGATGCCACGTGGCATTGAAGCAATCAGCCTGTGGCATTGCCTGGGAGTTATGGAAGCCCAGATTTCCTTCATGCTTGCTGTCAGCTTTTCTTTGTTGTTGGGTCTGGTGCCCCTCATTTTCCTCTTGAGAATACCCCATAGATTCTCAATGGGGGTTAGGTCCATGAGTTGGCTGGCCAGTCAAGCACTGTGATGGCATGGGCATCAAACCAGGTTTTGGTGCTTCTGGCGGTATGGGCAGGGGCCAGGTCCTGCTGGAAGATGAAATGTACATCTCCATACAGATCCTCAGCAGAAGGAATCATGAAGTCCTCTAAAACAATTCTGGTAGACTGTTGCGGTGACCTTGGATTTAAGAAAGCAGAGTTTACCAACACCTGCACCGGACATTGCACCCCAAATCATGACGGACTGTGGATATTTCACACTGGACCTCAGGCAGCTTGGGTTCTGTTCCTCACCCGTCTTCCTCCAAACCCTTGGAGCTTGATTCCCAAATGAAAGGCACACTTTACTGTCATCGGAAAAGAGGACCTTGGACCACTGGCCAACAGTCCAGTCCTTCTTCTCCTTGGTCCAGTGGAGACGCTTCCTACGTTGGCTCAGGTTCAGAAGTGGCTTGACCCGAGGAACCCGACAGTTGTAGCCCATCTCCCGAATGCGTCTGAATGTGGTGGTTTTTGAAGCTGTGACTCCCGCCTCATTCCACTCTTTCTGGATCTCTGCCAGATTCTTGAATCTTCCCTGTTTGATAATCCGCTGAAGCCCACGGTCATCTCTTTTGCTGGTGCATCTTCTCCTGCCACATTTTGCCCTTCCTCTAGACTTTCCATTGATATGCTTGGACACAGCACTCTGTGAACAACCAGCCTCCTTAGCTTACCCATACTATGGAGGGTATCAATAATGGTCTTCTGGCCAGTTGTCATGTCTGCAGTCTTCCCCATATTGAACCCAACTGAGACAATTGAACCAAACTGAAGCAATTTAATGACACCTGGGGAAGCCTGTGCAGGTGATTAGAGTTTAGTAGATGATTAGTGTGTGACACTCAGTGTAAAACGTTCATGCCCTGCAAAATTTGGGCTGATTTCTTAACAGTATTCTAATTTTTTGAATTCCTGTTTTCATGGGTTTAATGAGCTGGAAGCCCAAATTATGTAAAAATAAACAAATAAATACTTGAAATCGTTTAAATTGTGGGCCCTGAATCTATAATCCATGAAAGTTTAACTTTTTGAATGGAATTATGGAAATTAAACAACTTTTCCATGACATTCTAATTTTTTGGAAAGGGTCTGTATTATCATGAGATCTCAGCGGCTTTTAGGTGCATTTTTGCAACATTATGGGGACCAACCTCAACAAGAACAAGAAGAACATGAGGGGTAAAGAAGTATATACACCTGAAGTTATGTTCAAAGCAGTCACCAAACGTTTTGTAATTATTATGAAGGTTTTGTTGTTTTGATGTATTACTATTAACTTTTTTTTCACATTCTGCTTTTGTAATTCATTAAAGTTAAGACAATGTTTTATCATGGCGACCATTTTATCCTTGAATGGATTACAGGTGGTGGAAAACGAGTCTAGCTGTGGAAAAATACACTATGTGCTCAATATTGGCTGCACTTGTCTCAATCGCATGACTCTCGCAATCATCATTAAGGATAAAGATCGCATTGTAGCTCCTGCTCGGACGATGTAAGGATGACGAGGAGGTCGTCCATCAACAAGCTCTATATTGCAAAAATACAACAACCTACCGTCAGCCGAACCCCACCAAAACAACATCGGAAAACTCAACTGTCCTCTCTGCACACAACCACACACACAGTCGGGATACATGCCACATTCACAGACACTCAGAAATCACAAAACTCTTAAATACTACAATACAGTTGTCCCTCGCCACATTGCTGTTTGAATTTTGCGGGCTTCACTCCACGGGTTTTCAACAATAAATTAATAAATCATGCTGTTTCGTCGCCCGAAGTTAGCTGGGATAGGCTCCAGCATGCCCCTGCGACCCTAATGAGGAAGAAGCGGTATAGAAAATTGATGGATGGATGGATGCTGTTTCGTGGTTGAATACAGCCTATTATCAGTCAAAAAATATGCATGTTTAAGCAAATTCTTACATGTTTTTGGCATAATTTAAGCTTTTTCATGTATAAAAATGGCTTAATGAACTAAAATACAAATAGAACACACTGAAAGACGTAATGCATTGAGACACATTTATATGTAGTGTTCTACACTGGTCACTAGTGGTCAGACTCTAAATTGTCCATAGGTATGAATGTGAGTGTGAATGGTCGTTTGTCTATATGTGCCCTGCGATTGGCTGGCGACCAGTCCAGGGTGTGCCCCGCCTCTCGCCCAAAAGTCAGCTGGGATAGGCTCCAGCATACCCCTACGACACTAATGAGGATAAGCGGCATAGAAAATGGATTAATGGATCAATTCCCTGCATGTAATCTTTTGAATACTGTATTTTATGTCCTTCATGTGTTCTGTGTGCATTGTGAGTGACTTAGGAGTTAATTTAGGCATAATTTTGGTGTAAAATCCGACTTACACCAAAACTGGATTTACATCAGACGAACAGAACTCATACATAACCCCAGGACCACCTATAATTACTTCATTATTTCCTCTAGGACAATTTGCTTCAGAATCAGAACAGTTCCACGATAGTAGCTACATTACTTGTAACTTTATCTGTTCTTTTGCGTTCCCATTCTGTGCTTCGAACACAGCTGCAAACTTAATTTTGTTGTGCTGTAAAGTCAACTGTAATGCAATGGCAACACAGCCACCAAGTTTTCCATGCTCTTCCACATCACTACTTCTTGACCGTGTATGTTGACAGTAAATAAAGTAACTACCTAAACCAGGGGTTCCCAACTTGAGATGTGTCAAATAATACTTCATGAGTTGTAACCAAAGATGGTACACATTTAGATCAAAGTAAAGTAAATCGAGTCAAAATTAGGGATAGCGATTGTACCTGGCTCGGCTGAAGTCGTCCTTACATTTGCCTGGACAAAAATACCAGCTGAGGAGGCCCACCAGGACAAAGATCACTCCAACAACAACCAGTGCCACCAACAGGGAAGTAATGTCCACTCTTGAGGGCTGCTCCTCCTTTTCTGTGTATTGGCGCAAGGCACAAACATCATCACACGGTTCTAATGCTATCCAGCACTAGATCAACAACTGTAATTTCAAATACCACTCATTAAAAACAAAAGCTCTAGAGGAGCAATGCAGGTACAATGAGTGAGCATCAACCTGGAGATGTACTCTGCAAGGTGGTGAAACAGGTTTTGTGCGGGTGCAAGTCTGAGTGAGTCATGCTAGGGTTTTTTTCTGAACAACAAATTCGCTCACAGAACACTTCATTAGTTACACCTGTGCCATGGAAAGGGATCCAATAGGAAAGATTGGATTTGATTGACAGTCAGACTTAATACTTAACAACATGTTTATTATTGGAGTCGTGTAAAGTAGTTAAAGTAAGCTCAATACTTAACATGTTTATTATTGGAGTCGTGTAAAGTAGTTAAAGTAAGCTCAATCGAAATGATTATCTTTGTAACGGCAGAATCTTTGACAAAGCTATTGTATTGGGTCTTATTAGATATTACAAGTGATACTAATATTGTGAACGCTGCTCTAGGCCCGATGATGCACTACACTAGACGGAAGTACATCTGCACGGCAGCACAACACTAAAAAACATTTCTCGTATCATTATGTGGAGTAAAATGATCGAATGGATTGTGCTCGGAACTCAAACAATATACTGATATGAGACCGTTTCAGCCTATGGTGTTTACAAGGTATCCTAAATTTATTCATTCATTTATTAAACTTAATACATGATTATTTCTAGATATTCTGGATTTATTATTTATTCATTATACGACATTCCCTGTACTTATTTTTGCCACCTCAGTGACTCAGGTGCTACAAACCGGAACCGTCCAGAAACTGGAAGGTTGGCGGTTCGATCCTAGCTACTTCCACCTGGTCACTGTTGTTGTGTCCCTGGGTAGGACACTTCACCGACCTGACCTCCAGTGTTGCCCACACTGGTGAATGAATGTTTGGTGGTGGTCGGAGAGGCTCGAATTGGCAGCCACGTTTCCGTCAGACTACCCCAGGGCAGCTGTGACTACAGATGTAGTTTACCACCACCAGTGCGTGACTGAGGAGCGAATGAACCATTGGTTCAGGTCATTGAAAAGCGCTATACAGTATAAAATCGAATCCATTATTACATGATTTTATTACTGAATAACCAAAGAAACAATAATAATAATCATCATCATCTATTCTTTCCCTGTTAGGCAATGATAATATGGGAACATGTAATCGTAATGGTATGGTATGGTTTATTCGTTTCTGACACGTTTAACAAGTTACATAAGGAACATCATGTTTTCGCTTGCACAGTTCAAAAGTAAATAGGAAGAAGCAGCGCTTACAGTATTTAATCCTACCCCTCCTCCATGTCTATTACTGATCATTCATTCACATCATGTGTTGAACATGTTGACGCTGACAATAATTGATGTGTAGCACTCGATTGATAGCTGAAAGGGAAAAATGAAATAATCAAATGGTAGTAGAAAAAAGTTAAAGTAGTATATCTTGTGGAGTACAAGTAAAAGAAAATAATAAAAAGGTTTTAAAAAAAGAAAGGAATTGTTTTATTGCTGAGCCGTAGAGAAGGGGTGGGATTCCTTCTCCTTTTCAGACATGTTCAATTGTGCAAGTGTAAACATGTGATGTTCCTTTGTAACTTCTCCACACATTTGACAACACCGCAATCATCTTTCTTACCTGCGATGTATTTCTTCCAAAAGTCGTTCTGAAAAACACAAAAAATACATCCTCAAAGCATGTCCATTTGCATTCAGTGATGCCAATGACCAAAGTGAACGACTTAACTGTAGCCGGAGTGTCCTCAAAAACCTCCCTTGCTTCTTCGTAATTGCAGTCCTCCTCATAACACTCCCTTTCCAAATCTCCAGGGACG
This sequence comes from Dunckerocampus dactyliophorus, assembly GCF_027744805.1. Classification (NCBI taxonomy): domain Eukaryota; kingdom Metazoa; phylum Chordata; class Actinopteri; order Syngnathiformes; family Syngnathidae; genus Dunckerocampus; species Dunckerocampus dactyliophorus. The sequence goes on along the minus strand of NC_072821.1, from coordinate 10,523,749 downwards.
AAAATCTCAAAGTCGAAACGGTTAAACATCAGATGACGACCCAGGAACGAATTCGCCTCCCCTTCATCCACAAACACTTGACGGTGCAAATACAATTAAATCCACAAATAGAACATATACGGGGAATTAGATCATTATTATGACAGATAGGTGATGATTTGAAGGAGAAAAACCCTCACCTTCCTCTGGTGACCCTTCCTGTTTGGGTGCTGACCTCATCACACAGGCCAGCTCTGCGCAGGGCAGGAGGAAGAGGAGGTAGTGAAGATGAAGCAACATAGTCACTCATGCACCGGCGGTGGGCGCATTAATAGTCTACAGACGTAAGTTTCATCCACAAAACAACCTCTTCTAGCCAACCAGTAGTTTATAGTTTTAAGAGCCAAAGTCGACTAATAGGGAAGGAAAATAAAACCAACGTAGGTGTCGCAATGCCGACGCTGATAAAACTTGAGAAAACGTCCAAGGGCCCCGTCGCCTCCTGTTTTCCCTCCTATCTCACTTGCTCAACATTACGACGATTTAAAGAAAGAAGAAGTGCTTTCTAGCTAGTCTTTCTGTTGCTTTTGGAAGACAACTTGTTTACTCTCAACAGATGTTCCGCTCTCTTCCTTGAACTACCTGCCCAGACTCAACCAATCGATCACATTACCTGGACGACACGATAGGTTATGTACACGGTAGTGGCCGCTAGGTGGCAGCAGAGGCGCAACTCTTCACTGTAGATAGCTATTTACAGAGCACCTGTCACAGACTAAAAAAACACAAGATTTCGATTATGAAAATAAATACAAATTAAAATTGCATGCAGATGCAACAGGTAGAAACATTAAAAACAATAAAAACGTGTAAAAAACATAAAATTGAATAGTGTTGGCAGGTCATTAAAATATCGGTAAATTTGAATGACGCAAATATTGCAAATATTTAAGTAAAGCTTTACCATTATGATGTATTATCTGTAGATTTTTTTAAACAAAAATATACATGTAATCAATTTTGTAATAATGCTGTAAGTAAATATTATATTATTGTCGTTTTTATTAAGTGTTTTTTTTCTATATTGGAAAACATTAAATTAAATTCATCTTAAATAAATGCAGTATGTTTGGATTTGTATTGTCTGTATATTTAAAAAAAATACAAAAGAAATGTAATCCATTTTCTAATAAAACTGTAAAATAAGGTGAAGACTCGAAAATATGTAAAATTATATTATTATGTAGCTGTATTCCATATTGGACTGAAAATATTGAAAAAAAAATCATAAAAACAATGTCATTATGATGTTTTGTGTGTTTGGGGGGGTGATGAAAATATATGTTTTAATAAAGCATGTAACATAAATGCACTAATGTTCTATAGATGGCTGATTTCCAGCTAATAGAGATGTTAGTGATATAGGAACATTAGATGTGTTGGACTGTTTCAATGTTTTTGGTTTTGTTGATGCAAACTACTGCAAGTTTATAAATGTTGCACATAAATAGAATTTGCAATGAGGGTAGAATAATTGTGAGAGCAACTGGAAATGGATAGACTGATTTTGAATATGACGTATGACTGATGTTGGTGAGGTCAAATTGCACGTCTTCCAAAGTTATCCTTTAATAATCCTTTTCAATGTTATTTATGTTGCAGCACTTTCTCTTATGTGTTCGTTCGTACATGTGGTGTAACCGCATAGGCCCGTTGTGTCTCATTTAAAGGAAAACTGCACTTTTTGTCTACATTTTGCCCATCATCCACAATCCTCACGTGAAACGTGAACGCATATTTCTTTCCCTTTTCTGTGCGTTCTAACGAGAGAAAGAGAGTAAGTATGAGCCAGCTAACAATGCACGCTAAAGCCCTCACAAAAAACGCCAACAGTGTTCCATTTACATCACTGGTCTGTACATTAACCAAGCTACAGCGATATTGTTATTGTAGCAGCTAACAGGAAATACTATATTTATCTGGTGGAGCAACACGTCGCCTCGCTAGCCAGTGGTGTCAGCGTCACTCACAACGCATCAAGCCACTGCAACGGGGACAGACATGAGAGTGGATACTACTGGCTCTCAATTTCGCTCAACAAGATGCTCGTTTGCTGTCGGCATTTTTTTTTTACCTGTGGACAGGAGTACAAGTCTAGTGCTGGAATACACGGCCATCCCCATGAGAGCGGGCATTGGAAGTGCGGTTGCTTCTTTTTATGCCGCTGATGTTGACGGAAGTCGCGTTATGGGCTACGTCAAATCAATGCGCCGAGGAAAGAAGTTTCGGTCATGTTTTAAATCATCCATCAGCACACGGCACGATACTGTGAGTATTACATGTTATCACAGATTAGCTTGTTAATGCGTAATCACAGCATGTGTAAAAAACGTTGTTAGAGGTTTTTTAGAGGGCTTCATAGTCACGACGTGCAATTTTAGCTGGCTCATACTAACTTTTCTCTAATTTAAACGCACAGAAAAGGGAAAGAAATACATGTTCATGTCTCACTTAAGGATTGTGGATGCAAAATTCCCCAAAAAAAGTGCAGTTTTCCTTTAAAGGGCCATCTCTTTTTACTTACCCTTTAAATGGCAACATTTTTCCCAAACATTTGAAGTGCATAAGTCTCCATCTATTTGACGCTTTTACAGCGCAGGAGCTGTAACTTCTCCTCTAATGGGCAGGCACAAATGACTTTTGTAATACAATGCTATCTTTGGGGATCTATAGGCCTTCCTTGTAAGGGGAAGGCCTTCCTTGTAAGGGGAAGACACTCTACAATGGACTTCAGATTAAAGTTGTTTCACGGTGAGATGCTTTGATGGTAAAAAGAAACACAAAATGTGGTGTTAAGTTACGGATTACTTCTTATAGAATAAAACAGGGGTGACCAAAGCCTGGGTGGAGGGCCATTTGAGTATTCTGTGTACAGCTTGTACAGCAGTGTCGCTTTCATAGTCACTGAAAATGACTCAAAACACTGCCATTTTTATCTGAAATTCTGGAAACACAAGGGGGTGGCAAGATAATTGTGTCTTGCCTGGAGTTAAGCATGGTGGGGGTGATGTCACGGTCTGGGGCTGCATGAGTGCTGCTGGCACTGGTGGGCTGTGATTCATTGAGGGAATTCCAACATGCGCTGTGATATTGTGTTGCAGAGTATTATCGCCTCACCTTGGGAAACTGGGCTGCAACACGATAACGAGCCCAAACACACCTCCAAGTTGACGCCCGCTGAAGCTGAATGTGTAGAGCAGGGGCGTCCGAAGTGCGGCCCGGGGGGCCATTTGCGGCTCGCTGCTGTTTTTTCATTGGCCCGAGGCACATTCTCAAAGTTTTATATTAACAAGAAAACTAAATAAAACAACAGCAGCAGTAATTTTACAAAAATAAAGTCAAAATATTAAGAGAAAAAAAATGTGGTCTAACAAGAAAAAGTCATAATTTTACAAGAATAATATCATAATATTATGAGGGAAAATAACGTAATTTTAGTAGCATAAAGATGAAATAATAAAAAACTTTTTTTAAGTCATAATATTATGAAAAACTAACAAAACCACAAAGTTGCAATTTTTGGAAAATGAAGTTGCGGAAAAAGTTGTAATGTTACAAGAATAAAGTTGTTAGCAGAAGGAAATTAACAAGAAGAAAGTCAAAATAGCTGGAAAATGAAAAAAAAAAAACAGCTGTAATTTTACTACAATAAAGACCAAATATTAAGACAAAAAAGTCGTACTCTAACAAGAAAAAAAGTTTCAATTTTATGAGAATAAAAATGATGTCATTTTAGTAGTATAGATTTGAAATAGGAATATCACATATTCCTATTTCAATATAATAAATGATGTTGGGGAAAAGTTATATTATGGTAATAAAGTCCAAATATGATGGGAATAAAGTCATAATACTACAAGAAGGAAATGTACGAAGATTATTTAAGAAGAATGTTGAAATATTTTGGAAAATGACATACTGCAGATGCAGCTTTTTCGTGAAATATTTATACATTGTATAACTCACGCATATCTACGAAATATCAAAGTAGCCCTTGCATCCTTTCATTTTTCAGTATGTGGCCCCCAGTGGAAAACGTTTGGACACCCCTGGTGTAGCGTGGCCAAGCATGTCTCCACACCTGAACCCAGTTGAGCACCTGTGGGGCATCCTCAAGAGGAAGGAAGGTGGAGGAGCGCAAGGTGTCGAGGAACCATCGGCTCTACCGGTGATGTCATCATGTGGAGAAAGAGGTATGATAGTAAATCCATACTGATATACAAGCTGTACACTGACTACTCTAAATGATTCGATATTCTCCTGCATATTTTCTTGCATGTTTTTGGGAGACCTGATGACTTTTTTTGGCCTCTACAAAAATTTTGACGCTTCACACAATCCACGCAAACAGCCTTGTGTTTATGTAAAGCAGAGATATGACGTAATTGGACTTTATCATGCTGAACTACCGCGCGGTGCTAATTGAAGGCACAATGAGAGCTCCTCCTCGCTTGTACTTGGCGAGATGTCTGGATTGTGTCAACGCTCAGGATTTATCCTGAGGAATGTTGACACAGAGAAAATGATGAATTCCAGACTTTATCTGGCGTGTGATGTCAACCCAGTGTTTGTCACTTAGTGCAATATTGTAATCAAAATGAGAAATGTGTGTCTGCTGAGAAGTGGATGGGGTTCTCCAATAGTTCCCACAGTGAGGTTGGTGTTTGTGACTCTTAATTACCAGAGTATAAGGTAGCTTTTCATTATTTAGCCGCTCTATCTGACTTAGATAAGAAAAAAGGGTCATAGCGCCTTGCAGCAGATAAAGTGACCCCTGTATTTACATCTGGGACTTCTCACTTGAAGGAACATAAAAAAAAAACAGAGTGAGTGAGACAAATTAGAGGCAAGGGAGAGGGATCAGTAGCCAGACAAAAAGAGGAAAAAGAGCATATTCCAGCCAAGATACAGAGCTTTGCAAACATTCCATTAAGCCTCGGTCACATGACTCTTTTTCTCTGCACTTCGTTCCACCTTTCGGCCTGACTGTGTGCTCCTTAGAATGTGTTTTATGATATACTCCCCACTTGATAAAAGCCTGGAGATGCTGTTGCCTGTGCACAACAGGACAGGAGCGAAGGGAGAGCCTATGCAGACAAATCGCATAATAGCGAAATAATAATGAAGCTTTACAACTAATCGATCATTTTGCTGCTCCTAAAACAGGCTGTGATGCATTTTGTTAAAAGGGGGATGGGGATTCCAAAGCAGATTGCAAAAGACCCCTTTTACGGCGGTATCCATTTCTATACCGCTTCATCGTCATTAGGGTCGCAGGGGCATGCTGGAGCCTATCCCAGCTGACTTCGGGCGACAGGATACATAATGAAAAAAGATCATAGGGACATTTGGTGCCATTCTGTTTATAATTTCAAGCCATTTTGACTGTGTTGAATGAATATAGGTTTCATTATTTTTACATTTTATTTCTTTCAAATGTTACACTTGTCGTCTGTGTTCCTTAAGTTAACCCAAATTGACAGAGCTTCACAAAACAGACACATTTCTTCCAAGTTGTCTGATTGAAAACCATTGAAAATGTAATTTTTAAAACAATTTGGCACTCATCTTAACATAAACTAATGCAATCCATTATGTTAATATTTCAATTTGGACTACTGACTTTCATCTATTCTTTTTGATATTTCTCCACCAGATGGTGCTACTTTTTCCCCACTCGAAGCATGCAGCAAAATGTCTTAAGTTTTGTTTTCTTGCTACTTTTTTGCTAAACAGTGACGCTTTAAGAGGTTTAAAACGCAAAATATAATTAATATTTCATATGTATATCTTAGGCTGACTATCCCAGCTGACTTTGGGGGAGAGGCGGATACACCCTGGACTGGTCACCAGCCAATCACAGTCAGATTTGAAATGTAAACATTTATTAAAATCTAAAACTGCAGAAAAAAATAATGCATGGAATCAAATGCAAACGCAAATGTAATGTATCAATATTATTGCCACTCACCGACCCATCACAGTCCCTAATCATTCTGAGACATTTCTTCTTGAAAGGTGTTTTCTAGAAATTATTATAGTTTTTTAAATAATTAAAAAAGCAGTGAGTTATGGAAACATTCTGGCTTAAAGAGTTAAAAACCTATAATAAACATCATTGATATTAGATATGTATGGTATGTTTCAGGCTGAAGCCTTGACGATTGACTTGTTTTTAAGAGGACAACATATTTATATTCACGCAGTTTATGGGAAGCTTACATTTGTTGTCATTAGGGATAAATAAGTGAGGACAATTAAAGGACTTCTGAGTGTTTTGCACCAAAGCTTGAGAACTGACTTTTGTAAAAGGCACACAAAGCATTCGTGAGTCATGGTGACTACAGCTGGACATTGCCTAGCAACCCAGTGAATCATCCTCCACAGGCTCCCAGTGTTGATATTACAGTAACACACTATGCTGACCTCGGCACGGCGGGTTCATCATAGTTCACATTAGCGTCGACACCTCTCACGTCTCTCCCCCCAGCAAGTGACCTCATCATTGCAGCCAATTCCTCAACCTAAAGTCACAGCTCATCTAATACTGCCATGTTGTCCTTTTACTGAAAACAGATGTTGGGAGATGCTTGAGGACAAAGTTCCAGGGAACTAAAAACAATCTTGGCTTACGAAAAAAAAAAAAAAAGACAGAATCAATGGCATTGATCTCCACTGTTTCTTTTATTGGATGTATATAAAAGCAGTTCAGTGTGTGTGTGTGTGTGTGTGTGGCTAAATGTAAAGGAAGAGTATCCAGGGTGAGGCAGCTGAAGGTGGGATTTAGGCGGAAGGTGACAGAGTTTGCAGGCTGGTCTTGACGGTCGCCAGGTTGGCTTTCCACGAGCTGAGGCTATCGAACAGCTGCTGCCACTGCTGCTTTCCGAAGGTGCGGTATGTGCTGTGGCTTGTGGAGATGACAGATAACATTTTTAAGTCATATCGTTAACCTACAGACAGGAAATAACTACGCTTGTTATTCAGTGAAAAGCATGTATTGTATACAGTGCTCCCTCGCTCCATCACAGGTCACCTTTCGCAGATTTGTTTTTGCAATTTTAGGGTTTTTTGGAGGCTTGGGGGGTTAACAACGTAAGAGCTGTTACAGGTCGAGTCTGGCCCTTTAAGAAGAACTGCATTGTTACCCTTAAATGAGTCAATAGGACTGGATGTCCATCACTACACAACTCTGATAGAGCTTTCACTGAGATAAGCAAAAATGTGAGTTTGTTTAATAATAATTAAAAAAAAAAAAGTACCTGACAACAACTTTTTGCTGTGTCTGGTCAATTTTGCAGTACACCATCTTGGTCCGGACAGCTAAAAAAACATGAACAACATTGTGAGCAAAGGTCTACACTTGAAACAGACATGAAAGAGTGGAGAAAGTTAAAGACAAAGCAGTAAAATAATGTTCCGTTCAATGTCTTGCTTCTGAAGCGGTGGTGAAGCTTCTTTACCATCAATGACAAAAGCCTCGACGTCTTCCTCTCCAATCTGCAGCTCCTCTTGCATGGTGTCAAAGGAGATCTCCTTGAATTCCACCGCCATGCCCATGAACGTGAGCAGACGCATCTTGGCCATGTTTTGCTCGTGAGACAGGCCTGTGAAACACAAATCATTAGACACTAAACCGTCACAGGCCATTACTCTTGAGTCGGGGAGTTTCCCCAGTGATGATTACTTCTACATTAAACAGCAACACAGCCAGGGACGCTACTCATTAACACAAACACTACTACACATGGGGGGTGGGTGGGTTGTCCATCCTATACACATGTAGAATTGCAACTGATCCTGCAGCAGTGAGGGCCAGCCACACTGCTGACGGGTGCACATTCCTCTTCTGTGTCAAGTGACGGCTGTACGCTGGCTCAAATGCTGTGACTTGTAGAAAAATTAGGTTAGTGTAGGTGAAGAGTCGAGGAAGAACGTTGACTAAAAAAGCCGACCTTCTTTATACATTTCCAGGAGCAGGTTGTTAAAAATTGGTCAACTCCATCAGTTTGTAGATACTCTATTCAAGACATGCCGTTGGTATTAGGAGCAAAAATATGATTGTTTAGAAACATTTTTCTTCATTGGGAGATCATCATCTTGCGCAAATGACCATCACCAACATGGCAGCAGCCGTATCTTTGAGTTCAGAATGTTTTACAGTAAATACGGTGACAAAAAATTCAATTGGTGGATGCTATATTTGTTGCTGTATGCAGATAAAGTGTACCACAACTTTAAAAAAGCCCCAAAAGATTTTTTATTTTGTAAAAAGTCTGAAAAAAGTGACACATTATTAAAGAGGAAGCTCTGCGTTATTAGTTGTTAATAACATTTCAGCTTTTTCTTGTTACATTTTGCCTTTTGCGCTACTTTTCCCGTTTTTGCAATACCATGACAGCCATGCTTTTAAAGCTCAAATCTGGGAGAAAACCCGTCTCTTGTTGACTATTTGGCTCGTTAGCTTCCTGACGGGAGTGAACAATGGTAATTTAAGAGAGAGGGGGAGCGTATTGCAGCTGGTACTAATTGATACATGATAAGTCAAAATGCGTGCAACTTTTTTCTCATATTACATTATCCTTTATCTCTGCAATTCTATGCCTTTATTTTCATAGTATTACTTTTTTATTTCAGTGTGTCCATGACACTCTATTATTATTACTGTGTGTGTCTGTGTGACTACATATGATAAATGTACTTACCAAGAGAGTCAATGAAGTCTTTGTTATTGTGGTAAAACTTGACGTAGGAAGCTAGCTTTGCGCTTACAAAGATGGTTAACAGCTGTACAACGGGAAGAAAAAAAAAGGGGACAGTCAACATCATGTCTGCATTTATTGTGTACAATATTGCTGCTATGATGATAAAGTACTGCTCAAGTTAAATATATTATTTATTGTCTCTACCATCAGATGGCTTTACCAACTAAAATAAATCCAAACTTGTACTTTTAACACTCACGTCGTGAATGAGCTCTCCCTCCAGGAAGCGCACTGGTTTGAGGGTGAGCAGATGGTCAAACAGGTAGGTGTTGGGATCTTTGAGAGCTCGGACGATACATCTAAAAGGAGGAGGCGCACGCGCAGAGGGAGAGATGAATGTGGAGAAGGTGCCGATGTGAAGATGAAAGACCACTAGAAGGAAAGGGTGCGAGTGTACCTGTGTGCGTCAACACGTGCTTGTGATGCATTGTCCTCTGTGTAACTACCCAGCAACTCCACCATCACTTTGGCTGCAGCGTCGCTGTAAAGGCAAAGATGATATTATGCCTTCTAGTCACACGCAAGGGGCAAAATAAGGCAAACAGCTTTCAGTATGATACAATGTAAATCTAGACTACTACCACAATAAAACATGTTGTGACATTGCATAGCTCTATGACAGTGTCACACTGAATTAGCCAATATTATCTTTGTGAAGACATAGCTCTTGTGTGGGTAGATTGTTTAAGTGTACCTATTGAATGTTTGGTGGGTGCAAATAAACCAACTTAGCCGCTTGTATCTAAATAATCAAATATTGTTACCTTTTCTTGCAGTCCACCAGGGCTTCATATACCAGCCTCAAAAGAGTGTGCTTCTTCTCTGTATTCAGGTTCCAGTCAACTATCCACTTGGCCACCTGATCAATAGGACACCGATCATTTAAAAGGGCCCAGTATAGCAAGGAATAACATTGCAACTTGAGGCAAACCATCAAAAAATAGCTTCTGATTGATTTTACCTGATCGAGGTCAGTCGGGATGAAGGAGATGGCGTTACAGGCGGCGGCCACTTTGATGAGGCTGCATAAGACCGTGTATCTGACTGGAGCGTTCTCATCCATACCATGGAACAAGTTGCTCAGCCTTGAATGAGAAGGTAGCACCCAATTAGGTAACATTTGAAATGGGGACACATTGGAGTTTGATGCAAAGCACTCTCACTGTATTTGCAAAACAGAGCAGAGAGTACTGGAGTGGGCAAAACGCATTAATCTGTTCTTCCTTTTAAAACAGTGGTATATGCTTACTGTACAGGTATATACACTACAGTGTATTTCCTCAAATAATTCCCTTGGGCGGACACTGTTTCACAATTAATTCTCAGGTGCTAAAGTCCAGTTGAACAAATACACGCCTCAAATAAAACGCAATGAAGGATGACGATTTAAGTTTTAGAAGTGGCTAAAAAGACGTGAACTGCAGTCAGTGATTTCCAGCTAAGAGAAGTGAAGAAAAGGACTCACAACTGCATCCTGAGGGAAGGTCTTTCTCCTTCACGGAACTTGACCAGTTTCTCACACAGACTCTCGATGAGAGCTTCCTGCTTCTCTGTCTCCAGGATCAACAGCAGAGATACGATGCTGTTCATCACGCTCTCCACATCTGCACAGCAAAACACAGAGATGGCCCACATGTAAATACAGAAGCTGCATACGTCCATGCAACATTTAACATATGATGAAAAGTTTTTTAATGTAGTCTGGTTTCGATCTGTGTGGCGTTTGCATGGTCTTCCCCATGCTTACACGGGCTTCCATCCCAAAAACATGCATATTAGGCTAATTAGTAGGAGTGTTACACTCAACTCACGAGGCGATACATGAGATTGGGTCCTCGAGAACGAGATGAGAAGAGATTCCAACATTAATCATTAATCACTTTTATTTTTTTCCCAAATTCCATTTTAATTTTTTAGAACTCCATTTTTTTACCTTTTCCACTTACTTTACCAGCACAGAGTGTGCAGACAAGTTTGAACATCCATAGGTATGTGTTTTGATCTGATAAATCTAGTAACTTTGATCAAATGTAGAATTACTTCAGCTTCAGCACGGATATTAACATGCACGGCAGCTGTTTAACTCCGATGGATAAACTTCCACATGTCACTCACTGACGCTGGGAACACAAAAGCAGGTTGCAGTGTGAGTAAAGCACTTCATGTGCACTTCCAATAATGCCTTACACACTATCACTTCCATATTACGTTTATTATCATTCATATTAGCGATGCGGTTGCCCTGTTGTCGCGAGACAGCTTTTCTGCAAACGAGAAATCTCGTCACGTTTAAATCTCGTGACACCCCTCCTAATGAGAGATTCTGGGCTGGGCAATTATATGATGGTGATCAATTTTAGGTTGATCGGCTGCGAGCATATTTACTCAATCAAACATGGTGGAAATGTCCGTAACGACATCAGAGTCGACCTTTTCCCCGCTCCACTTCCCTTTGTAAGTTATCAGAGAAGTAAACAGAATGACAGCCGTGACTTGGAGTTATCCACTGAAGATAAGGCTATAGTTGAGAAAGTTTCCCTTTCGTCGGTTCTGTGGCGGTGGTCTGAGTATCTCCAAAGTGATGTGGAACAAATCAATCCAATGTGCAACGTATGTTGGCGGTGGGTGCCCTCACAAACCGGCAACACAACAAACCTGTGTAATCATTTGCAGAAGTAATATCCAAGTGATTACAGTATACGGAAGTCTTACTACTAGTGTGGCCACAGGACCAAAGCACTAGTCTCGTTATTATTTACGGTACTTCGTATACTAATAACTTTCTGAACCGGTGGTACAAAACATGGATGTATGTTAACATGTTTAAAACTGTTAAGATGGCTTACCTTTATCGTCGTCTTTGAGACAAACATCACAAGACTCAATGATCTGAGCCAAATCTACGTGAAGTCCACCTTCAGAGTTCTCCTCCGAGATTTCAGCTCCTTTGGATTTGATGTAGGCTCTGAGTTCTAACGCCTATGGATAATAAATCAGCTCCCATGAATGAATGAATGAATACAAAGCAGCCTCACCATTAGGACAACATACTTTACATTTAGTTTCTTCATGAACTAAAACCTAGACATTTAAATCAAGAGGCAGCTTCAAGTAGACGTATCATATGTCACGCCTGTGGTTTATTATGACTTGAAGTAGCGCCGCAGCTAGCATAATTAGCTATCCACAACAGCGTTATATACCATATGTGACAGCGCCATCAATACAGTGTGACGAAAATGCACAATACCTGTATTTAAAGACAGTCATATTGAATGCTAACGCAACATTTAGAAACAGGAGACACCTTTTCATTTTGTGCCACGCAAAGCTTATCTGTTAACTGCCGGTACCAATTGCTCCACAGTTAGCATTAGCTAGCGGACTTGCAATCAATTTCGCTAAATGGTATCCTTCGCTGAGGTAATCCGCAGTGAGAAGAAGAATAAAAATCGCGTTTATAGCCCAAAGCGTTACCTGGTCTTCTTCCGTTATATCAATAAATGCGGGGACGCTCATTTTTGGTGACTTTGTGCGCCGATCTGTTGAAATCCACGCTACCAAAGATGAGGAGACCTAACCGGAAAAGAAAAGGCAACAGTGACGGCGAAAGTCTTTACTTCCGGTGTCTTGTTCTTAAAGGGGCAGTACAAAAAATAACTACATCATGGCGGAACCTTGACATCTGTCTGAAATGGTATAAAATATGTCTCACTTTAATTATAGCGAAGTGTTTCCACGTAATTTTATTCTTTCACATTCATGGGTGAATCTCTGCTGGATATCTTGAGCTAATACAGTACATATCCCCAGTTGCAAAGGTCAGCCAAGCTCTTAAATTTGATGTCGCCCAGACTTCCGCCACCTCTTTCATTCTCTCCTCTCCAGATATCAATCTGCTCTCACTGGGAGATTAACCCTGGATGGCTTGGATGAGAGGTGAAATTGATCTTCTGGAGAGGTTATCTGATGAAGCTGCATGGACCACCATTGCAGGCCCGTCCAACCCGGAAACACCATCAGTGTCAGAGGGCAGCGGCCCTTCAATGTACCCCCATGACCTGTGGGCGCATGTGCCAGGCCTCTGTGCCGAGCAGGATCCTGTCTGTTGTTACAATGGCGGGGTCACAGGGTGATGGAGGTGAGTGGGGTGAAAAGGGTAAGTGGAGCAAGAGTTCATCTTAAAAACTATGGCGTCATGTTGCATACATCTGAAGGTGTTGCACAGTCCTCGGGTGAAGACACAGGACTTGTTTTCCTTTGCATTGCTCACAGTTCATTTGTCACAGTGTATTTGTAGGACTACTGAGGTACTTCACGCTAACTCATTATTCCCAGAAAGGCGTCTTGCCACATATTTCTCTTTGCATTTACAGTTAAGGAACTAAACTCACTACAGTTGGTGTTTAAAGAAAAAAAAGAGGGGAAATGGCTGATGGAGTGTTTCATCATTGTGCTCGTACGATGCGTCATCTCATTGGGAAGGCAAGTGCCTGGTACCAAATCCCACCCTCACTCTCCGCTGCCCTTGTGGGCTGTCAAGGCAAACAATTTATAGCTCCTTCTCCACAAGTGTGCTAGTGTAACTCTGAGCCTTTCATTATCTGATTAACAGCAGTTGTCAAGTGCCTGGCATATTTCAAGTCCTGAATATGTTTTCTTAAAGCTCCAGGTGCATTGGAGACTTGTTTTTGTCTTCCTAGTCTTCATTTGTTACCCTGCTTATGAGATATACTGTAATATTACATTTAGTCAATAGATGACAATATAGGATTGCTGCATATGTACAGTATGCTTGCTTAACCTAAGTTCCGCTGCATATTTTTCTTCTCTAATCACGTCTTCTTTTCTTGACATCCCTTGTTGAGGATGGTGCTTCTTTTGAAACAATGTTGCAAAAGCCATCCAAAAGGAAAAACAAAGTGAATTATTCCCTTAATCGTTGCTGAAATAATGCATTTCCCCAGAAAATGTGGTGGAAATTTAGAATTGTCTTAGATGTCCTTTGTATTTAATACAGAGTAGTACAGGGGTGTCCAAACTGCAGCTCGGTGGCCATTTGCGGCCCGTAGCTGCTTTTTTTTTTTATTAGCCCCCGGCACATTCTAACAGTATAATTTAACAAGAAAACTAAAAAAAATAAGGGACAGCAGCAGAAATAGAAATATCAGCAGTAAATTTACAAGAATAAAATCAAAATACAGTCGTCCCTCGCTTATCGCAGTTTATTGGTTTGAGCAACGACCGCAATAGGTTTTTTAACATTTAAACATTTTTTTTACATTATTAGAGCCCTGTAGACATGAAACAACACCCCATAGTCATCTTTTATACTCGTATTACCTAATACAGTAGATATAAGACATAATAACTCACCGTTAGCATTGGGAAAGTTTGTTGTTGTAGTAGCTCGAACGTAATGTGAGTTGATCGCATGGCATGAAAAAAAAGCTTGCATTTGATTGATATACAGGACAGCCAAGCTAACATTAATCTACCATCGATAGACATGCGGTACACTCAGACAATACTACTGACTTCGTTTACAACACATCGCGCACCGCTTTTGCACAGGCTGTGGGATCTCTGAAGTAACACAAGAGACGGCTGCCACTTTAATAATAGCAATCTACCGAGCTAACTAGTTCGCCCCCATTACTTATTCTAAACTTTAAAAAGTATTTCAAACTGAGTGGGGAAGAATGACAAAGTAGGAAGCCCAAAACGTACCACTTCCACATGGAATGGGAGGAGAACTTTTTTCATGATGTCATGTCGCACTGCAGAGATCCATGGCTGCAAGCTAAGGCAATGTAATGTAAAGAAATGTCTCATCAATGTAACATCACTGACTAGTGACGAGAATACAACATATGACTTGTCTTTCAGTGTTTTTTGACTAATAACAGGCCGTAGTCAGCCATGAAACAGCGATCATTTATTAATTCATTAATTGTAATTTTACGAGAATAAAGTCAAAATATAAAAAAAAATAGTTGTATTCTAACAAGGAAAAAAGTCTCAATTTTACAATAAACCTGTAATATTATGAGGGAAAAGTAATGTCATTTTAGTAGCATAAAGTTGAAATAGTAAAGAAAAAATGTTTATTTTATTAAACTCATAATATTGTTTGAAACAAACAAAACAAAATAAAGTTTAATAATTTTTGGAAAATTCAGTTGGAGAAAAAGTTATATTATGGTAATAAAGTCCAAATATTATAGGAATAAAGTCATAATATTATGAGATGGAAAATTTACAAGTAAAATTAAGTTTAAAAAAAAAACAACCACAGAAATGGAACAGCTGTAATTTTACAAGCATAAAGTCAAAATATTAAGAGAAAAAAAGTTGCAATTTAAATGAGAAAAAAAGTAGCAATTTTCCAAGAATAAACTCGTATGACAAATTATTGGAAGTTTTTGTAAAATTGGGGAATAGTGACAATATTATGGGAAGAAAATTTATGAAGATTATTTAAGGAGAAAGTTTCAATATTTGGAAAAAAACAGCAAAAATGTGGAAAAAAGAGCAAAGACTAAAGTTCATACTAATAATACACTTTCTCACCTACAGTATATCACAAAGCTGAGTGCAATGTTTTCTTGAAATATACAGTATATCATTTCTTAGCATGCTCGGCCTTTGCATCCTTTCATTTTTCAGTATGTGGCCCGCGGTGGAAAAAGTTTGGACACCCCTGGAGTAGCGATTCATTCGGAGAATGAGAGTAGTAGATAGGAGTGCTGTCTTTGGAGTAATTTGTATAGTGTACGTCTGTTTGGCTTTGTCGTTCTGCTCTTACCGGTTCACCCTGTCCTTTGTTTGCTGTGGGGCAAAGTGGAGCTCTGTGCGGCTTTATGGCACATGATTGTGCTCTATGAATTGTGCCTAGCCACAAGAGGTCAGTTGTTCTACCCTGTTGGCACCTGTTAGCTAGTAAAAACGCGATTTAATTGTCATGTTTTATAGAAAAAAGAACTTCAAAATGTGAGTTTTCCTTGCATGCCAAGCCAACTTTATTCACAATGGAGACTTCTACTACTATTATGTAAAAAAAACCTGCCAGTGCAGTCCAGATTTATTGCAGCTGACCCATGCTTTCAGTAACTTAAGTCTGCTTTAAGTACAATTCAGTGGAAGACTTTGTCATTTGGCCTAGGTCAGGCAATCTATTTGATGGAGTCACAACTTCCCATTCGATCGTAAAACTGTGAGACAGAATGTTGCAAAAGAAGGAAAAATGCCATGTTTAATTGAGTCGAATTACAAACATTGTATTACATTACATTTGGGGATTTGCATCTTTTTTCAGGTCCAGTTTTACAATAAATCACAAAATATTGTCATGTAGTCTACCTAAGTCGGTGATTACCTTCCAGTTTCCCATCATTTCAAAGTGGTATAAAAATGCTGTCATTTACTGTACTATTCAAATTCTAAATTTATGTGGTTATTTTGTTCACTGATAGCACCCCAGGTTGTCAGACTGAAAGCCCTTCTTTCTAGGCTCATGGCAAACTGCCCGCTCAGCCTCCTGCAAGATAAATGACTGTGTATTAAGAGGCAGTCTATCCCTGGTGTCCGCCAGGCTAAGCAGTGAGTATACCCATGTAAAGCATCATCATGGTCACCGTCCAACATGGCCGCCTACCTTCCACCCACTAATTGTCTGGTTCCCACAGTTGTGCCTGCCTCCACCGCCTCTGAAAAATCCCCTCGCTCAGGCTAATCTATCAGCCAGTGACCTTGTCAGGATGCGTTGCTTGAGTTACCTCCCTGCTTCCTGAGGTGAGGTCGATTGCTTGTTAATTACTTATAAGCTGACTCCACCCCCTCCTTGCATTCATGCATGCACACCATTGCAAAAAAGAAAGAAACAAACACAGTAGAGGTTTTTAGCGGACATGATCTTAGTGTTTGTGGGAGTCAGATGTGGTAAAAAAAAAAAAAAAAAAGCTTCAAGCTTGTTTTTTATATTATTTATACAAGCTCAACGAAATGCATCTTTTTTTACTTGCATTAGCTTACGTATGGAATAAAAAGGAATGTGGTTATTATTGTCAACGTCATTCTTCAACCTAAAATCAACCAATAAACAGTACACCTGTTTACATTTATGACAACGAACACAACAAACGTAGATTGACGTATTTGCGATGAAACGCTGTCCCTGCATTATGATCAATAAAGAAAAAAGGACACAGCTTTTACTCTGACAATAGACAAGCCGATACAAACCGACAGGAAAGGCGGGTCTATAAATGCTATCGCTGTAAATAAGCATAAGTCACAATCTTTCAGACACTTTGTTGTGCTTATTGTTGTCATTTGTAGTGTAAAAAAGATTGTTTAGAATTAGTCAGCTGGTTAAAAAAAATGAAGTCATTGTTCACTGAAATGTGACGTATGCAACCCCCAACATACGCAGAATCTCAATGTTTATGACAAAAAATATATTATACAATATCTAAAGCCAAGGATGCTGGTTTGTTTACCTCAGATTTGTTGATGATTACAACTACTGTATATATATTACCAAATGAAATAATGTAAAGAGAATTTAGCTGTTGCAGGGCTAAACTGTCAGGATCACTAAATGTAATGAAATAATGACGTGAACTTTTAACATCATTAACTATAGTACAAGTGTACAAATAAATTAATATTATGACATAAAGACAATGAAAGACATTTGATGACTATATTGGAAATGATGTATTTCGTGTTTTTGACATTTAATATCCTTCGCTGTCCTGTTGAAATCAAACATAAGAACAGTAGTATATCCTGCACTCACCCTTTAACTGGGATTATGTACAGAGACAGAATTACTGCTTGTGCTTGCTGGGTGAGCCGCTTCACATGTAGGCTACAGTGGTACCTCCTTTTTCGTTCATTTCATCCAAAAGGTTTGATGAAAACGGCAATGTATGAAAACCAAGGCAATTTTTCCCACAGGAAATAATGTAAATCCAATTAATCTGTTTCAGACACTCAGAAATATTAACAAAATACATTTTATAGAGAAATTGTTGTTTTACATGCAGAAAGCAAAGTGAAATAATTATAAATGACGAATGGAAGAAACCTTTTGTTGATGTAGACTTCCCGTACATGCTGGGTCCAGGTTTCAGGCTATCTTTATTTTACATCCCTGGATAGTCTTGAACCTACCACCTTCTAGTACTGAAGCCGCCACCTGTCTGTATGAGCACACGTGCACAAACTTCTGTGGTCTGCTCTTAATAGCCTCTAAGTTCTTGTGATTAATTATCACCTCCATCCCCCTGTAATCAATTAAGCAGCAAGAGTCTATGATGAGAATCAACTCTTACTACAATGCATTGCCAATTAATACATGCATTCAGTTAGAACTGTATGATAGAAGTAAGAACATTAGTACAAATTACTGCTGCTCTTGTGCCATATCACTAAGCTTCATATCACACATAGCACCACAGTGATCAATCATGGCAACTTCGAGGTCTTTCATCCTCCTGGCGTGGAATGCGTGTGCTCTCTTTCAACCTCGTGGCAGCTGTGAAAAAGAAGAAATGGAGTCATTGCAGCGGATGGACCGGCCTCCTGTCATCAAACTGTGTTTATGTTACCCAAACTCACAGGCTTGTACGAGTGTTAAAACGACATATTCAAACAACACGAGACATTAAATTAATCTGCCTTGAAACCAAAGATCCTGTGATACTAATTACGTAGAGTCATGGCGCACTGCATGACCTTTCACTTTTGCGATAACAACGCAGGCTGTCTCATCAGTGCTGACGGTGTACGTAGAGTATCTGACAACACAGGCCAGACCATGAAATACTGTAGTTTGTTAATAAGGACTGGAACAAAACATGGAACTTTTAGCATCAAGCAAGTATTTTTAGAGTGAAAGCATATCAGCTTACTTAGCTAGAGAAAGAGCTTTATTTCCCCCGTCATTGTGCTCATACGTATGAGTCATCCTCAGGCTTGTTAGCTTGTCTAACCCTGACAATGAGCATCGAGGTGGATGACAACACACGCAGTAACCACTGGAGATATGTGCAATGTTTTTGTGTGTTGCCTGCTGACGCCCTGCAAGCCACACAGCTGCTGCTGGGCGTGACTATATGGAAGAGGCTGCGGTTTACTGTAAAGCGCCTATAACGGGGCCGGCCTTGAACCTGACACACAGGCACCTGCTGGGATGAGACATGGGTTATTCAGCTCATTTTTGCGGTGATATATTAATATAGCGATGCACTTTTTGTACTGCGACTCACTAAATGAAA
Organism: Dunckerocampus dactyliophorus; assembly: GCF_027744805.1. Lineage (NCBI taxonomy): Eukaryota > Metazoa > Chordata > Actinopteri > Syngnathiformes > Syngnathidae > Dunckerocampus > Dunckerocampus dactyliophorus. The sequence goes on along the minus strand of NC_072821.1, from coordinate 10,504,662 downwards.
CTTTAAATAAACACACAAAAATGATTTTCATGATGATACGTCAGGCTAGCTATGTTTTTACTTCTTGATGGATTACAGTTGGTCTCTTTGGTTTGCTTTGACTTTTTACTAGTATTTATTAGGTACACATTAGGTACACAATTGAATGAGACCCAATGCAATAGATGTAGCAGATGGTTTTGCTTTTAAAACTACAATAAATATTAATTAGGCAAAGTCATATATTACAATGAGAATGTATTCAAATTTAGCAAATACAAATTTAGATTGTTTTTCAAACTTTTTTCTTTTTTTAATCACGTTTGTGTGAGTTTTATTATTATTATTATTATTACTACTATTATTTAATAGTTGGTTTAAAACAAATAGAGGAAATATGACCAATCTACTGTATCACAATTATTTTAATTCAACTTAAAAATTGCTGTATTTTCAGTGTACACCACTGTAAACTACAGCCGCAATACTGAACATATTGTTAAAACAATCTAATTGTAAAACCTAAATATATGTATATATACTAAAAAAATGTATCCAATAATATAATATAATTTTTCAGACTATGTTAAACAGGTAAGCAAGCTATTTTCAAATGTACATCTAATCACCCAAAAATCCACATGTGCTTGGGTTAAAAACTACCCAACACGTGTCTACGTTACAACTAGATAATGCAATAAATGATTATAATACAAACTGGAGAGAGCAGTATTGGGTTTAGTGGTAGCAGAGGGTGAAAACAAAGAAGGAGCAAAACCATGTGTGTTAAACATCAGTGCACAAGTGTTGTGTCTGACACACAGTGTGGAGATACTCGCTCTCCCACAGATTGTTCTTATCACAGCTTCTGATATGTGACTCTTTGAAGAGTCCTCGCTGTTGATAGGGGAGAGAATTAAAAACGGTCCAACGCTTCTTCATTAAGGGATGGGCCACAATCACCATCCTGTTTACTAAAAACACGATACACTTTCCCAGCTGTCTTCTTCTATACACTCACTGTATGCGGTACCTGCACATCTGTGAGGGTGAGATTCTAGGTGATATTTTACACAGTCCTGTACTTTCATACAGTGCAGGATTGTGTGGTCATTTTGACATTGTAAAACAATAGTAGGACAGATGCTGTTAGCAGGATTATACAAAAAAGGACAAAACCAATTTCCCTGACGCTTTGCATCGTGAGCCAAGGACGAACCTGATACATTTTGGTGCCGATGTGAATAAACTTGCAGAAACAGGACTTTGTTTCTTTGAGTCGCTTTGAGTCAATTAAATCGTCCAACTTGTAGACCCATAGTGGAAGCGCTCACTGCAACATGAACCAGGAAGTAGCATGATAACTTACCAACAGCACAACATGCACAAACAAACACAATGTACAGTATGACGCATCACACTTGTTAGGGGCCTTGGCGGAGGGCTAAAACATAAATCTGCTCAATGTGTCGTATTCATGCCACTTTTCACCGCACCGCTCTGCTCGTCAAAGCTTTATTTGTTCTTGATTCATTGGCAAAACAAAGTACCCTTCAGAAACTATCTAGTACATAGTATGGTTGTCCCTCACCAGTTTACTGTTTGAATTTCTTGGCTTCACTCTATCACGGGTTTAAAAAAAAATAATTAATAAAGCATACTGTTTTGTAGTTGAATACGGCTTATTATTAGTCAAAACATATGCATATTTAAGCAAATGTTATGAATTTTTTGCCTAAATGAACTCAAATACAAATATAAGGCATAAGGCATTCAGCAAGACGCATTCAGAAACATTGAGCTGTAGTATTCTACACTGGTCACTAGGTGTCAGTAATGTTACTGTGCCAGACTACGACAGGCTTTTATTGCATGTTTGAATTATCTCATAACGGGCACAATAATCCCTAATAAAAAACACGGGCTACTGTTGCAGCCGTAATCCACGCCTACCTGAAACTCTACTTTAAATCTCCAATGTCACTTCCTGTCCGTCCCTCTCTCAGCTCCTCTAGGGAAGACATGTATAGCAACACACACGAGCACGGGTCTTATTTATATTTTTAAATGGCTTATTTTCTGTTATGTCTACTATATTGGGTAATACAAGTGTAAAGGTGACTATAGGGGTGTTAGTTCACGTCTAGAGGGCTCTAATAATGTATTTAGAAGGTTGCAAACAAGTTTTCTATGCTCTAACTATGAAAATAGTCCATTTATATCAATAAGCAATCCTACTTCCCGGAAATTCACTGATCTCAGTCGGGTATGGAACCAATTAACCGTGACAAACGAGGGATTACTGTATATTTATTAGTAATCATCTTATACTTCTGTACTGATACTCCTATCCTCATCCACTTTGCTACACTCCTCCGTTTTCTTGCCGTCCTCAGTGTCCTCTTGAGTAAAAGACAGGAGACCCTTTCGACTTTCGGCGTGGATTTCCTAGGTTCCTAAGTACTTGCCATTGGAAAACAGAGTACCTCAAACTGATGTGAGCAGAGCTGAGACGATACCGTGCCGTGAAAAAGCAGCAATTATAAATGAGTGGACATTGGTAAATAATGTCTCATTTTCTAAAAGTAGATTTTTTTTTTTTTAGAACTGTATTTGATTGTGCAGGTGTATCTAATAAAGCGGCCCGTGTGTGCGGAGGTCGCACTGACGGTGGTGATGAGCTGCACATTCATATGTTGTTATCTCTCTCCTGTTGTCACAAACAATGTGTTACGGGAAAGAAGAAGCAATGTCAGACGTTTAGTTGTAGCCTTGTGTAAGAGGCCACAGAGGACAGAGGCGAAAACACTCTCTTTAGCGTCTTATCTGCGTATTTAAGGCCAAAATACCACCTGCAGAATTGCCCGAGTGATATGGCGTAAAAGTGCTGACTTGTGTGGGGTTTTTTTTTAAATGCCAGCGTCATGTTTTTCTCCTTGTAAAAAAGAAAGATTGTACGTGTCTTGCAATGCATCAAAACAGATTTGTGTCCAAGTGAAAAAACAAGTAATGGCTTTTTCACGTGTCCCCGCCATGCAGGTCACGTATCTGCGTAGTTTATCATGTGGCTTTTTGGGCCGAGACAAAGCCTTCTCAAATTCCCTCACGGCGCTGGAGAAAGTTTTCCTCTTGTGTGTTTCTTGTTAAGGGTCACGGCTAGTAGTGACCGTTTGCCTTCCTCTCCACTCTCATGTTGTTTTAAACCCAGAGTTAACCACAGAGTGATCTGAAGAAGAATGGCGGTATTTGGGGACCGCCATCCGTCACGTAGGCTGAAGGGCTGGTTTTCTCTCGGACCCGTCACCTTTGATGAATCCTCGCTAAAGACTCTGCTGGGGAAGGTATGGCCAAGCGTTTCACTTGGCTTTAACAGGCAAGATTGTGCCACAACCTTTTGTACTTGTAGCACATTATTTACAATCTGTTTGTTTGTCATGGGTGGACTATGGAAGTTTTACCAATTGTTTAGGGAGATATAATTTAATCGGCTTCCATTTTTAAGTCAGCTACGTGGACATCCTCTGAATGTCTCGCTGTTCTTCTGGGAGATGACTTAGCCTCTGTGCTACTTCCCAGAATAGATGAAGTCAGAGAGCATTTCATTTTCTCCAGAATCATAAAACACACAAGTAGTTGGACTTCATTTATACATACAATATATGCACAGGAGCGTATTGAACCGTGCCTCTTCATTTCTTAATCAACAAGGGGTTAGGCTAGACCCCTTTAGTCCTGCCCAGTACTTCACCTTACGAAGACATTTGAGACATTTCTATGCTTCTAACTTTGTAGGAACACTTTGGGGAAGGCCCTTTTCTCTCCCAAACAAGCCACATAAAGGCATGGTTGGATGCATTTGGCGGAGAAGAATGGACATCAATTACCTCAGACACACTCCAAAATATTGGAGAAAGTCCTCACAGAAGAGTGGAAGCTTGTACAGCTTAAAAAGGTGGGGACCATATTATTGTATTGACCCGAATATAAGACAGCCCCTCTTTTTCAAGATTTGGTTTTGGAACAAAATCAAAGACAAAAAAATGAACAACTGGGAGGATTGTAATTTAAGGACAGAAAATGGATTGATGGATAGATATACTAGTGGACAGTGTTTGATGAGCTCCGCCATTGGGCTGTCAACCAGTCCAGGGTGTACCCCGCCTCTCGCCCAAAGTCAGCTGGGATAGGCTCCAGCATAACCGCGCAACCCTAATTAGGATTAAGTGGCATAGAAAAAATGAATGTTCGATGACTCTGCTTCATTATCTTAAAATTAATATTATAGCTACTACTCTGTTGTTTGCCAACTTGCACAACCTTTGAGACACCTTTTCCCGGCAGGTCGCCACATTACTGTGTTATCCCTCACTGTGTGTGAGGGATAAGAAGAAAAGCTCTGACTATCTTAAGGGGATTTCTTTTGGCACGCCCTGCTGGTTTGCGAGCATTTATGTCGAAATGCAGCATATCTTTTTCAGACTTTTTTCTAGAGAAAAAATATTGTCTTATATTCTGGTCAATATGGTCATTCCAGGTTTTAAAATGAGAGTTGAGCTTCCGATGACTGACTTTAGCTACTTTACCACCAATGGGAAATTGCATGGATGTAAACCCCATGTAGTGCATGATTATAATATCATGACCGTATCATCATACTTATTTTGCATTGTGGAGTTAGAATGGCAGTTTGATTTCTCCTCGTATCCTTCCTCGCCTTTCTCTGCATCTTTGTGATGTCACACGACTCAGTCCCCTCAAGACCACACCAAGTCACTCACTACTTACAGTATACTGAGTTTGGGGTCGTTGACGTTCACCGGAATTAGAGACGAATATTCCAGATGACGGTAATGACGGGAAGAGGCTCATACTCACTGTCTTCTATCTTGAATTTACACTCCATACTTGATGTTATCAAGAGGCGGTGGATTTGTAAAGATCCTCCACGGGCAGGGGAATTTTGCCAAATACATCACGTTTAGGTCTGAATGGTACGGAGAATGAAATATACATTAACAAGTGTGTGCGATTCCTCATAATTCTTTGAGAATTGTGTTAACACAACACGAATTGAATGAATTACATAGTTTCAATACATCTTATACATTTTATTTTGTTATGATGACTATTATCTTAACAAATCAATATAACAGAATACTGATAATTAATATATTACAATATAAGTCATTATTTTACTGTGTAGCCTAATACTAATTCAAGTCAAGTCAGTTTTATTGACATTATTAAAGAGCGGCAGAAGACTTCAGGGGAGCGCAAAAACTTTAGAAAAATAAAGAACATTGTGTTTTTCAACCCCGCTAAGCTAACTTCAGTTATGTTTAGAGCAAAATGAATAGATTTGTACTAATGAGTAAGCAGTCTAGGGAAGGAGCGTCCAAACTTTTTAAATGTTTTTGTAAAAAGGCTAAAAAAATATATATTTTTTTAAAGACGAAGCTTTGCGGTATGAGTTGCTAGGTTGAACATTTCAGATTTTTTGCTTTACATTGTGCCTTTTTGCTCAGTTTAATTTATTTTTGTTTAACTTTATTTGTGCTATGTGCCGTGGGCCACTATAAAACAACCTGCGAGCCGCAGACGGCCCGCGGACCACACGTTTGACACCCCTGGTCAAAGGTAAGCAGAACAACCACAAAATATGCTCCAAAAAATATTGTTTTTGTGGGGTAGGGGAAGCTCCAAAAATATTTTTCTCTCCGAGGGGAGGCTATGCAACACTTTGAAAAGCCCATGGGAAAAAGGAATGTTTTTACATTGTACATAAAGCCTGATTTAACAGACTAAATGCTCTACCACCACATAGATGATCTTCTTCATGCTGTCATGAAAGTGTGCGTATTTCAGAAAACAGCCGTGAGTCAGAAGCATTATTGGCTTTAGCCAAGAGTGTGTTAGAAAGTATACTTTTTTATGAGTTCTGATTTTTATGACTTAAAACATACTAGCAACAAATTTCAAATACATTTAAGCAGCTTTAAAATGACACACATCCGCAGAATACGTGAGCCTCACTTGAACTTGGCTAAACTAATGCAAGTGTGTGGTTAGTCAGAGCTTGCTGAGAAGTCAGTGTGGGTCACCGTCAGCCTCCCTGGCTCCGCCTCCCACCGTGGCCTGTGACTCTTGCCAGTATTTGAGCATTTAGGGGGACTAAAGGAAAGCCAGACGTTGTTACAGAGACGTAGGAAGAAGGCTGTGGTACCACACACCCCACCACTCGCTACACATCCGAAGGGAGGCAGGCACATCCCCACATTCCTGATATGTTTCATGACTTCATGGGAGTTATGGCTTGGTAGTAAGTGTGCAGCGGCTTCTTTTTGTGTGACTGACTGTCGTCTCCCAGAGGTATCCCTCACTGGAATTCCGTCCTTCTTTTCGGACTCTCTCTCAAACCGCCAATGCTGACCGAACCTTGCGGAGCCATGTCAATGCCGGGCTCCGATGTCCGAGATCTGACCCTCCTGACTCCAGGACCGCCCGTGCCCTCCTTAGGTGGAGCTGCCGGGGGCTGCGGCCAGTGGACCCAACTGTTGGACCTCCATCCCAGCTCTCCCTACAACTCCCTGTCCTCCCACCACTCCCTCATCAAGCAGGAGCCCAACTGGGGCGCTGCAGACCCTATTGAGGATCCCCACTGTGGACTTGGGGCGTTCACCGTACACTTCTCTGGTCAGTTTACAGGCTCAGGCCCTTGCCGGGTCGGGGCCTTTGGAGAGCCAACACCAGGCCAGCCTAGGGTTTTTCCTAGTGGGACCTACCTCCCCAGTTGCGTGGACAGCACCCCAGCACCCAGGAGCCAAGGTAAACATTCTATCCCAACAGTTCTGTACAATCCAAGGAATAAACATTTATTTTCTTCTGCTATATATGTAATGTAGCTGGCTTTGTCAGCCGTGTTGTGTCTGGCCAGGATGTTTTGTGCTTTACTGGGTCAACATGGCCCTGGTCAGGAATTGACATGACACTTTTCTGGAAGCCGTCTTGACAGAATTCCCAAACAGCCCTGCTGCAGTGTAACCTGTTAGCACACATAATCAAATGAGATCATAGCATTTGACACTTTTGAAAGGATTCTTCTATGAAGATAACGCTCAGTGATGACTGCCACTGCCGTTGTATTAAACTACATAACAACATGTTTATTATTACGGTTGCAGTAGTGCAACTGTTTGTAATATTACTTGTATACCACTGCGAACAAACATACTGTTAAAAGAACACCAGTCAAATCTGAGTATTATTACAGTAGTGTGCAGGTGATTTGACTTTATATTCAACATAATGACCAGTGATGTCAACGTGCATCAATAGGAATGAATTAGCTGTGACTCATTTGCTTATTATACTGCTTGTTCGTACTCTTAAGAGTAATCCTATGACACAGCTGCCTTGCTACACAGTATATAGTTGAGTATACTTGAGTCTAAAGGTCGAATAAAAGTATGTTTTCTGTATTATTATGTGATATATTCATCCTAAAATAATGACAGAATTTAACTATTTTCAAAAGCAATATTAATACATTTTAAAAGGAGAATTACAAAACAAAATCTTGGAACATGGAATATTTTGATGTTAGATATTTGTGTTGTATACATCGGTACATGCGTGTTTACTGGTTTGCAGTATTTGTTTTCATGTAACTACTCACAATATTATTAGGATTTTTTTATTCATTGGACTTGTGCAATCGTCTGCGTTTGCAATCTGAAATGGAGACTTTCCATGAATCTCCTTCATTGCAAACAAAGCTCCCGTCAGTCTACTGGGGCTCGTTACCGAGAGGTCAGAGGTTTAAATGCGGACGTGTGCGCTGATGCGACTTCCACAGACACTGTGCACTCTGCTCTTGTTCGCTCCGCTAGTAAAGTAGTTTTTGATGAAGTGATAAACTGCTCTGCAAGCTGCTGGGATTTAGGGAAGACATTGTGAGTCTTTTCGGGGTTTTTTTTGTGTTTTTAGAAATCTCTCAATGTTCCTCTGAGGCCGAAGTTCTGCTTGAACTTTCATCTTAGACAGGAATTCCATTTATGTACCTTTTTTACTCACTGCACTTCAGGTAGCATGAATTCAATTCATTATCCTTGAACACCAGAGAAGTTTCTCATCTTAATATTCATGTTTTTTCCACATGGGTCAGTATGAGGTAAGGAGGTAATTAAATTTGGCAATAAGGAGATGTTTTCGTCGCTTGATTCATGTCTGTGTTTAGCAACAATGCCAGGAACCAGACGTTACAACTTTTTTTCTTTTCCTTTGTAGGTTATGGTGCAATGGGCTTAGATGGGAACCCCAGTTACGCTCACACAGCGTCTCACAACACCCCTCAGCTGTCCAGCCTGTCCTTTAAACACGAAGATGCACTATCGCCGCCAAACAGCATCGGTACAAGTCTACTTCCTGGCACGTTCTCACTAAACTCACTCAGTTACCGGAACATGGCTGTGTTCACAGCAAGGTCATAGACGGAGCCTATCGTTCATGTGTTTTCTTTTTCCTCTCTTGCTTTGTGTCTCTCTAACTCAGTCAGAGTGTTAATAATAATCATTTTATCAAGTGGATGTTAAAATTCCCACATGAACCTAAATTGAAACCAGCAATTGCTGTCTGGCAATAGAGAGCTGCCTTACAGCATATTAATCATGTTATATTATTGAATATTTGTGAAAAACACGTATAATTGAACAAGCCCAACAAAAGAAGTGATTTCAGTTTGTGCATTTAGAAATATTTGTGAAAAATAACTAAACATTTCTAATGTTAATATTGCTATTATTGTTATTCTCATCAAAATTCTAGTCAAATTAAAGCTTCCGTATGCCATAATATTATGCTTGTAAAATTACAGATTTTTTTTGTAATAATACGAACTTTTCTAGAAAAAACTTTATTTTATAAAAGCATGTGTTTATTCTTGTAATATTATGACCTTTTCTCAAATACAATGAATAAATAAATAATCTAACTTTATTCTTGTAGAAGTTAGCTTTATTTTCATAATGTTATCACATAATATTATGGCAGCTTTATTTTTGGCAAAATTTCCTTTTTTGATATACGTTGTTCTAGTAAAATGAACACTTAATTTTGTAATATTATGATCTTTTTCTCTTTAAAAAATGTATTGTAAAATTATAGCTTTATTCTAGTAATATTATGATAATAATAAAAACAATAATACACTTTATTTTTGTAAAATTACAGCTTTATTTTCATACGATGACCGGGGTTTCCTCCAGGATTTTTTGAAGCTGTGGTGGTGGGCTGCATGAGAAGGCGGACTGCCGCCGCTGTGTCGTGCTGCTGCTGTGTCTGCTTTTTTTTTTTCTAAATGACAAATAGCAATTTTTTTAGCTACTGCTAGCATAGGAGCTCCCTGTTGGAGACCACTGTGATAGCGTCACTGTCTAAAGCCTACACACTACGTGCTTCTGCTGCACAACGTCTACACACAATTAGCGTTTTGAAGACAAGCCATAAGTATTATAATGATAACAAGGGAGCAAGATTGTGAAGTGACACTTTTAAAAAGTAAGTTGCGATGATTATCGATGATTGATGTATCCCATGAACGTAATAACCACTTGTAGCTCCAAGCTAGCAAAAATGAAAGTCAACACAAGACGTGTAACGTATTTGGTCACACACGTGCAAGTGCCACCAAGACAGACAATGGATTGCATTGTGTGCTTATCAAAAAATAAAGCGCAGTGAAACATTTTTATGACATTTTAAAAACTAATTGTGGTCAATAGGTGTGTAAGTATTAAGCTATATATGTATCTATATAAACATATACATCCATTCATACAATATATGACTTAAAATAGTTTTAAAGTAAAACAAAAACAACCTCATTTTTAAGGTGTTGCTGCTTTTATTTTGTAGTGGCGTACTGCCATGATAAATTACATGTAGCGGAAACCCTGTATGACTTTATTCTTGTAAAATTACCACTTTATTTTTGTAATACTATGATCTTTTTCTGGGAAAAAATACAACTTTAGTCTTGTAAAATTACCAAGCATAAACTGAGCATTTTATTGTTATTTATTTACAGTTGAGCAGCAATACCCTTCACCACCGACTGTGTTTGGGTGCCACAATTCTGCAGAATCGTGTCCAAGCAACCAAGCACTGCTGCTGAGAAACTACAACAGGTACAGTACTTTACTTTCAGGTGGTAGGTGTTGCTGCCACTCTAATGGGAACTGGAGAAGTGTAGAAGTGCGAGCTCCCTATGATGGGACCCTGCTCTGTTGGGCTCGTGAATCCCAGTTTTGTTCTGAGGTTAAGTGCTGCCCACTGGTGCTCAGCAGGCCAGAACAAACATTAAAGTGATCTATTAGACATTAGTCACAGCGAGTGGGTGGCGGGTGTAAGTTATGGCAAAGAAAGCCCTTTTTAAAATAGCTGAATGTGTTTTCCAACTTGTTTTCATTTTGATGGAAAACATTTGTTCGGGTAAATTGGGCTGAAATTCTTTGAATGCCGTCTTGGGATGTTTTTGGAAAAAAAGGAACATGCGCAACCCAAATACTGGAACGGCACATGATAAGGAGGAGAGAAGACTTTGCTTTGAAAAAACTCACACACACACACACACACATACATAGTGTACATCAGGGGTCACCAACGCAGTGCCCAAGAGTACCAGGTAGTCCCCCTCACAAGACCCCCCCCGACCACACAAAATTAGCTAAAATTGATTGTTCATTTGTAATTATTTTTGCATCATTTTCTGCATGTAAAACTGTAATTATTGTCTGTAAAATGTCTTTTGGGTTAACATTTTTGGGTGTCTGTAACAAATTACTTGCATTTACATTATTTTCTATGTGAAAATTTGCTTTGGTTAGAGTCCATTTTGGTTTGAGTTGGCCCTTCAGGAACGGATTAATGACGTTAACCGAGGCACCACTGTGTATATACTGCTATGTCAGTTAGCAGTTAGCCTTTCCACAGCTTATAGTGCTCCTTTTTTCAAGGACTTCTCAAGGAATGAAAGGAATGAAACCCACTTTTAATGATACTGAGGACAGAACTGATGTCATGCGGTGGTTCGTGGCGTACAAGGCACCGAGTCACAGTCTCCTCCCTGCATGCGAGCACAATCCCATCTCCAAATGTGTGTGTGTGTGTTTGCCAAGGTAAAGAATGGCTCGTAGCCCATGTTTTTTAATGAAGCCAGTGAGGAGTGCGGTGGGCGGACAGGATGTGTTAATAAGCAAACCATTTGGAATCCCCCCTTCATTATCTTCACAAAGGGAGAGGAGGGACATGAAGAACCCTTAGTATCATAAATATTGCCAGCATGCTTCTTTTTAATGGTCCACCCACCCAAAAAATATTTCAACAAAGATTAAACACACTTGTGTCTCTGAGATGCCTTCCCACTGTCAGGCATGAAACAGAAGCTTCATTGTTATTCGAAAAATCCCCAAATTGGATTCACAAACAATTATTTTCCCAAAAAGGATGGATGGAAATGAAAATAATCTGTTCCAGAGTAAAACTGTCACTATCATATAACATTTATTATCTGTACAGGCAATTTTAACATTTGCAAGTGGCATACAAGTGGGCCTGTCACCGACACTGATGGTGAGAGCGTACCATTTTGCACTGTTTTGTTTGAATTTGCCGACCAAACGCCTTAGCAAGCCTTAGTGTCGGGACGAAGGCTCCTCTGCCCGAGGCACCTACACCAGTACTTTTTTTTCCGCAGTTGTGAAAACTGTCCGTGACTGTTTAAAACCGAAATGTTCCCACATTGTGGCTGTCGGCTGTGGCATTCGCCTCAAAAACCATGGCTTCTGCGCCTTCTTAATGTTAGCGTATGCCGCCTCACGAAGCTCACTGCTAAACCCTCTGTATCAGGGGTGTACAAACTTGTTCCACCAAGGGCCACATACTGAAAAATCAAAGACTGCGGGGGCCACTTTTACATTTTTTAAACCAGCCCTTGTAGATACGCAACAACGTTTTTTAATTTCATGAAAACAGTTTGCATTTCAGCTTTGTGTTATCACTGACAAAGCGTATTGTAGGTATTATATTTTATAGCGTATTATATTTTCCGAATATCTACACTTTCTTTTTGTACATTTCTTGGCGTAATACTACACCTTTATTCACATAATATTTAGACTTTATTATTCTAATATTCTAACTTTTTCCAGACTTAATTTTCCAAAATTTCAACTTTGTCTTTGTTTTCTTTGTTTCTCACTTTATCATTTTTTCTTTTAATTTGTTCAACTCTATACTATTTGTTTCTCTATTTATAACTATTTATAATTCTTTTATTCTTGCAAAATTACTGCTCTTTCTTTTTTACTGTTGTTTTTTTGTAGTTTTCTTGTTCACTTGTATTTTTGGAATTGGCCGAGGGCCAGTAAAAAAAACAGCTGTGCCGGGCCCCGGGCCGCACTTTGGACACCCCTGCTCTGTATTCATTGGGCGGGGGTGGGAGGTTGCGCTAACTTTCGAATGTGCTTTCAGCATTATAAACCCACACTCTTCCTGCTCCAACATTGCAACACACACACACATTAGTTAATAATAGCTATTTGGCAGAGTTTGGCTACTAATGTTAGCTATCATTGAATGTATAGCCTATCATTACCACACAATGACTCCAAATTCTCTGAGACTGCTGTTGTGTTTGTGCACGCGTCACGGACATGGTGGTCAGCAGACAGCGGTGAGTGGCGCCCGTGATCATTTCATACAGACCAAAGCAAAATTTTAAAGTTCAACTTTAAATTGTGACAAATATATACATTTATTTGTTCACTGTCTTCTTTTAAACAAGGATTGGTAGCCGGTGGCGGGTTTTTTAAATATTGTTTGGTGTTAAAAAAAGTGTACTGTGGAGCGGAAGAGGGACAGCACCATTATGTAACCAAGAGTAATGGCGGTGTAACACGCACGAGTTTCACACCAACAGCTGAGTAGCGCAACCAACATTTTAAAGCACAAGCAGAGGTAGATAAAGCTGTGATACTTGCAATACTTCAAATGCAACTACAATGTTTTTTGAGCTGGTGCGACATACAGCCACTCAGTCAAATATGTAATGCATAGGTGATTTGTGTTGCAGATCAATCTTTTTTTTTTTTTACATGAATAATTGTGTGAAGTGTAAAAATAAGTTAAAAGTTAACCACTGGTCTAAATAAAAAAAATAACAAAACAAGTGGTGATGTTATGTTGATGCCGCACAAAAGTATGTGATGCCTGTTGTCACTTTTTCCTCCCTCAACGGCCCTTGTTGTGTTGTACAAAAAGCCAAAGAGTAAGCAAAAAGCGCAGATTTACTCGTCCTTATCTCTTGCCCAATGTGCTTTCTTTGACATAGTATTGCAAAAAGCCAAAGCAAAAGCATGTGACCTGAATTGAAGTCTCCCATGTCTGCGCCTGAAAATTCCCATGTTTTCTGTGACATTGTTTTCCTGAAATGTTGACAGGAATTAAAAATTTCACAACCTCAGTCCATCAGATACAAAATGACAATTTTGGTAACGGCTGCATTGCTTCTTGTCCAGTGATAACCTGTACCAAATGGCGTCTCAGCTGGAATGTGTCACGTGGAACCAGATGAACTCGCTTGCATCTTCCATGAAGAGGTAAAACAACAAATGTACTGCTGTTTTAAAGATGGGAAAAAAAAGAAGTACAAGTAGAGGAAGCCAGATGGCTGCTGGCCCTCTGCCGAGGGAAATGTAGACAGTCGAGATAAGAGTAATAATGTTTGAATGTTTCAGTGTGCAAGCTTGTGCTTGTCTTTGAAAAATAAAGACTGTTCCTCACTTCTTCAAGGACTTACTTATAGGTCATAGTGAGGTCAGCCATGTTTATGATAGATATTTTTGGTACACCTGCGCCGTTTAATGAGATCCGCTGTTACCCACAGGGCTGCATTGTAAATGTGGCGGGGTCGGAGTAACATCATGACATCACTGTCTAAATTCCATAATTGCCAATAACTGATGTGCATGTCGTTTTTATCGATTTTCCCCCTCTCATTGGATGAGTCCTGTAATAATGTGTCTATGAGGAGGGCTAACAGGTAGTGTTGAGTACTAAACTCTGAAACTGGTGTACAGTAATCCCTTGTTTATCGAGGTTGCAAACCTGAATTTCCGCAAAGCGGGATTCCTTCTTTATAAATGAAATATTTTTGTACTTGTAGCATAGAAAACATGTTTACGACCTTCTAAATACGGTTATTAAACGTAGTAGAGCCCATTAGACATGAAATAACACCCCTATAGTCACCTTTACACTTATATTACCCAATATAGTAGACATAATAAAAGAAAATAAGCCATTTAAGACATAAATAAGACTTGTGTGCGTGTGTGTTATGTTTCCATCGCTACGAGAGCAGCATGAGTGCAGGACAGAAAGTGAAATTGGGGTTTTGGAGTTGAGTTTTAGTTTTAATGTACGTTCAAGGACCGTCAAACAAAGTGGGACAAAACATTGCTCGCATTAAACATGCAAAAACTGGGGGATTTCTAAATGTAAATAAAAAAAATGTTATGAAATAATGGCCCATATTTCCAAAATTGATATCCCTTTACATAAAATTACATTTTACTTATCGTAGTTGCGTATCAAATTGTTTACCACAAAGAGATTTACATCTATGCCTACTTATTATAAATAAAAACCTATTTCCATCTGTGACTAAGTGTGATTGATTATGAGTTAGCGTTAGCTATTAAATATTTAAATCGATTGACAGCTCTAAATAATATACTTTTGGAAAAAAAAACAAAAAAATGGTGAGGGATTTGTGTATAGAATTACTGACCACTAGGGTTCCAGACAGAAAACACAAAGTCGTCAGATGGACTCATCAACTTTAATTGCGAACAGTGAAGTGTACATCTGGTGCATTACTTTTGTTAAATAAACTCAATGTCTCCATCCAATATGCATAGAACCTAACTATTAATATAAACAGTGGCATCAAGCATACTTCATTAACATGTCAGGTGTC
Organism: Dunckerocampus dactyliophorus; assembly: GCF_027744805.1. Taxonomy (NCBI): domain Eukaryota; kingdom Metazoa; phylum Chordata; class Actinopteri; order Syngnathiformes; family Syngnathidae; genus Dunckerocampus; species Dunckerocampus dactyliophorus. The sequence continues at coordinate 10,489,646 of NC_072821.1, read as the reverse complement.
AATTAAACTGTACTGTACTATTAAATCCGCATGTGCAGGTTAATAATAAAACATATAAACATAATAATTATCATGAAACATCACACACATATAGGAGAAACCATTAATGCTTGCAAATTTATCTGTTAATGCTTTAAAACTGACATCAGCAATGACTTCTGCACCAATTATACTGTAGAACGTGTCAGCGAGAACAGCATTACCAATTGCAACACACATATAAGAGTCTCCACATGGAGACGTCTTGGAAAATGTACCCAACATGGACACTTCTTATTAGGTAGCTCCGAATTGATCTGTGGTGGTAAAAAGTAATTTGTGGTGGGCCACCACAAATAAATCAATGTATGAGAAACACTGTGATCCAATACAAGGGATGCTCAGGTTGAATTTTGAGTGTCAAATATGTTTATTAGACTGTAGTTGTAGTTTGCATCATACGAGAAAGTGATTCAAAGTAAAATAAGTTAATGACGTTATATCTTCACCTATTTTTTTCCGTTTGTGGAACTATTAATTTCTATAAAGCTTATAGGATAGAAAAAAAAACATGCTGGTTTTAAGAATCTACTGCAAAAACGCCAATCATTCTCTCTATCCTGTAGCAGGTGCGCTCTGCTGTTTTATGTACCTATTGTAAACTCTACATGTATTTGTGTTTTTGCTCTACAGTAGCCATGCACCCAGCATTGAAAGCGATCATACAGCCCCACCCCCACCCATGCTAGTCAGCGCCCAGTACCACATTCACACACATGGCGTCTTCAGGGGGCTTCAGGTCAGTCACACACAAATAAAAGACAGACAGAAAAAAAAAAACGGCACATGAGTAAACAAAGTCTCTTCCTCTTCTTCCAAAAGGATGTCAGACGAGTTGCGAGTCTTGCTCCCCCTGTTGTGAAGTCATCAGAGCCCGAAGCCCAGAAGCGTCCTTTTGTATGCACCCATCCTGGCTGCAACAAGAAGTACTTCAAACTATCACATCTGCAGCTGCACGGACGCACACACTCAGGTGAGTTTATATCAAAATAAATATAATTGTTCAATTTGTACAGTATGAAAATACGTCATTCACCAACTTGGTGGAGCAAACTAACTGATGGCTGGTCTGACACGACTGTGATGCACATAAATGTTGCACCACTTAAATGATAATAATTACTGAGGTAACAAGATTTGGGCTAGTAGAGCACAGACCTCCTCCAAGACTCATCTGTATTAGGACCTTCATAGATACTCACCCCGTGTGTATCGTGGTTAATGGCTTCTAGACCCAATCATGATAAGCAAATTTCCGAGAATTTTGATTCCTTATTTATAAATCAAATATTTTTGTGGTTAGAGCATCCAGACCTGAACTAATACCCCATAGTCACCTTTACACTCGTATTACCCAATATAGTAGACATAATCAGAGAAAATATGGCATGTAAGACATAAATAAGACATAAATAAGACTGCTCGTGTGTGTTGCAATAAATGTGTTCCACATGTGTGGAGGACAGGAAGTGACATTGGGGCTTCAAAGTGGAGTTTTAGCTTAGAGTGGATTACGGCCGCAACAGTAGCCCATGTTATTATTATGATTCTCATCATTATCATTATTATGTTATTATTATTGTGCCTGTTGTGAGATCATTCAAACCTGCAATAAAAGCCTGTTGCCCCTGCGATCACATCTGATGCTTGTGTGTCTCACAGAACATTACAGTAACATTATTGACACCTTGTGACAAGTGTAGAATATTACATAGCGTTCCGTTTTTGCATGCATCATCTGAATGCCTAATATTTGTATTTTAGTTCATTTGGCCATTTTAATGCTTGAAAATGTTTAATATAGGCATAAAATACGTGAAATTTGCTTAAATATGCACATTTTTTGACTAATAATAGGCTGTATTCAACCACGAAACAGCATTATTTATTAATTTATATATTTTTGAAAAAGTGTGACAGAGTGAAGCTGGGAAATTTGAGGGACGACTGTACTGTATATGCCTGAGTTTTGTATCTAAGATTTACCGTAAATTCCAGTGTATAAGCCACGTATGCCCACATCATAAATTGGCATATTGTGGCACGCACGAGTCCATGAGGACCAGTCAGTTCTTTACTTGACAGGAGCCAATCATAAGCTATGACAAAACACACAACGAGCATGTCAACCCATTAGAAACTGCAGGAGGTCATTACGCAATATAACAGTCTGACTCACAGTTTCATCTTACAAGCATAAACTCATCACACAACAACTAAACACTCAGTTATACTTCAGAAATATACAAACATCTATCAATACGAGTTTGAAATGGAAAAAAATCCAACATTTTAAAGTTTTCCCATAATAATTTCGATTGAGAAAACCATTTTATTGCAGGAGCATAAAAAGTATAGAAAATGGTGGATGGTGTTGCAGTGTTGCCTCTGTCCACCAGGGGGAGTCAGAGGACCTGGCGTCCAAAGCCCAGAAGGAGGCTGACGTCATTGCAGCGCCCCAATGAATGCGTTGCTCAGAAGCAATGCCTCATGGGAAAGCTTTAAAATGTTTGGTTTTGTTCATTTTAAACTCATATCAGTACATGTTTGGATATTTGTCAGGTACACCTGTTGAGTGTTAAGTTGCTGTGCGAAGAATTTAGTGTTGTTAATAAAGTGTTCTTTGAAAGATGACACCGTGAGTCAGACTTTTATGTTGTTATTGCTGTTATATATATAATGACTTCCTGCAAATTCCAATGTGTTGACAAGCTCATTGTGAGTGCACTGATTGCTCGTAATTGGCTCCTGCCAAAGAAAGAGCTGCTGTTTGCTCTCTGACTCGCCAGCGGCACAGTATTTAAAGAATTATTAATGGTTCTGAAGTAAAGAAGATGTTACGAGATTAGAATTTAGCCACACTGCTGTATAAGTCGCAGGATTCAAAGTTTAAGAAAAAAGTAGGGGAAAACATGCCTCTACACCTTCATCCAGACTAGTACCAACACACACACAGACATACCCACCCTTCTGAAAAAACCTATAACAACATAGATGTCAATTTTGCCTATATAGTGATGCCAACAATGCCAACAATGTGCTTGGTTTATGTTGCAGGGGAGAAGCCGTACCAGTGTGATTTTACAGACTGCGGCCGCGGATTCTCTCGCTCAGACCAGCTGAAGAGACACCAACGCAGACATACAGGTACAAACAATGTCACCCTTCTTGTCACTTTTGTGACATTTTTTGTGTTTGAAACAGTACTTGTTATCTCAACATGGGTCAAAAATTATATCTCCACTTTCCTTTTTGTTGAATGTATGACTTTTTTGTGAAAAAGTGTTGTTCAAACTGTAATTCAGCAGTTTACCCACTAGGTTGTGCAACTACACCCCAATAGTGCTTTGTTCCACTTGCATATTGGAATACATGAGCACAGTTTTTATGTATTCAAAATGGACAGGAAACGCTTTAATTTGTACATAACTGACTGACACAACTGATAAGTAGACATAGGTATTATATTCATCACCTAACGAGTAATAAAACCAAGATAAATGATTTATAGTATTAAAATAGAACATAAATCTATACAATAAACCCAAACTAATTAAAGGCCATGTTTAAATTCACTCAAGCAGCAACATTGATGTCTGCCTGATGTTTTTAGCATTAATAATTACATTTTAAATTGACTAGATGAATAAACATATAAATAAAATAATACATTCAATTAAACAGAGTTTTTAAATTCAACATAAATTGATCATATAAACTAGGGGTGCTCGATTTCTGTGGAAAAATCACGGTATAATTAGTGCATGTTTGTATTGCATTTTTGTTAGGAGTGAAGCCCTTTGAGTGCGAGACGTGTCAGCGAAAGTTTGCACGGTCAGACCACCTTAAGACTCACATTCGGACTCATACAGGTAAAACAAGTGCGTATACCTTTTTATTTCTTTCCGCTGCATTCCTCTCCTGGCGACTTAAAACCTGGAGGCGATCCACCTCATCCGTGCACAACAAAAAAAGATAACTGCATTGTCATTTGATTGGCTTCCTGTTCAGGTGAGAAGCCGTTCACCTGCCGCTGGTCCAACTGTCAGAAGAAGTTTGCCCGCTCCGACGAGTTGGTGCGCCACCACAGCATGCACCAGAGGAACCTGACCAAGCTGCAGCCGGCCATCTGAGAAGAGGAGGACAAAGAGGAAGGTGCCTGCCAAAGAGAAGAGAGAGGCTTGGAGCCAGGTCAGAGGTCATGGTGCGTTGCCAAATGTGCATAAGTGGAGAGCACAGCTGATGTCCACACACGCCCACAAGATGCACTCTTTTTGGATCATTTCCACTCAGAGGTTGTTATAACTGAGCCCAGGAAAGATTTTTGATTACACTGTTGTTGTGTTTTCTGCTACAAAATGTGCTAAACTGGATTTAGAAAATGGACAACACAATGTAAATACACACAATGCACACCTAACAACGTTGTACATACTGTATACATGCTTCCTTTTATACACATTCCTTTTGTATGTTGTGTGTTTTATAAGTCTATAAATGTGATCTACGTCACTGTTAAGTGTGTGTCAGCTTATAAGGGGGCCACCTATGAGTACTGATGGGGGCGGGTGACAGGTAGTAAAACAGCACCCCGCTAAAGTGGTGCAGGTCTCACCCTCCTAAATCTAAGATGCACATCTTCATAACGGGAAACATCTGGAGCTTAATAAATCTCATTTTAAAAAAAATAAAAAGGACACATACCGACCCTCCTGCAGGGCCCCAACTTGCACTATTACCCTTATGATATAGACAAAAGTATTGAGACGAGTGGCCATGACACCCACAGGAAGTGAATGAAAGAAACTACAAAAGTGAATGTGTACACCCCCTCACATTTCAGCAACCATTTTATTATATCTTCTCAAGGGACAATACTATAGTCATGAAACTTGGATAGACCGTCGTCCCTCGACACTTTGCTGTTCAAATTTCACACATTCACTCTATCACAGGTTTATAAAAATTAATAAATCATGCTGTTTCATTGAATCCTGCCTATTATTTAAAAAAAGCATATTTAAGCAAACGTTTTGCCTAAATTTCATTCAGTGTACAGCTTGTATAGCAGTATAGATGGACTAACCACCAGAAATGAGTCAACATGCAGTTATGATCGTCTAAATAGCTGGCAACACAACTGGGCAAGGTGGTCGCGCCATGGTTTGCGGCTGCATGAGTGCTGCCGGCACTGGGGTAGTATTGTGCCTTGAGACAATATAAAATGGTTGCTGAAATGTGAGGGGTGTACTCACTTGTGCACTCTGATCTTCTTTCATTCCTAATGGCACATGGGCTTGATATGTCTCCGAGTAAAGTGTGGAGACCATGGAGTTGATAGCAAGAGACGGGCCACTCGGTACACCAGCAGCAATTGATTTTCTCCTTTGTGCACGCCAAAGTGACCTCTAGCAGACCAGTCATGCACGTTTCTGCCCAAAATGTCAGAAACAGACTCGATTAAGGTGGAACGAGGGCCTGGCATCCACAAGTGAGGCCTGATGTTATGTGGGCAACACCAACACTGGTATAAGCGCCTGATCGATATCGGGGTGAGATCCTCAGACAGTCAGACAAAACGGGTTCTTTTTGATGCGCTTGACTAGCCTGTCCATTCCCCAGAACTGAATCCTATCAAGCATTTTGGGATATCACGTTGCACCACGACTCTCCTGATCATGCTCATCCAGGTCTCTGAGAAGGAGACCATGTGTCAACTCATGATGACCAAGCCTGCGCCTTGTAGGGAGTGCATACACGGATATGGAGGTCATACAACTGAAATCAAGGTAAAACGTACTTATTTCTGACCAAATGCACTGTATAGTAATGATTTTGAGCGGTGTCGTTTTGTCCACAATAGAAAATCATTTTCCACTCTACCACATGATGGCAGTATCAGCCTTAGCTTCCACCACGTGAAACCACAACAAATGGTTGCATGTGTGAGTGAAGCTTCCATTTATTTCCTCACCTCACCCCGTGCTGCCTTCACTGTCCTCAGTGCTGTACTTGTACAAAGCGGCCACAATAAATATGTTAATGTAGACGGAAGTGAGTAACAGGAAGGAGGCTCTCAGAGTCATCGTCATCAAATATGCATCGTGAAGACGGACTAGGGGGACAGCTCGGCCTATAGGAGATCAGACGATTCAGCTGCAGCGTGTGTGTTAATAAAATATGAGCCAATGTGAGCACTCTAATGATGATGCAGGCTAATGATGTCATGTACCTGGAAGTGGTCGTGTAAACACGCAAAGCGTACCACATGGTTTGTTCAGCTGCTGCACCAAAGCCAAGTCAACCAACTTTCTCCAGCATTTCAGGGTCATGAGTTGTTCACTTGAAGTGGCGATCCAGCCCGTTTTTGCAATCCACATAATGGCCATGAGGTATAGCATCTCCTTGATGTGTTTTTTTTCGGCTTCTTAATCCACTGCACTTTGATTAAGAAGCACTTTTTGCCTTTGTTCTCTCTCCGTAGGGGGCAGAGGGAGATCAGAAGGACTTGAACATTTTACTCACTCCGCTTCACTCCTAACTGCAGGCTGCAAAGACTGTGTATCGAGCACACACAAGTAACTCGTGCCTTTAAATGCCCTCAGTCATTACCGCTCACATTCAAAGAGATTCTAACCTCTGCATTGATCTCACAACCTCCTCCGGAAGATGCTTGATTGAAAAAGTTTCAGAGTAAGAGTAAATGTTGGACGGAAAACAAACAGAAGTTTTGCAAGGCCCTGCAGAAACACCTGAAAACAATGTGATATGCACGCCAGGCCATCTAGTAGATGGCGATGTCACGATGTACCCTCTGGCAGGAGAACCTTTGCTTTTGCAGACAAGCATTTTCCAGGAATGATAACACAGGCATCAAGTTAGCATTTTTAGAAAGGTCATAACAGTTTCATAACAGAAAACTTGTCTAAATGGAAAAACGACTTTGACATTGTTTTTACACAACAGCGTGTTGGCCGCAGCAGTATCCAGTGCATCGACAGCCATCTCGAAGTGGTAGTAAACATTATCGTTTGTGTGTAGAACCTTTATCGGCCTTTGCAATACATATTGACCTGACTATCAGGCTTAGAAAGAGGTCTCAAAAAGATGTCGCCTTATATTTGGGGGTTTAAGCATTTATACGTGCAAACCAGAAGGTTGCACCAAACAACTTCTCTCCAAGTAAGTCTGAGGTTTTCTTCCTGTCACGCACACGCACCAATGACCTGGACACATAGGCACTTGCTCCAAAAAGTTGTTAGCAGGTTAGCAAACAATAGGGGGTTATGATACCTGTCAACATTGGCATCTGAAAATATGGGAAATTTCAACTTTTTCCCTGCTGCAGGATGTGTGTTATACCGAGTGTTGCCAAGGCCCAGCTGATCGGAAGCTGTGCTGCTCCGGTTGCCGTATCAAAGAGGGTTTTTTTTTTCATGAAGTAAAAAAAAGAAAACGGGAAAATGCCGGCAAAGGAGGGCAAAATATTGTTTCATAGTTGAATACGGCCGATTAGTTTTTTTTAAAATTCATATTTAATGCATATATACGCAATTTTTGCCTAAAATACGCGCTTTCAAGCATAAGAAATGGCTAAATAAACTAAAATACAAATATAAGGCATTCAGAAGATGCATCCAAAGACATTGTGATGATATATAGTATATGTAGTATATGTAGTGGTCACTTGGTGTCTGTAATGTTCGGTGAGACACATGAGCACCAGACTCGATTGCCGGAACAACAGGCTTTTATTGCAAATTTGAATTGTCTCACAACCCTCACAATAATCCCTAACGCCGGCCACTGTTGCGGCAGTAACCCGCACCTCTCTGAAATCCCAACTCTGAACCCCCAGCGTCACTCCCTGTCCGGCCCCTACTCAGCTTCTGTACCGGAACATACTGTATTGACAACAACATTTATAAATGGCTTATTTACTCTTATTATGTTTACTGTATTGGGTAATATGAGTGTAAAGGTGACTATAGGGGTGCTATTTTATGTCTAGAGGGATCTAATAATGTTAAAAACATATTTAGAAGGTTGTAAACAGGATTCTATTAGCTCTAACTACGAAAATATTGAACTTATAAATTAGGATTCCTACTTTGTGGAAATTCACTTATCTCGGTCGGGTCTGGAGCCAATTAACTGCGATAAATGAGAGATGACTGTATACATTATTGCACTCGAACTGGAATCAAGATTTAAAAAAAATATATATATCTTTGTCTTTGATTTTTTTGTTTAAATGGTCCTGAAAAAGAGGGGGTGGTCTTACATTTGCTGTTGTCTTATATTTGGGTATCAATATGTTATTTCTATTGCCAATGAGTCAATGATGGGCCACAGGGCTCTTAGAGTGTTTGCGGTGGTGTGCACGATGCTGTTCAAAAATAGAAATAAACATTGTTTACTAAAAAAAATAAAATTCCTAATGAAACACTTCAGTGTCAGGATATCTACTGTATACAGCGGTAGTGTCATTCTGTCAAATGTTAGCGCCAATCAAAATGCATGAACACACGTTGCACACTGCATACACCACCACCATCACCAGATGCCCCCTCAGCTGTAACGCTGGCCGCTTGCCTTTGAGGGGGTGTCGGCGTGGGTAATCTCAGGTGACGTACACCTGGTAGCGCTCTGCCTCACGCATCTGTAAGACAGCAGGCCTAACGGCATCACTGCCAAAAATGGACCTGATCTTTGTTCTACTTCGACGATTCTCAAGCTGTGGTACAAGTAAGACTGGTGGTACGCGGGCTCCATCTACTCAAACGCACCAGATTTTTAAAGAAAAACATTAGAGAGATATAGCTGTGGGAAGTGATTGTACAAATACAAATTTCCTAACCAAAGTTTGGATTGTTACAGTGCAGTAGATCCCCGCCATTCAGACAAGCAATGGACGGCAAAAAAAAAAAACGACGCAGCCATAAAAATGTCTATTCTTGACACTCTAATCAAGCATGGGCTGTGCTGTTGTGACTTGGCACTATTGTATGCAACACCGAGGTGCTTTAAGCTTGACAGTTGCACACTTCTCACGCAACACAAACCAAAAGGAGGTCACCAACGCAAATGCTTACCTCGGTCACAGTGCGCAACCAAGAAACATGTCGAACACACGGTGTAACGATAGAGAGATACTTTATTCATCTCCAAAGAGGAATTCACTCACACACACACAAATTCGCACGACACAGACAAAATAAATGCTTACACACTAATATACGTGTAAAACAATACTGGCATTTGTAAGATGCAAGGCATCCTGGGTAACGCTGTAGTTTTGCTGCTGCTTTGCACTGCTCCACTGCCATTTTTATATTTATATTTGTATCTTCTACTTTTTTTTCTTTCTATACTTATTGTTGCACCAACCCACCACAACAAATTCCTCATGAACTACTGTATACCTGGAAATAAAGCAGATTCTGATGTCTTGCGGGTTGTATATTACAGTAGTAGCATTAGTGTACAGTACATGTATATTAGGATATATTTTATATCCATTCATTATCAGAGGCGTGGACTCAAGTCATGTGACTTGGACTCAAGTCATGTGACTTGGACTCAAGTCCGACTTGAGTCCCAATTTTGGTGACTTTGATTCAAGATTTAAGAGTGTTATTGTCATATGCATAGTAAAACAGGTAGTTATACTATGCAATGACATTCTTGTTCTGTTCATTCTCCCAAAGAAATTTGGACCCGACTTGACAATATCATCAAAGACTTGCAACTCAACTTGGACTTTGACATCAGTGACTCAGGACTCGCCCCGGACTTTAGTCTGATGACTTGAAAATACTTGAGATTTCCAGTGAGTGAGTTGAGTAAAATGTGTCCCCATTCAAAGTACTAACTAATGTCACCATTGTTATATCATTTACAGCAAGACAACACATTTTCCCACAGAACTTGCACGTTTTTACTCGAGACCTGCCTCAAGGCTTGCGATTCAAGACTTGAGACATACTTGAGACTCGCAAAACACTGATATTCTCCCGCCTCCATTCATTACCACATATTTATAATTATCACCAGTTTAGGGTCGATCGGATGGGTTTTCTACCAACAAAATGTAGATTACAAAAGCACGCAAGGAACGTCAATAAAAAATAATGTTTTGACAAAAAATCTGCGAATGGTGAATCGCAAATACTGTATGAGGGATCCAGGACGACCCTTAATATCAGACAACTCTTTTTCTTTTTAAGGTATCTTTAAATCATGTTTTCAATATCAGTATGTGAGTGACAGGGGCCCATCTTTTACAGACTTCTTTCTACAGAAAAGATATTGTCATATTTGGGTCAATACGGTAATTCAGGTATGCGTGTCATCACTTTTATCCACAGGTTGCTTGACATATTAAAAAGGTGCATTACTATGATCGTGTTATTTTCAATTTGTCCTTCAGTGAAGTCCCAGGTGCATCCAGATGTGTTATCATACATGTGATTGCTTGTGCCAAAAAGACGTTATTTGTCCTCCGAGTGCTGGAAACGTCACTGCACATGTAGCTCAGGGTGGGAGGTGGAGGTGGAGGTGGAGCCCTCCATGGGCCCCAAGGGACCGTCAACAAGGACGAGGCCCCAGAGAGAGGACAACTTCACAGGGTTACTTGGAGGTTCCGTGTGCATGCAAGAACCACTCTACAACAACAGGAGGCGCTGTCAGGGTTTGTTGGCATGTTAAGTCGGGCATGTCGTATTCCCAGACAGCCTCAGGGTCTCGTGTGCAGAGCTCCGTACAGTCTGAGGGGCCGAGTGTATATTCCCTGTGGTGTAACACGGAGCCTGAGGGGCTCCGGCGTGGCGGTGCTCTGGGAATGCTTCGGCCTAGAGGGGCCTGGAGCTCAGATGGAGCCTAGAGGGTCAACTTTCTCACTCAGGGAGCAGTAGAGGAAGACAGCAACCTTGAGAGGAGGCTCCCATGAGGATTAAAACACACAAATGTACAATAAACCCATATAATGATGATTCCCCCCCCCCGTTTCTTTTATCTTCTCTCCTGCTGTCTCTCATCTGTCCCACTGGAAGATGTTCACCCTCTAACAGGATTAGATACGTTTCCATCATGTGATATTCAAGATCACAAAGCAAAGCAAGACCCCCTGGGGAAGAGCGGGATGAAACACACACATCCTCCTCCTCCTCCTCCATCCCACAGGATTCCAGATGCTGGAGCGGCGGGAAGAGAGGACCAGAGGAAGGAGGAGGGCAAATGTGGACAAATGGAGCGAGAGAAGCATTTTGTCCAAAGATATCAGCCTCATTGGGATAACACAGACCCCATTCATATATTGTAAGTGGAAAACAACTACAGTGTGTATCGTTTTTAATGTAAATAGGAACTCTTCTTTCCATGCATGGATTATAGGCCACTTGATTAGGTACAATGTACGTAGCTTCCAATACAAGAGCTCCAACAATGATTGACACACTGTCGGAGAAGTATTCATTTAAAAATGTTTATTATACTAAGAGCTGTTTCTAATATTTGGTTTCATGTGTAGCTGACCGAAGCTAACCAAAATATTGGAAACAGCTAGTAGTATGTTGCATATAAACACAATAGTATCTATTTGCCCCCTTCCTGGTTTCTTATTTTGTTTGTTTGTCACACTTAAACGTTTCAGATCATCAAAAAAATGTAAATATTAGTCAATGACAACACAACTGAACACAAAACGCAGTTTGTAAATGATCTTGTGCTTTTATTCTGAAGGGATTTTCATCTATTAATTCTCCTTAAGGTGGCGACAACGCTCGGTAGTGCTATTTTACCCGTAGAAGACCAACACCTTTGGTAGCAGTCAACTGCCATAAAGATGCTCAGTGTGCCAGCCCAGTCTCTTGTTGAGCATTACAAATGCATGTTTGCCTGTAAGTATGCTTATTATACTGTATCACAGATGTTTCAGTGAAATATGAATCTTAAGTTGTCTGTTTAATTGTCATATTTGGAGGTGTTTGAAATCTCCATGTAAAATCGCTACTTACTTACTTAATCCTCTTGGTCCCAGGTGGGACAGAAGGCCAGAGTAGCTTCTCTCCATCTGTTCCTGTCCTTGGCTATCGCTACTGCATGGTACTTTCAATGTACATTAGCATCAAGCCAGCACATCTGTTTAAATGTATTTCGTCTATGTATATGTCACAGAGAAATTATTTAACTAATTATGGACAAGTTATAATAGTTGTAAAGGCTCTATAATAGAACCCAAGTGGAATCTTGATCGAGAACCTGTTGTTTCTCTGTTATTTTGCACTTCCTCAAATCCCAACTGTGCTGCCTTTTCATTCACTTTGAGAAAAATGCCCGCAATTTGGGTCGCTGCTGGCATACCAGCTGAGAACCACCCCTCTACGGTAGGTATCAGCCAAGTTAAAAGCTGTTTAACCTTGTGGCCACTGGAGGGAGTAGAACCCCTGTGATGGGAAGGCAAGCAGCACTGCCTCAGCGATGGTCATAAAAGATGGATGGCCTCATTGTCAAGGCAGTAAAAACATGAACACTGCCGAATTAGCCCACATGGCTATGGCACGCACATACAGTCACACATCCTCTCAACTGTTGAGGCAACATGATAACGCTCAGGACAACCATATGAGGGGTCAAGGTCACATGCCTTCATGCATCTTGGCGATGATCATGTATTCACTCGTGTACATGCCAGCTATTCCACATATGAATTGCTTGCACAGGATCACAACAGTTTAGGAATGCTGGTGTCACTGGTGTGTGTGAGAGCGACGGGAAGAAAAGCTCGCTTAGAGAGAAGTCGTTTGGTGCCACCTGATGGTTTGCATATTTAAATCTCCACTGTATGTAGAAATACTTTCTTCAGTATTACCAATTACAGAAATCCCTCGTTAATCCCGGTTAAATAGTTCCAGACCCAGCCAGGATATTGGATTTCCGCAAAGTATTCTTATTTATAAATGGAATACTTAGAAATACCTGTTTACGACCTTCTCAATACGTTTTTTTTTACATTATTAGAGCCCTCTAGACATGAAATAACACCCCTATAGTCACCATTACACTGGTTTTACCCAATAGAGTAGACATAATAAGAGTAAACAAGCCACTTAAGAGGTAAATAAAATACATTTTGCATCCTTCAAGTGTTCATTTGCAGGGCACATGGCATCATCGTGGTGCGAGACGGTTGTCCCAATTCGAAAAAGCTCCAACAGACCTTCTTTTGTCTTTCTGGGACATCATCTGGAGTGTAACCACGCGCATTTGTGAGGGTTTCTGTCCAGCACCCATCGATTTGCAACGCTGATTGACTGCCAATATGCTGCTAAGAAATTTTATATACATAAACACAAACTAACAAGACAAAGTAATCATTCACAAACGTCTAACCCTCCATTTAAATGAATAATATAAAAACAAACGTTGAGCAAGGTGTTGTGCAAATGGGCTAACTAGCTAGAAGTAATAAAGTATTTCATAATATTATTATGGTTAAAAATACAAGATTTCTCTCTGAACTTGACATAAAACCGCTGACAGATGGCTGCTATTCTCTTTCCAGCAACACACAATCCCAAAATAAATACAAAACAACAACTTTGGCTCCGTTATTTCAGATTTTCTTTGGTCTGTCCATCTTTTTTTCTCTGCTTTGCGGACTCGACGGCGTATCGCAAGCAGCGAGCGGGTGTGAACATGTGACGCAACCAGGAAGTGTACTGAAGGCGAGACCGTCCCATTTCACATCGCTCTAGCCGCGCCTGGAGGACTCTCATAAGGACCCAGCCTTTGACAAACAACCATTCAGGGTCACATTCATACCTGTGGACAATTTAGAGTCACCAATGAACCTAACATGCATGGGAGGAAACCGTAGTCCCCGGAAAAACCCACGCACGGGGAGAACATGCAAACTCCACTCAGGGATGCCCAAGCCGAGATTCGGACCAACTGTGTGGCCAGCATGCTAACCACTGTGCGGCAGTGCTCATGTGTGTTGCTATAAATGTGTTCCCTCGGGGAGCTGAGTGGCGGGTGGCCAGGAAGTGACGTCGGGGTCCACAGTTGAGTTTTAGCTTGGTGTGAGATGCTGCAGCAACAGCGGCCCATGGTTTTAATAGGGATTTTTATTGCAATAAAAGCCTGCTGCCCCGACGATCAAGTGAACACTAGACTTAGTGACCAGTGTAGATACTACATGTCATTCACAGAGTATTTGAATGTGTCTTCTGAATGCCTTATACAGTGTTCTCTTGTTTATTGCGGGGGATAGGTTCCCAAAATAGTCCGCACTAACTGAAATCCGTGAAGTAGCCAACTTTATTTGTTTCTAATTATTATATATGTTTTAAGGCTATAAAACCCATCACCATACACTTTATACACGTTTCTCAGACAGCCATTAACACTTTCTCACATTCTACTAGGTTGGACACAAGAAATTACTATGTGACTCACGAGTATTCACTCCTATGACCGTGCCTCGTCCCGGCGCCATTCGTCTGTATCGTTTTTGTATCCTTGTTAAAACATATCGCTGCTGCTGTCGTATCTTCCTCCTCCTCACCCTACTCCTTGAACCCAAGATTCATTTAGCCGGTGAGCTGCTTCTTCTTCTTCTTCTTGTATTGTTTATTGGCGGTTAGCAAGCAGTTAGCGAGTTTGCTAGCGACTATTGACTGTATTTTTACCCTTTTTCTCTCCCGTCATATTGGCTCCCAATTGTTGATACTATGTGGGAATGCACAAAGGTAAGATTTGATGACCTTATTGAGTGCAAATGTGCATATTTTTTGTACACAACCTCTCTGAAGAACAAGTCCAGGCTCGTACTTGTGGATAGTGGGTCTGTATTAATTTTGTGCTTTTAATTTGGTGTTATTCCTGTCATAGTTTTACACGGTACATAATAAATAAGATCAATTTGATCGCTGTGTTGATGACTAGCACTGCTAATTCTAGCTAATGCTAGCACTGCTAGCGGTGAGTTGACAAAACCCCCTGCATAGCTGTCCTCGGCTATGCCCGCCGTTAACTAGCAGCTTGTACCCAAATTTTAGCTCGCAGTACCAAGCAAAAAATCAGCCCAAAGACGGCTCGCTTCTAAAAAAAAACAATCATTAGTTGGGACGCTCATAAGCCTAGGTCTTCCCAATCTCCTGACTGTGTGGCCAACATGCTAACTACTAGCAAGCAGCTCACACAGTTAGCTAGTTTGCTAGCTACCATTGACCACAAGAAGAAACAGCACAAAGGAAATTGATTGACGTCTACAGCCAATCGGCACGCAGAACACAATGGGTGGCTTCTCCCTTAGCCAGTAAGGACTGTTGTGGCCATAGACAAACGCCGCATGGAGTGGGTTTGTCCACTGCTGCCACATGTCAACGTCGCCGCCATATTGGATGTGTCAAGGCTGCGCTGTAAATGAATACAAGTAAATGTACTGTACACTCGCGTGTGAATTTTTAAACGAGAGGCATTAACTTAAATGTCTTTGTAGAAAGGTGCTTTATGAAAGTAAATACATTTACTTGTATTCATTTACAGCGCAGCCTTGACACATCCAATATGGCGGCGACGTTTATGTATGGCTCAGCGCTCGATGCTCTATGGCTGTGGCGCTATATTTATCTGGCTAATGTCTACTGTGGGTTGCTAATATGCTTGTACAGGCACTGAAACACATACTGAGACAGGTCTTCAACTTTCACATGAGTATACGACCCCCTCTACGGGTAGCTGTAGTAAATACAATAACAGACACAAACAACAGAGCACCGATAGATGGCTCTAACACGGCATAAGGATACAGAACAAAATGCGTGTTCATACACTGTTAAAAAACAAAAGTAAAACTGCACTTTTAAAAAATCCGCAAAACAGCAAATGCGTGAGAGGTGAACCGCGATGTAGCGAGGGAACACTGTATATGAATTCTGGCTCATTAAGCCATGTTTATGCTTGAAAATGCTTAATTTAGGCAAAAATAATACATCAAATGTGCTCCAATATGCATATTTCTTTACAAATGGGCCATGTTCAACCACGGAACAGCATGATTTAATCATGTAGTTTTGAAAAACCGTGAGAGCGTGAAGCGAAATTTGACCTGCGACGTGGCGAGGGATGACTGTATCTCAAGAAAGTAAAACTTCATTTTCCTCAAATTGTTGCCTCCGCTAAACTAGACGCCTAACCCAACACAGATCTGAATCCGGATCACTAATCCACCGAGCTTTATGTAAGTACATACTTTCATTATTGCTATTATTTCAATCCAATAAGCCCTCAGGGTGGAAAGAATGAATCATGATAGATACATATAAATACAGCAGGTTATGAAGACATAATGCAAAAAGAGTGGAGGCTGGAGTAACTACTTGGCTTTTAATTAGTGGAAATAGCTGTACAGTATCACAGTAAATAAAAGAAACACTACTTGAAAAGATAGCAGATGAGTCCATTCCCACCCGGAGGGCTCATCATTATCAGCATAGAGGACTTGATGAAGGCAGACGCTCATATGAGACGTCTGAAGACATCACCTCACACGCACACACACACGCAGTGAATGATTGGGGAGGGCATCATGCAAAGGAGGGCTGTTAAACAAACATGGCCATGAGGCAGGGCAGTGTGCATGGACACACTTTAATTATCACACACTCACCCACCTTCACGTAGACAACACAATCACACACACAGATGCACCCTGACGCATGACAAGCCTCATATGCTAGTCTGGGGAAGTCTATTAGTGCTTTGGGTTGACTTGTTATTCAGATGTAAGTAAGGACGCTCCTCAGATTTAGAGGCAGCGGACTAGGTCACTGTGTGTGTGTGTGTGTGTAAACTAGGATAGACTAGAGAACAGACCTCCACCACCAAGGTTGAACTGTTACCAATAGTGGAAGAAAGTGCTGCAGCTGTCAGTTTCTGCAGTCAGAATGCTGGCAGTGAATGGCTTTTACTGTGAAGCCACAAACAATCACAGTGAGTCAACGTAAACAACACTCACTCAGTAACACATACCATACCTGGAAGATGAGGTACAATGATAAGACTGTACCATTAGAAATTGAAATCTTGGGCGGGGGGGGACGCTTTTGGGGTCAAGTAAATAAAAAAAAAAAGCCAGTTAGTAGGCTTGTTTCTAGAATTAGCATCATAAGCGGAACTCTGTCACGGCTGCATCTCTCCAGGTCACTGGTGTGTGTGTGGCAGGAAGAAAAGCTCTGACATTTGAGGAGACTTTGTTATACCTGCCAATTTGTATAAAAACCTGTAGACCCCGAATATAAAACTTTTGTAGGAAGAAAAATACATCTTCCATGCAGTTATTGCAATTATACAGTATATATATATGTTATATATTGTGTATATATATCCATAATAAATGGAGCTCTATAAATGTTATAAAATATATATTACTGTATTTAAATGATGAGATGTTAGCTCCATATTGCAGACAGACCATGAGCTGTTTCTCTGTCGCATGAGTGTGTCGTCGTAGACGGAGAGGTGGCACCTGTAAAGCTGACATGTACAGCACTCTGGAGCAAAAGCTCCAAAACACTGCAACATCCATCCATTTTCTACTCCGTACATAAACATGTCTTACAAGGCTCGGGCAGGCGGGATGCTTTCAAGGTCAAGTAAAAAAAAAAAAAAAAAAAAAATCCTCTTACTTCTTAAACTACAAAAACAGTATTAGTTGCAATTTTCTATGAATGAATGCATAAAGATTCTTGCCATATAACAAAGCAAAAGGTTTCATTTAAATGGGACTAAAATTCCCCTGAAAGCATTCGTGTAAACATGTAAAAGGAGGAAAGTCAGTATTTGGATATTTTGCATTTGTGTAAATCAGTGATATTTATTTACACAGTCAGTCCTGGAAAATGTCATATTAATTCCACGGAGTCCAAAGGAAAAAACAAGCATTGCAGACATTGCTCATGGTGTGTTGGCACATTCCTCCTACATTGCAGCGGAACAACACATGCATCGTCCTGTCCCCCTGTTCCTAATGAGCTTTATCGCATTGGTCCCGCTTGACTTGTCTTGTTAAGTGGCACACATATATCCATATGTTCCACATGAGCAGGCAGAGGGAACACGCTGGGTGGCGGAGACGCTTTCTCAGTTACATCGCACAGTTCTGAACCGCAACAGCCAGCAGCAAGCGCCAGTCAGCTCCGCTCTGCATCGTGATGGGAACGAGCGTGTAGACGACAATTGGTGCTGAGCGCTGACAACGACATCCATTTGTTCTTGATGTTAAAGGAGTTCAAAAGTCAAAGTCAAGAAATTGCCACGGAGGATGCCAAGAGACACACGCTCATAACTTACTGCATCATACTGAGAGCAGTTTCTAATATTGTAGTTACCTTGTTTAGCGCAACACTAACAATGTTAAAACAGAGCATTTTATGTTTATTTTGACACAAGTGAAAAATAAATAGACTTGAAACAAAGTTACGTAAGGCTAAGCTAAAAGGAGATACTACTGTACGTGCACAGAATATCACATTAATAACTTTTCCCACACACTTTACAGCAACACTTGATTGCTGCTCTGACCAGAGATAGAATCTTAAAAATAAATAAAACCACTTCTTGGAGCTGCAGCTTCACATTAAAGTTGTTATCAAAAAGTTAGCATAAAAACAGGTGTGAGGCAGCAAAGCCGACACAGCGGCTAGAAGGGAAGGCACCGTCGCGAGAATGAAACGTCTTCTTTCTGCTTCTGAATGTCAGAAACAGAGCAATCCACTGACACGCCAAGACCTTACAGTACTGTATATCGTTAGTGCTAGGACCGACTCAACAGCTCCCCAAATTCATTTCTTATCAGCACTGATGGTCCTTCAAACGAGAGTCTGAGATTCTGTCATTCAACTACTCAATAGAACCTCACACATGAGCGCGCGCGCACACACACACACACACACACACACACACACACACACACACACACTGGAGGCTGAAGTGGGAGCTCAGAGCTCATCATGGTTACGAGTGAGGTCCTCTCCATAGTTGGTGGCCTGACTTCCTACAAACATGTTCCAGTTCTCCAGGATCTCCTCTTTGGTCAACATCTGGTCCTAAGAAATAAAGCAACATAGTATCAAGCGTGTTCAGAGGGTACCCTATTAATTAGGTATCACAAAAGCTGAAGCATAAAGTGAAAACATCCTGATAAGTTAGCATTCAGGCTAGTGTCATCTGTAGGTCTCTGTGTGCATAATGTAAAACAGTAAGCCGGATGGAATTATTTTGACTTTAAAGCAGCTCTATTACTAAACAACATTCTTATTTGGCTTGTTGTTTCTTCACTTCTTTTTAATTTACTTTCACGCTTTCACTTTCTTTTCTTGGGAGAATGAACAGAATACGATTTTCATTGCATGGTATAACTGCTGTTTTACCATGCACATGACAATAAAACTTTCTTGAATCTTGAATCTCTTGATTCTTGAATCTTGATTCTTGAATCTTGATTTAGATTTAGATGACGCCAGACCTCAGAAGCTCCTAGTATGGTATTTCCTACATCCTAGTTGACAGGAATGCAAAACTCCTACCTAAAACACATGTTTACACACACACACACACACACACACACACACGTATATATATATACATACATACATATATTGCATTGCTTGGCTGCCAACAGCAGAGGCGCTGTTGATTCAGGCTGAGCTAGTTTGGCTAGCTCCATCCATGCAGGCAGGGAGGATTATTGTGCTCAGTACAGCACTGGCATGGAAACAAGAGCTCAGAACATTCCTCCATTCCATTAACGCAAATCTCATCCAAGGGATGATGTTTGAGCATGTAGATTTCAAGTTCCTCTCCCTACCTGTTGTTGTGACCATGACTTCAAAAGCGAAATGAGCGGTCAAGAAGTCGTACCTTGTCCTGGTCGGACTCGTAGACCAGGTGTCGAGCCTCAGCCTGGGCATGGTCATAGTTTTGCGGCATAATCCAGTGGCGGATTTCGTCCCGGTCCATTTTACCGTCTTTGTTCAAGTCTCTAAAGTCTGAGAACTGATCCCTCTCAGTTCTGACCCAGTCCGGTTCTGGACCGCCGTCCTCGTGCGCCAACATGTCAGCTGAAAGCAAATACAAATACAGAGGTCGGCAAGGTCACGCGCATTTGTTTCGCTTTGTGTTTGTTTATTCAAGAAGACTTTTAGATCAAATGTATTGCTTGAACCCACCGATATACTCGTCCTCATCCACGTGCCCGTCGTCGTTCGTGTCAATGTCCTCCAGGGTTTCCTGCATTCGGCATGAAGAGGTGATGTCATTAACAAGGGTCAACGGCAGCTGGAACTTTCACTTTGACTAATAAAGACAGAAACAAGTTGCCCTCGGCAGCGCGAGTCATCATGAGGGTCAGTTTACAGCTGGGCTGGCACACTGACACTACAATTACAAGAATCACCGCTGATGACGGCCAACCCTCCGCCCCCCCATACACACATTTAGTGTGCACCAAACACTTCCAGCCCTGCTAGATGTCTTTGTCCACTGTCAGGCATTAACTATGCTGTAAAGGCGTGTCAGCTGCCTTGATCATTAGTTAGCAAGTGCACGCCAACGTGCTCAGTTAAAGACAACACATCTGGGCTGCAACACACGCACTCATCTACACATGCGATAAACTCCCTGCATGCATATTTCCCTGTAGGTGAGACGCCCTCTCTGAACCGTGCTAAATAT
Source organism: Dunckerocampus dactyliophorus (assembly GCF_027744805.1). Lineage (NCBI taxonomy): Eukaryota > Metazoa > Chordata > Actinopteri > Syngnathiformes > Syngnathidae > Dunckerocampus > Dunckerocampus dactyliophorus. The sequence goes on along the minus strand of NC_072821.1, from coordinate 10,468,868 downwards.
TTAATGTCTGTGTAGAATATAGCTGACTAATAATAAACAAGCTCCATCAATATTCGAAAGGTTGCGTGTTAGAGTAAAGGGGAAAAAAAGTATTCTTTAGTTCACTATGGAGCGCCGTATACAATCTCTGGTGCATTTCAAAAGCATGCAACGCAAACATTGAGGGTGGATGGGTGGGTGGGTTTGACTTGCTGTTGGTTGTGGATATTTATCTGAGGTGACATGACAGCATGGCAGTAAACAATAAAAACATTTTTTGGTCAATAACATGTCAAAAACTTGAGAGGATACAGTATTTGTGTTCAGATGCTACTCACGCTACTAACTAAAGGACTTGTAATATAAGTTATTGTAATACTACCTCATAGAGATACAGTAAATACGCGCATTCTACTTTGTACCTTACAAATTTACATTAGAAATGTTGTTTTCCCCCCAAAATACACCATGAGTCTACTTAATTGAACGAAGTATCTCGTCTGGAAGAAATATTGTTTCCACATCTCTCACAAAATGTGTGCTTGTTTTGTCTGTCAATACACAGGAAGATACAAAAACATTATGTCACCAAATTAAAACATGGGGGAAATCCATCCATTCACCCATCCATCTTCTATGCCGCTATGCTGGTATGCTGGAGCCTATCCCAGCCGACCTATGGGCGAGAGGCGGGATACACCCTGGACTGGTTGCCAGCCAATCTCGGAGCACATATAGACAAACAATCATTCACTCTCACATTCATACCTATGGGCAATTTAGATTAACATTTTAGGAATGTGGGAGGAGTACCCGGAGAAAACACACGGGGGGAACATGCGAACTCCACACAGAGATGCCCATGGGAGATTCGAACCCAGATCTTCGCGATTTCCTGACTGTGTGGCCATGGGGAAAAATAAGCTTCCAAAAATGAGCATCTAAATGACTACAGCGCTTGCTTTTTCTTGAGATTTTTTGGTAATGCCACTACAGACTGGTGCCAGCGATGGCAAAGTGGAAGAATGTGACGACCATAGAACCAGAAATAGTGCATCATAGGAAAAGCATCACCGTCCAGTCTGATTAGCACAACATGGCGACCTCAAGAATAGTAGTAGAACTAAATGTGCTGCTTTCGCTGTCAACCGTGAGTTCAAGAATCAAACTATTCATGATTCATGATTCAAGTATTCAGTTCGGTATTAAAGTGTCTGTAGTGCAATGTTCTGATGAGAGTTAAGGTGAATACTAAATTCATGTTCTGAAGTTATATTTTACAGCAGTTGTATGATCACTAGAGTTGATGCAACATTTTTTTTTTTAGTTTCGATACGATACTGATAATGCAGCCTTGAGTATCGTCCCATACCGACGTCCATCCGCTTATTTTGTAGCGTGGAATTTTCAAAAAGTCTTGATCAAGTGATATCACTCAGAACAGTCAGCGATAGTCTGTATGAGAAAAACTGACCCATTTACTTCGTCATGGATCATACTTTTATCTACGATGTAGTGGCGGCTGGGCATAATGTATGAATGTTCAAGTCGCTCAATGAAACCCTTAAACCAGACATTACTCACTACTGACATGGGGAATGGCTCTTTTCTCTTACAGCCAGTGACTTCTTGTTGTCCAGTGGGAGATTCTCACACACTGTATAATGTTTCGGACAGCAGGAGTGGAAGCTGTGGTCTCATGAAAATCCTCATAACCTTTTTTCTGTGATGTTGCTTCAAATGCGCGATGATGTTGATTGTGTTAAACTTTCACGGTTCTGCGCTACCATGGAAAGCTTGTGCATGACAAGTTTTGCACTGAGCTGCAATGTCATCTTCAGACTTTAACAAAAAATACTGCCAAACAGCCGACGTCACTCCTAAATCCTTGCTAAACACGCTGGCACATGCTGTAGCTGTGATCATGTGGGCTCTGCATGCTGGATCCGTCGGCGCTGCTGGAGCGGAGTCTGGAATGGTCTTGTATCGGAATGCTGATACTGGAAATTTTAGATGCAGGCCGATGTAACCCGCTACTATTTTTTTTGCTGATATCGGCCCAATATATAAACCAATTACTCACAGGATAAATAAAAATGAAGTTGTAAGAATTTTGCTGGCCTTATGTGCATGCATGTTTGTTTTTCTCCTCTCTCTCTGCGAAACAGCCTGGACGACAGGAGGTTTCACTCTGTGCATCGGTCTCAACATCTGGCGCGTTGTTTCTATAGCGGAACGAACGGAATGAGTGAACCCTCCTCTCAATCATTCAGCCTCTTCGTCCTAGCACTGGCTAGCTGTGTGTGTCGTGTGCTACTTTCTTCATGCCTGTTGTGTATAAAACACGATCTGATGTCAGTTTCAGCCCGTTTGTGCGCCGTCATTTTGTGATAGAAAAGTTTGTGACAAAGACAATTAATGAATGATACAACGGTGGAACTTATGTTTTAGCCGCCGTGATTCCCGAAAGAAAACACCTCACTGTGCACCAAATGCATTTTGCTGCATCCAAAACATGGGACTTTGACCAAACTCCGACAAAACGTTCACAGCCCCATAAACGTAAACAACGTATTCCGCACACAATGTTGCTACAAGTCAATCAAGGAAGACTATATGCAAATGAGCTGATGTCTGCATTGACACACAATGTGAACTTCAGAATATTTCCGGGTTATTTCTCCGTCTTTTTTGTCAATATCCAGAAAACAATGAAAGTGACATTGATTCAAATCAGAAATATTGCAATTGATTGTGATTTTTATATAAGTGCAATTTTTGCTATAAGGGACTACGAGTCCATTTCATTTTGATTGGGGTTTTTCTGTCTTTTTTTTGTTAATTTATGTTGTCTGTTTAATGTATCTAATTTGAAAGTTCTTCACAATCCAGTTGCAATGTTAAATGCTCCTGAGAAACTCGCATTATTATGCTATATATTATCATTACATTCATGAAAAAAATTGTCTCAAAATATTGTTGCAATATCGTTTAACAGCAATAATTTGCTGGACAATTATCATCCCGCATAATTTGTTGCTGTGACAGGCCTAGTTGGTAGCAAGTCGTCTTTAGTTATACAAAACCGTGACTGAAATTTAAGTCCAGTGTGTGGCTGCTGCTTATCTATAATCAAGCATATGTTATATCTAAGGGTAAGATGTTGACCACATGACCACTTATTAGCAAGAGATGCCACAAAGCTGAACTGTTCCCTGGTACCATTCAGTAGTGACATCATAAAAATGAACCTTTTAATAATTAACTCTGCCAAATGGGTAGTACAACTTTTATGAACACGCGGCATAGTGCCTCACTGCGAAACATTTCCCACGCAACTGCTCTGTGAGGCCAAATTCATATTTAAAGATTGAGCGTTAAATGGGACAGTCTGTACATCCCTCTGGACACGCTCCCAAAATTTTTTTTTTTTTTTTTTTATTTATTTATTTATTTATTTTTTACCATGGCCCACATAAAATTACAATTGGATCGTATCAAAATATAACAAATTTATCTAAGGCCGTACCCAGACCAGACCATTTCTTATTGTTTTTCTCCTGGCCCCCTATGGCATGTGCTCACACTAAGCATTTGCTCTTTGGCCCGCTTGCTGTGGCATCACTTCTATACTGTAGTATTACTGCAGTTTCGTCTTATTTTGAGTTGCTCCGATTATTTCTATGACGGAAGTCCGAGGCTGTCATTAATTACTTACGAGAGGCGTGCTTGATTAAATTATAGAAATGTAGTCATGGGCGAGCAAGAGTGCCGTAGGCTTTGATTTATGGATTATTTGTGAGTATTCCTATCAGCCACCCGGCACAGTCGTCCCTTGTTTATCGCGGTTAATTAGGAAATTGGATTCAATATTACTAAACTGACTATTTTCGTAGTTAGAGCACAGAAAACCCGTTTAAAACCTCTTTATGACTTTCTAAATACTGGTGGTTTTAACATTATTAAAGCCCTGTAGACATGAAATAACACCAACTATTACACTCCTATTAGTCTTTGTTTACATCACATTGCACAGGCTAATGTATCACTGCCGCCGCTAGTATAGCAAGCTACCGAGCTAACTAGTTAGCCTCTCCAATTTACTTATTCTAATCTTAAGGAAGTGTTTCAAACAAAGTGGGGAAGAAGGACAAAGAAGCCAAAAACTTACCACTGCCACAAGGAATGAGAGGAAAATCTTTTCTTCCACTCAGTCTCAGCCATGGCATGTCAGCTCGGCCCTGCTGGCTTAGTAGCCAGTCTCCATGCAGTGTGAAACGTAATGTAATCTAACGCCACGTCTCATAACATTACTGATGCCAAAAATACTACACAGAACGAGGCCATAGCCAACCCCGAAACGGCCATTATTAATCGAACCGCAAAGACAAGAGACCACTGTAAGCGTATGCTTACCTGCACAACAATGTCCTTCATGTGGTCAAACTCCTCAGGATGCAGGAAGGCTGTGAACTCTTCTCTGTCGGCTGCCAAGTCACCATTCAGATCAGCTGTCTTGAACCTCCTCTCGTCACGCGGAAGCATCTTCTTGAAGCTGAACTGGTCGGTCGTATCATCAAACTCGTCTGGATTAGCTGAGCATACAGAGAAAATTTAACTTGTACATACACTGGTGTCATCAGATGGTGCTTGAAAGGAAAGCGTGTGAGCTACCAAGGTAGTAACCGTAGGTGGCTTGCTTGTATTCTTCCCAGGAGATCTTGTTATCCTTGTTGAGGTCATAATCTGTCCAAACCTTTGCCACGTTCTCATACACGTAACGCTTCTGGACGCGTTTTATCCATGCTTTGAGCTCGGCGGTGGTGATGAGGCCATCGGAGTCGCTGTCGATCCGCTCTACTATTTTACTGAAAGCAAAAAGACTCTTTTAAAAACTTTAACAATAGTGTCTTTACATCACACAAGAGTTCATCACCTCCTAACCACTGTGGAAGTCAAAACACAATCCATGAGTTGCTGAGTCAACCTCATACACGTTTTGGTTTTAGCAATTTTCCCCACAGGAATAATGAAAATAGAAACAATACATTCTAGGGTGAGTTAAGCATGTTTCGCATGTCTGCCTCACTGTCTGGAGATCAGTGTTCGAATTTCAGTTGGAGCATCTCTGAGTGTAGTTTGCATGTTCTCTCCATGCTTCTGTGGGTTTTCTCCAGGCACTCCGGCTTCCTCCCACATCCCAAAAACATGCATGTTAGGTTAATTTGAGATTCTAAATTGTCCATAGCTGTGGATGTGGGTGTGATCGGTTGTACACATACTTGTAATATGTACCCTGTGACTGACTGAAAAACAAGTGCAGGGCGTCCCCTGCCTCTCGCCCAAAGTCAGCTGGGATAGGCTCCAGGTTCTCGGGTCTAACTGAAGCCATCTTAAACCCTTATTATCTGCACAAGCATTGTTTAAGTTACTTTCTAACGTTCTTAACTGTCAAACAGCATTCATAGTGAAATGTAAAAACTATGAAACACTGTTTAAAAGTAGCCTTAACTTTGATGACACGCATAGTTATGCTAAAGTCTTATTTTCTTACTGAATGTAAGTCAAAGCTGGTGTTTTGGAATACGTGTCACATAAAATGCTCACTGAACTGAGGACTTAACCTTTGTGCTGATATCTCATGTGACATCATGCATGATGGTTAGAACTGGGAAACCAAGAACTACAGGTATCTCTTTTAAGATGACAAAAACAAATATCTCATATCTCAAGAAGCTAATATGTGACAATGTAGTCACATATAATATGTCAAATATGAATCTAAACACTTACAAAATATCAATAAGACAAGTTGTTATCTGTATTTTTTTCCACCTGAGAGAAGAATGAGCTCCAGTAGGACAGCTGGAGTGGGAGTGCCAGCAGACCAATTTGAAACTCAAGTATTCTTAGACTTAAAAGTTGCCACGTTGTGATGTACCAGGGGTCCTCCCACTTTCACAGGAAGCCCCTTGAGCCACGTAGGAGCAAACAACTCATCAAAATAGACAAAGAAAACAGTGCACGCGGTGTCTATGTGACATTAATTCATTAGCAACAATAATGCTTCTTTTCATGACGATGTATAATTGAGATTTCTGTTAAGTCCTTAACGGTGTGTGGGAATACGACATAGGCATAATCATGATGATAATAATAATAATAATCTGGGCTTTTCTCATTCGCTGGCATGCACTGCACAGCTTTCTAATGCACTTGGTAAATATTAATGAAGAGTTACACGCAGTCTTGTTCATCTGGAGTGGTGTTGAGTGGGTGTGCGTGATTTACAAAAACACACGAGACGGCTGGTGGAGAGTGTCAACAGAAACGAGACAACCATCCTCTCTTACCCGAGCCTGTCCTTGCTCTCCTCCGGGGTGAGCTGGTCGAATGTCCTGGCCTCCTCTTTGCCCAGGAAGGCTTCGTGGTCGTACTGGAAGCTGTTGTTGTCCTCCTGCGTTCTCTTGTTCAGATCCGTTTCATGAATGACTCGCTCTTTCCTCGTCGTGGGCTTCCCGTCGGCCATGGTGGTCCACAGCAGCAAGGCGCACATTAAGTTGAAGACCCCCATCATTCAGGGTCGAACACAGACTGTTGTTTCGAAGCAGGCCTCTCTAATGTAGCCCCTCCGCGATGCTTTTACTGCTCCTAAATCCGCCTCTGAAGTGCTAACTAGTCGTCCACATGAAACACCTTAGTCCGGAGGTCCACAAAGTCTCTGGTGGCTTTAAATTTGAATTATTCGACACTACCCAGTTAGTTTGTAGAGATGACAAAAAAAAAACAGGCGGTGACTTCCGGTCGCCTTCTCACCAGCCAATCACAGCGAAGCTTTAAGAGGGGCTCAACCTTGATGCTCTGTAAGCTTACACAGCATTGGTCAGTGGGTCATGAGAGGAATTTCGGCGCCACGTTGCAAGCTACCTGGCGCCTAAACGGATGTGGCGGCTTGCTGGGTGATACAGTACAAGTTGTGATACAGTAAAAGTAAGAAAATCTTTCTTGCTCAATAAACCAGAGCTGTCTATTTGTCGTGAAAATGTTTCATTGTTCAAACTGTCAAAGTTTGGTTTGGTTTGGTTTGGTTTAGTTTATTTGAACATGAAGGTTACAATGGAATACATCTCGTGAATCATTTTTTGACAGTTCCACATGTCCAAAAGGAGTAGGAAGAAGCAAAGCTTATTTAATCCTACCCCCCATCCATTCTACATCTAGTACAGTACATGTAGTTCACTTCCTGGATTCCATGTCATGTTTTCAGTGATAGTCAGGATAACACATAATAGATAACGGTGAAATAACCGTCCCCCCCAAAAAAGAGAGAACATTCATAATAATGATAATATGATGACAATACTAAATAAATAAATAAATAAATAAGAACAAAGCTTTTTTTTTTTTTTTTTTTTAAACACAACAAAGAAAATTATAAAAAAATAAATAAATAAATAAATAGAAATAAATAAATAACAAATAAAATTTAATTAAATAAATAAAAAATAAAATAAAATAAAATAAAATAGAAAATAAAAAAATAAATAAATAAAATAAAATAAAATAACAAACCTGACAGAACAATCAGGACTCTTCTGCCTTGTATTTGGCAAACATCAACTGCTTGTATTGTTTTTTGAATTTGCTCATCTCTGTACATTGTTTGAGTTCCTTACTCAATCCGTTCCATAATTTAATTCCACACACGGAAATGCTATGGGTTTTCAGCGTTGTTCTCGCATATAAATGTTTTAGGTTTAATTTTCCTCTAAGATCATATTTCTCCTCTCTGATTGAGAAATACTTGATTAGATTTTTGGGTAACGAGTTATTATTAACTTTATACATTATTCTAGCGGTTTGAAAGTGTACTAAATCTGCGAATTTTAATATCTGTGATTTTAAAAATAAAGGGTTTGTATGTTCTCTACACTTGGCATTATGAATTATCCTCACAGATCTTTTTTGCAGTACAGTGAGTGAGTGAAGATTACTTTTGTAGTTATTTCCCCATATCTCCACACAATACGTTAGATATGGAAATACTAAGGAACAGTACAGAGTGTGGAGTGATTTTTGATCAAGAAGATATTTTGCTTTATTCAATATAGAGATATTTCTCGCCACCTTTTGCTGTATATATTTAATATGAGATTTCCAACTCATTTTTTCATCTATTATAACCCCAAGGAATTTATATTCTTCCACTTTTTCAATATCCGTTCCATTAATTTGTATTTGGTCGTACGTGTCCTTTCTACTATTACCAAATAGCATTATTTTAGTTTTACTTAAATTCAGAGATAATCTATTCTTGTCAAACCATGACTTTAATATGACCATTTCATCCTTGACCTTTTTAATGAGTTCTTGTGTGCTTTCACCAGAACAGAAAGCAGTGGTATCATCGGCGAATAAGACCAATTTTAAGTTGTTAGTTACTTTGCAAATGTCGTTAATGTACAAGTTAAACAGTTTTGGTCCCAGTATGGACCCCTGTGGTACTCCACACGTATTGTGTAGACTCCCAGATTGTGTTAAGGTATGTATTTGTGTGTGGGGGCAATTTCTTTGCTGAGGCCTACTTGCTAGCTTGTTGCTTAAACTTCTGATCACATTTCCAAATGACAAACGGTTTCTATGATATATGATTCAGACAAGTAAGTACAATATTGTGATACAGCACATTTAAACTATGGTCAGATAATTACAGGGGTACATGCAAACGGACCGTAGTCAACGATACATGCTAGCATTAGCAGTGAGTACAAACAAATGGGTTGCAGGATCCGTGCCTCATCAACCAAATAACAAAGAATACAGAGCAGGCATTGTGGAGATATACTATCCAAATACATGATGAAATAGTCAAGGCCATTTTTTCCTTTTTTCGGAATTTTGCCCATCATCCACAATCCTTTTGTGAGACATGAACACATACACATATGCAGTACATATAAAGTGTGAAAAAGTGTTTGCCCCCTTTCTGGTTTCTTATTTTTTGCATGTTTGTCATACTGAAATGTTTCAGATCATCAAGCTAATGTAAATATTAGTCAATGTGGCCTGCATGGCAGAGTTCCAAGACGAAAGTTACAGTAATGCTTAAAAGGACAAAATACAGCAAAATAAGGTAAGTATTACATGTTACCATGAATGTACCTATTACTATGTGGTCACAGCATGTATATAAAACCATAAAACCTTGCTGGAGGTGTTTTAACAGTCTTTGTCGGCAGCATATGTGTGTCCAATTACATGCAGTAATGAGCTGCCTCTTTTTTTTAATCTGTTTTTGTATCTGTAGAACGCACAGAAAAGAGAAAGACATCTGTGTTCATGTCTTACATAAGGATTGTGGATGACGGGCAAAATTCCCCCCAAAAATGCAGTTTTCCTTTAAAGGGAGTGTACTGTATGCTGCAGATTCTTTTAGCTGGCCAAGGGCGCCAACATTCAAACGTATAAATAGCATTATATCGCACCTCTTCCTGCTTTGACTATGTAGCGTAACGATTAGGAACTATTTCCCCACTGGCCACAACATTTGCTATCCCACACAAACTAATGACATCCAGTGAAACAGCGATGTAAGTCTGACATGTCTGATATATCTGTTTGGTCATTTTTTATATTGGGTTTGAGAGCACAAATCCAAACTAAACCAAAAAATGCAAGCAAAGAAAAGTAAACAAATTTGCTTAACACAACTTTTTCAGGTACACCAGTAAAATGTAACGGGAGCCGATGCAGAATTGTATTAAGAATTGTATCAAAAATTCACCTGTGCAAAGATGATATTAATGATATGCAGTATTGATGGTAACATTTGTTTATTATTAGCACAACTACACAAATAGGTTTTTGTAGCGTCTTGTTTTGTATCTAAAACAAGGCTACCTAAACATATGTCTCAGTATAGTGTAAGTTGACTGCAAATGAACATAATGTTAAATTTCTACCTCTCTGAAGTGTCAATCAAAACCGAGCATCATCTATTTAAAGGCATAATTTTTCACCCAATTCCAATAATAGTCTTACACAGTAATACTGTAGTACGGAGACAGGCAGGGAAGCTACAACCTTAAGTCACTGGTTACTAGGGTCGGGCATCGTTTAAATTTGAACAATTTTGGTTCTGATTCTGATTGCTCATTTCGAATCCGGTTCCTCACGATTCTCGAACAATCCCGGCAGAGTCGGCATATCAGTCCCGGTTCCCATCAATGCTCGAGATCGGATGCCCAAAACTACTGGTTATATGTAGTTTATGCAGTTTCAGTCTTGCATCGGAGTAGACTGGAGAGATGTTTTCATCTGCCCCCTCCATCAAGATCTTTCTGACCAGGATGCACTGTTTGATTTCTTCAGTGTAATGACTAATGACAGGAGTGGACCGCCATCTGCAGTTGGATTATTTAAAATGTAAACTGCCCACATTTTGCCAGGGCAAGGACTTGTTTTTGAAACGTGGTGGTGTGCCCCACAGGAAGCAGTCCTGGAGTACATAGAACTGACCCGGGACTTTGTGGATACGTGTCTCCTGATCAAGAACACTAAGAAGCTAATCGTGGACTTCCACAGGTGCAGCCACACCCCCTCAACACTGAACATCCAGGGAAAATACATACTGTAGATCTGTACAGCAAGATAAGGGAGTTCAGTCCTGTTCTGGTGTGTCCCCTGGACTTAATGCAGGTGATGGGGGAGAAGACAATGGTAGCAAAGCTATCTTCTCTGACCACTGCAGAGCAGCATAACATCGCTCACCAACTCTTTCAGTGACAGACTCCTTCACCCCAAACTGTAGGTCCTTTCTTCCTGCCGCTGTCAGACTGCACAACTAGCACTGCTCTCAATAATCTATACATTTCTATTTATATATTTATGTATAGTTGTCACTGCACTGCTGATTGTTAGCTATTGTTTTCTGGTGTTCATTCACAACTGTGTACTGTACTGTACAGTGCCTGGCAAAGGCAAGCCATGATATTCCTCCAACAAACTTGACTGTTTTCTGTGTGACTCTTGGGTTCATGCGGGTTCTAACGGGTCTTTGCAGTATTTGCGGCAATTGGGATGCAATTTAATGAATTATTAATCAGAAAAATCAAATTTCTGCCACTTTTCCTCTGTCCATCTTTTCTGCAAGCTGTGGGCCTTGGCAAATGCAACACCATTGTTTATCCATCCATCCATTCTCTATGCCGCTTACCCTAATTAGGGTCGCGGGCGTATGCTGGAGCCTATCCCAGCTGACTTTGGGCAAGAGGCGGGGTACACTCTGGGGTACTGGTTGCCAGCCCTGCGATTGGCTGGCAACCAGTCCAGGGTGTACATACTTGTATACACTGTACATATACACGGACACTCTAAGTCCAGCATCTAATTTATGTTGTTATAAGAGGCACTATTTGAGTGTAACCCACCAGTGTTCACTGCTGCCACCTACAGTTCAAATAAAACTCATGATAATATCTTTTGAATAACATAAATTGTTGTTTATTTGTTGGCCCATGTTAGCATACAGCTACAGTGAGCCAATAAAAATTGATCAAAGTACACAAATGTTTTTTAGCTTTACTTATCTACCTTATTGTAACAATCACCTTTATGGGCCTTTACTCTATAATGCAGTGATTAAAATAAGTATTTCTCCATTGTCATAGAAACAGCAGAATTAAAATGCGGCCTTTGCACCTCTATTGCTCGGTGCCTGGGTCCCAGTAAAGTGAGAATGTGGTCCACTTTTGTTGAATCTGATCTTCTGACGTGTTTTCGGCGAGTCACAAAAAGAGTTTGCTTTGGACAGTTGGTGTTATCATATCTACTGGCAGAAGAATCACATTACCCATCGGCATCTCAACATGCTGTAATGTGGAGGAGCAGAGTCCGTAGCCTCCAAACAACTTGCTGACGCTGCCATGCCTAATCCTCGGTCGTGGGCAGGAGAAACGTGTATTTTGCCATTCGTCATTAGCATAATAAGCCAGCACATGGCACATTGGTGTTTTGCATAAATAGTACACCCTAGTTTATAAAAGGGCCCCGAGGCTAACTAGGCTCTTTATTCAATTAATGAATACTTAATGTATTTAAATTAGTACTGCCTGGTCAATTCAAATCAGTGTGTTTTGCAGACATCACCAAATACAAAAGTGTGTTTTTAACCCACCCCCCCACCCACACTTGAAATGTCTTCTTTTAGAGTCACAAAAATAAAACTGTGGTTGAAACAGTTTTATCAAGTTGTGACTATCGTGATATAAGACAATGTATTGATATTCAACACGATGGTTGATTATAAATCAAAACTGCAGGAAAGATATCGTTGTTGAAACTTGAGCTGTGGAATTACACCTCTTTATGAAGTTTAAAACAAGCAATAACTGTTAGTCAGTTATGTCAGACAACAGTAACATTGCCCAAATAGGAGAGGAAGTAAAAGAGTGGCTTTCAACATGAATATTTCACTGTAGGAAAGCATGTGGAGAGAGGGGGGTCGCAGCTACAGGGATGTTCAGTTAACCATGACATTACACACACACTGCAGAAGGCATTTGGTTAATGTAATTAAGAAAACCCTATGGTGGGAGACACACAGCATTAGTGTCCGAGAAATACACTTCTGTTGTGGCCTTCTCCTGGCCCACACTCGCAACCGCAGATGGGAGATTCTATTAATGAAATGTACTAATTATTTTCTCTGATTTGTAAGCTCCCGAGTTTCTTTAAACACTATGTATTTATCTGAATAAACCATTTTAATAGTTTGATATAATAACTGAGCTGTATGGTTGACGATGTGAAGTCAGAATACGTTGTAAATGTTCATTGTAACTGTAAATCTTTTGTGGTGCATAAAGTATTATGTTTTAGTTAACAGCTCAATAACAAACCTCGTTCTACATCATGTTAATTAAATATTTAGAACTGCTTCAACTCTCTGTGTTGTTGCACTGAAAATTTTAATTTCAACCTAATTTTTTCTCAACCACTGAGGTAAGTGATTTCACCTTTTGGTTTCAATGACAGTCACGCAATACCAGAATGGACATCTCAACCATTTATTGCGAGTTACTGTTAGCTAGCATTTCCTTAGATAGTAGTTCAGTTATACAATTGTGGCTAGTTATAGCTGGTTGGCATACCAAACAGCAGTGATTACCGTGGGACACCATGCAACGTCAGGTTTGTTTGGGATTTCAAAACAGTTTTCCCAATAAATGTTATACTAGCTTTGATACGACCCAGAGATGAACATGCAGAAGTTGATTACTGCTCGTGCTCTGAAGTAGCTTCACAAAAGACGAAATGCAGATTGTTTTAGGTCCGCAAAAGGTTGAATTGTGGCAACTGGACTCTTGTCCTCAACCTAACAAGAAGAGTCCAGTTGCCTCTATGCGACAGGGATGAGTCAGATACTCGTTTCAGGTGAGTATCCGCTACAGATAATGCATTTTTGCCGAGTACGAGCATGACACGAGTACAGCTCGTCATTATACGTAATCGTGATGAAGGAAAATCCTCATTGGGTAACTACTTATGTATTCACTCTTCACGCTCTGTGATTGGCCAAGCACACACAGCGACCGCCCCTCCACAGACACCCTACAGCCAGAGAGAGGAGTACAAGTTGAAAACTGCTCGTGTTGTGTCGGTCACTGCAGGTGTTTTTTTTTTTTTCTGCTTGCTTCTAATTTGGCTGGTGATATAAAGTCAGTTGGAAAACTTTGCTCGTAGTACCGAACGCGGTGCTTTTGAGAAACAGTGAACGAGGCTGACAGATTATTTCCCTGTTTGCCATCACTGGATGTTTGCATGAATCGCCAACTTCATTCACACAGATGATTAAAAAATAATGAAATAATAGTCTTACAGCTCACTTACACACATACACAGTACACATATAGCCGAATAATAAATAATAAATATAGCAGCTTTTGATCAATCCATGTCAATTCCAGCCTTAAAATAATGTACCGATTTAAGCCCCATCTATTTCTGGTTAAGCCACACCCACTTCCGGTTTATACCCCGCCCATTCCCAGTACAGCTATGCATACAGACAATTTAGGTGGGTGAACAGATACAGATAGTGGTTTACTCACTCATCCCTACTATTCAACCTTTTGCGGATGACCATGGCCTGGATGACTGACAGAGACAAAGTTTTAACTCATTCATTCCATTCTTTTTGCATGATTCCTGTTGCCTTATTGTACTGAGCAACCAGGACAGAGAAATGTTTACAGCTTCCCCATGTCCCAGTTGTTGTCCTACTGTATATCCCGTAATTAGCTAATTGTTAATGCTTTCTTTGGGTGCCTTCCTCCAGGTTTTCGGGTCAGCCAAAGGAATTGAGCAAGAATGTTTATTTGCCTGAACAACAGCGAATATATGTCTCTCATCACACAATTACTCACTACCATTTCCCTTCCCCCTGTCTTTGGGACTTTTCATAGTTCTAATAACTCACTGCCCCCACTATTCTGGTTAGATTAATAAACTTTTCAGTGCTGCCACGGAGGAGAAAAGAAACCTTTGCTCTGTTTAATGACAACTGTAAAGTGGAGGCAATCATTGGATGCCTCCCGTGACATTTCCCCGGTTCCTGTTCGCTCCACTTATCTCAGACAAATGGCCGTGCCAGGCCGCTATCGAGATGAAGCGTTTTCCCCGAGTCATTACGTCTGTCACTGGGGCCATTTCCATATTGAAAAATCTGAAACAATAAATGACACCCAGGCCTTTAATAACTGCGAGGGAATCATATTTGGAAAATTGCATTGAAGTAATAACCTTTTCTCCCTGTAATTAGATGACAGAGGGGTCCTGGTTTTAATTAAGTCAGCAATTTATAGTTAGGCGGCCATACCTCCGCGTGCTGATTAGTATAGGAGGGATCATAGAACAGCGTTGCTTCAATTTGAGAAGATTTGATCTAGTAATTACTGCGTTATATGGCAAAGGCCTCCAACTGGAGGCTGTGTAGATGCACTTCTCTGTGAAGCATGGCCCCTTGCTGTCATTACTCACGCTGGAAATATGTGGCCAGCAAGTGTCTGTCTGAATAGGTCTTCAAAGGAGGTCATCAACAGCAGACATAATGTTTGAGGAGGCGTATTAAGGTGGAATTGTCATTGTGAGGCCCCGTTTGTCAAGAGGTGTGTGTGTGAGGGCGGGCATCATTTTATGCCACATCTTAATTGATTCCCCTGGTCAGTGTTATTACGCTAACATTTGCACGAGGAGCCAGAACAGTTAAGGATGCTGTTTTAGTGCCGTGTTAATAAACGTGGCCATTTACTGTGAATTTATGTCCTGACAGGTCGTAATGAAGACTATGAAAAGAAGATTAGCTGGAGCTGTTGTGGTGGACTGTCTGAGGACAGCCATGACAAGACTGCAGGGACCAGCGCTTGTTGTGTGAGCTGGCAGCCCCTGGCGTTCTGCCGCCATGATTGACATTAATGGTCCAGTTTTAAGAAAGAACGGTAAAACTGTGCTGTATCTTTTGGGAATATGACATTTAGCACATTGTACGGACGCGTACAATGACAATGGTGCACAAGCAGCCCCCCTTGACACATCATTAGTGACATCAAACAGATGCTTGTGATCTGTGTCGCTAATTTCATTTGCTTGTCCGGCTAACCATAATAATGCCTTCACAAATGCTTGTACGGAGCAATCCCATGCGAGGGGGAAAAGGTATGGAATTTGACCTCTGTCTTAATTTTGCCTTTAATTTACTTCTTATTAAGAATTGTGGCTCATTGTCCTCCAAGCCATCCTGGATGAGGAGTCATGTTCAGAAGACATTGACAACATGTGTTTTTAAAAGCTTACACCTGTTCGTGATCAGAGTGGAGGAGCACGGAGAACGCCACGGGATGTCACCCAATCTGAAATGCAAATCCCACAGGGCGATTGGAAGAATGAGGTTAATTAATCCCAGAGGACACGTCAGTGAGCGAAGGGGCTCGTCAGCCCCCGAGATCTTCTCTCCATAAAGGTCACACTTTACAATAGGAATAACGCATGTATTGGCCCTTGGTGAACTTCTCATTTCTCCCCTCCAAACATCCAATTCGATCTCTCCTTTCAATCACTGGGACTACGTTGCCTGAGAACAAGCCCAGGGGCGCGCTTGGGCATGAAGTGCGAACACTAAACGCCATACCCAAGCTCTGAATCAGCAATAGATCCTGTGACAAACATCCCTCAGAGACAACGCCGTCTGGTGCTAAATGTCCGCTGCTGGCTAATCGTCATTTGTGGTATGATGCTAGAAGGTAAGGACTGTCTCCAGGCTTTGGGTGGCGTCATTGTGGCCTTTGATTTATGGCTCATCATTTGGGTGACATTTCCCTCTTCAGTTGTAATTCAATCTTTTTCTTACACCACTTTAAATGGGATGGCGTTGAGTTTAGAGCCTTTCCCACATTGTCTACATAGACCTTAGATAGAATTTAGTACAGTGGAAAAGCTGAAGATGGACGACCCTGAGGTTGTACAATGTGGCATTTGACCAAACCGTACCAGAAAATCCAGAGAGAGAAGTCAAGACGGCAGCAAATCTTGCAAGACTTTGACATTTTGTGAAACTTGAGCCCTCGGGTAATCCCTCGGCACACCGTTTCAGTGTGTTACTTGTGATGTGCACGAGCTGTGTTTATGACCGTCATGGGTCATAATGTAGGCAGAGGTCAATGCTTGGTACGGTCAAAAATATGTTTATAATGCTATCAATTTTTCACGGGACATGTGACAGCCGCTGTTGTTCGATATTTGATTGATACTACACTACAACGTGACTGAAGTTGTCAGTGTCAAATCTTACAAGCACCCTCACATTGATTCTGTGTACCGGCTGATGTGATTCTTCTGTCTTCCATCCCACAGACATGGCGCTGAGGAGGTTTTGGCTGCCGCACAAGTGTCTCCCACGGGTTGCCGCACAGCTCCTGTCCCCCCTCTCACTCTGCAGCTGGAGCTAGCAGGGCCAGATGCTACATGGTTGCACCACCCTCTGTCCCCCCTTCCCTCTTCCAGGAGGATGGTGCCCAGAGAGGAGGATGACAAACGCCTCTGCCTCCTCTTATTGACGGATTTGGACGACCTGACTCCAGCCCCGCTCTGTTCCAACCACCAGCACAAGATGTTGACTTAATGGAAAAGGGGCTTGGCTGTTGATGGGCCCATATGCGTTTGTATTGGGGGGAAATATGGCGGGGCAAACGTGTGTATCACTGTGTACCTTGTGTGCTCAGCAGCATTGTGAATGTGTTTGTCTCTCTTCACACAGCCCAGACTGCCTACATCCATCATGCCATGGTGCTCTGGCAGAGACTGGGACTCAGACAGCTTCACTAACACACGGTCAGTTAAATTGCCTGTTAAATTGTCTCAGCCTTTCGCTATCTTAGGTGTAGATAAAAACACTGCACTTAAAGGCTGCACTTAATGGCAGAAATTGTCAAGTAAATGCCAACCTTGCTCCACGCAAAGAGGTGAGTGCAATAACATTCCAAAACAAAATACAGCAATTGGTGATGTGTAGGACACTTATTGGCTATTTTGAAGCATTACACTAAATTTTATGACGTGTTGATCATTTGATGGTATTTATACAATATTGCAACGCCTTAAAAAGCTAAACATACCCACGGAGTATAGGGCTGATCAGGGCTGAATTCCGCCACAAATTCATCAGCTGTCACTTTGCTTCCTTAATAATTAAAACAATCATCTCAGCCCAACCAGTCTGACATTTCTCCCTATGCAACCAGATGGAAAATTAAGACTCATTCTTTTAACATTACTGGCATATTTCAGTTAATGGCCAGTCTCCTCCTCGTGGACCTGGAGCAGAACCACTCGAGGTGAGTGATGTAGTTTTAAAGCCAGTATGGCCACTGTTTACAATCTGTCAGAATGATTCCTATATCGTTAAAGGATGTCCACAATTAGTTCAATTATAAGATGTGTTTAAATGCAACCCAGAAGGCTGCGTGATTAACATATTGCTTTATGAGAGGAAATGTTTGTTTTTTTTCCATACCCTCCCCCCACATTCTTGTCATAAATTTAGACAAATCCCTAAAAGGCAACATCTGTTTGTATTAAAACACATTTTAAAGACAAGAGTAATGTTTTATTAATGGTGAATTTACATTAAATGTCCTCCAAAGTTACCTTATTATTCAATACATCATCATCAGTCGTGATTCATGTGGCTATAACCGGCGGGTAATAAATTCCCGCAAATGTTTTTTAAGAATTATGAGACGTTTTTGTTTTTCTTAAAGTGATCGTAATTTACTCAAAAGTGCAGAAAACATCAGGTTTATTCTACAGTTATTTAGACATATGACAGAGGATACCACAGCCTATATTATATACTCCATATACAGCCCCATTAAAACCTTGAATACATTCAGCCTGGTACATAAACCCAGTCATCCCTTTCCTCCATTGACACCATAGCTCCCATAAATATAAGTACATTAATAAACAAGCCTTCTAATGTAGGCTAGGCATCAGTAGGCTATATGAGCTGATTTGTTGTTATTGTTTCTTTCAGACTACAATAAATGGGCAACGTAATATACTGCTTGACTTGAAAACTAATAACTGTGGAAGCTTATTTTGTATGTTAAACAACCCAATTTTTCATCTTTCCAGGGTTGTAGGCACATTAACAAGGTGGGGAAAACACGAACATAACTTAAAGTTAAACAATAACGCCATTCACCTCGTCGAAATGGTAATGTTATCATTCAAAGCTTAACAATGTGTTATCTATTAGTCAATAAATGCACACAGTGCAAGGTCATGTTTCATTCAAACTTGAGATTTTTAGAGTACGTCTTTGATTGACCGCTAGGGGGCGGAAAAGGTCCATAATTGGCGACCACGGCGCTCAGTTTGAGAACTGCTTTTCTGCACCAGTCCTGACGTGGCTTATTTTCAAAAGTATTAGTCCAGACTGTTTCCATGTACTGCCCTGCTGTTTGTGCTTTGGGAGTCTATTTAAATTATTTAAAATATCCGAATGATATGCGCGTGCATATGTAGGCATGTTATTTGTTAGAATAATACATTTTCAACAGAAACACAAGTCAGTCTAACACGCTTAAATGAAATATTACAAACCTGTATGTTCATTGCTGAGCATTTCGGTGTTATTTTGATCAATGGGGGTTTTGCATTATGTTTGCTTATGTTAGTAGTTGTCTGGGACACATCTTAAATATAGGTGCATCTTCTCATGAAGATATGGCGTGAGGCGGAGAAGCCAAAGTGCGACCTCCTTGGAGATTGAGCAGGAAGGGAACTTTGCGGGGGTTTCTGGCTAAATGTCTCTCCATCTGCTCAGCCATCTGAAGAAAATCTTAGAACATGTTACAATGCATTTCGTGCTGGGGGCAGGGGGGCACTTGTTTCTCATAGCTTGACACCATAGTTTTAATGCATAGTGTGACAACAACAATGGAGTTGTTCTTTGGCTCACATCAGCACAAAAACTGAATTGTTTAATTGTCTAGTCCTCCTGTCCCGGCTTATCGAAGACGTGGTTATCACCGAAACAGCAAGAAGTTTACTTAATTTGTATAATTTCTAAATTGTGCTGCCTAGTTATATAATATCATTACTACGCATTAAATTATTGAGCAAAAAATGAAAAATATGAATTTACAACTTTTCTCCCAGCACTCATAATGGGCTGATGCTGTATTTATTGGTGTTTCGTATGGATGAATGCGCAGGAGTCACACTAATGTGGGGTGACCGAGGGGGGCCCTTCCATGCGACAACCCCCCCAACAGCTGTCCTCAAATCAATACACGTCAAGGAAATATAAAAACAAACATATATACACTGCATATGGATCCACCCCCTTACACTTGGGCAGCAAGTGACGTGAAATTGTAAGTGTGGAGTCATTGGTATTGAACTTGAACTCATGACAGCGCCACCAAGGAGTTTTAGGGCCAAACTGAAAAGTAAAAGTTAGTATAAAACTACCGAAACACACTTGTACCGTTATGAGACTAAAGTCAAAATATGAAATAAACATCTTAATTTCACGAGAAAAGTGGTAAATTTATTAGATTTAAGACATTTGAGACGTTTTAAGACATTTATATTACAAGTACGAATTCGTTATTTGAGAAGAGCGTCTTAGTTTACAAAAATCGCGAATTATAATTCATTGAGAAAATTGTCGCAATGTTACAAGACTAAAATCGGAATTTCATGAGATAAACTCGTAAAAATTCTGAGAATTTATTTGTAATACAAGTAAGTTGTAGTGTCGAGAAAGACAAAACATTACAAGTCATAATTCAACGAGAAATAGTCGGGAAGTTAAGAGAATAGTTTTACGGGTGGAATCTCAGTTTTGTATGAATAATGTTGTATCGCTGCAAGGATAATGTCATAATATTATGAACAAAATCTTTATGAGCAAAGGCATAATTTTACAAGGGTAGCTAAGGGGACAGAAAGTCGGGGAAAAAAGTCGTAATGTTGCGAAAACAAGTACGGAACATGTCCTAAATGTAGAAGGAAAAGGTCGTAATTGTACAAGGTGGAAGTTGTCATTTTAGGAGAGAAAAGTTGTCATTTCGCAAGCATAAACTTTGATTTTGTAATATTACAACTTTTTGAGGGAGTGGGGGAAAGAATCACTTTTTTTTTTTTTACTGTACGGTTTTATTATTGTAACTTTAAAGTCTACTTGTTTCTAAAAATTCTACTTTTCCCTTCCATGGTTTCCACTTGAAACCGTGATGAGGTTGCTATTAAGATGCACGTTGAGACGCGTTTGCATCCGTGTGTATATAATAACAACGTGCATCCTTATTGGATATTTACATATGCACTAACGCTTGGTTTTTGCATGGGGGGGGGGGGGGGGGGGGGTCCTCTTTCTGCATCAGCACATGCAGGAGAGAAACACTGCATCTGTTGGCTCCATGCAATGTTAGTCTTAATTACTGGCCTTCATGTTCTCCGTGGCCCTCAACCGTCTTTAATTAAAACCTTGATTAGGGGGGAGGAGGTCCCGGGCAAGACTATTACCAGATGGGTTTCCAGCAATCATAATAAAGACTTTATCGCTGATGCTGACTGCCTGTGTGCGCCATATCAAAGCACAGTGTTAAAAAAGAGGCTGTTAATTATCACAGTAATTACTTGTCTAATTAAGGTTCGTTTGTGATTAGATTTAGAAGTATATACAGTCGGTTTCTATAGGCTTAACACTGTATAGACGGAGTGTGCGCAGCAGGGCGCAGATCAATAGTGATGCAATGACCCAGAAATGTCTCTTCTCAAGAGAAGTCCTCATAATATAAGCTCAAGGTGGACGTTGCGGTGCTACACCATGTTGCCGAACATACATTTCCATTCTCGCCTTTTTTTGTGTCTGCGGGATTTGATGTTTTCCTCAACGACGCATTCCCCCGGAGATCTTTTTTTCTTTTTAGAGAGGTCAAACTTATGTCACATTTTAATGACTACAGTGTCAGAGCTTCTGCAGCGCTTATTTGTTTAGACACACACAACAAGCCGTACTGCAAAGCAATAATGCATCCTGACGCATTCTGCAGAATTGCATATTAGCGATTTGGGATTGGCCACATAATGAATATTAATATGGCCAAATAAGACTGGGAGACACTCTCGGTGGACACTCGCTTTTATTATATTCAAGACATAGAAACTTGCAACCAACAATCAGTTCAATTATCCTCAAAATATTTACTTCACCATAGGCTTTGTCATCCAAAGAGAGGGAGAGAGGGAAAGAAGGGGGAGGGAGGGGAGGAAGAAGTGATTTCTTGCTGCACTACGTGCGTCCATTTTCCACACGGTTTGTCGTCGTTATTGCCTGATTTAGTGTGTGTTGCTTTTACGCATCCCAGTTTTTTCCTCTGCGTGTATAGCGGCGCTGCATCCATTTATACGTATCACACAGATGTGCGCTCACTGTCACAATCACTGTTTTTTGTGCTTAGAGCCATGTGCTCTTTTTAACACAGCCTGGATGTCATAATTCCCACATTTTTTTTGTCCTTTTACGCACGAAAGTGATATATCTGGTTGTACCGGTTTACCGTAACGTCACTTATCCTCCTCTTTTTTTTTTTGCACTAAAATGTATTGGTTGCGCCCTTCTTTTTTAGAGCCATGCCCGAAAATATGCCTCCTGGTTGAGTTTATCCCCTCCAGCAGCCTTTGTTTATTGCAGTTTTACTCACAAAAAAGGAATCTCCTGCCTAACATGATCTCATCTTTTTGTGCGCTTTTACGCATGAAAATTAGGTTGTATTCTTCTATCGCATCAGTTTTCGGGGTTTTTGCACATGGTCCTGACTCATTATATAAACGTTCATATATTCTTCTTTTTGTTGCGGTTGTGTATGCACAGAAATGTAATGGACTATTATATGAACACATATCAGCTCATTTTGCAGGTTTGCTCCCATTTCATGCTTTAAAATGTCCTTTCTGAGTTCATAACCACACGCATCATCTCTCTTTTTTGCAGTTTAACGCACAAAAATGACTGTTAGTATTCACCTATGTGCTTGCTGATAGCATAAGCATCTATTTCCGGGCCGATGGTATGATACAGCAGGTGTTCCAGACTCTCCGACCCTGCAGCACTGCAAAGTGCCCAAGACCAGGTGAGGCATGGCATTAGTGAAATGATGACTGTTTTTACGTGCATATCCCGCCGCCTCCAATCAGAAAGAGTGTCGAGTGAGAGCTTTACAAATGCCATCTGGTCACCTGTCACTCGCTGTGCCTGTTGAATCGTGTGGAAATGAACAACCATGCCTCTTATTTAATCATAATGTCCATCATAGTGTGCAATATCTATTAGTGCATAGGGAACGGCGCCACGTAGCTCATAGGGTTCACAATACAGAAATTAGCCATAATGGACTATCAAATTATATTTGCAAATTCTGATATTTCTATAGAGATACACACACACACACACACACAGCGCACATATAAAGTAAATTGTGTTTATGTGCAGACATAGATACATAGATAAATTAAAGTCTGTGTTGGTTGGAGACCATGAGCATCAAACCGTGCCTGGGGGATCCTGCATCAGGACCACAAGTACCATACCGTGTGTTGGCTATATCGCACACCATGAATTACACACAAGAATGCACAACCTCGGCTTTATTCACTAAAGTCATCCAGCTTCGAGTAATAGGGGAAGCCCTCTCCGCGCAGAGCCAACTTTCTATATCAAGCTTCTGACAGGTGACTTACACTTGGCAAAGGGGTCAAAACTTTAGGTACACCGGCATAATGAAATCCAATACATCCTGCGTTTGCTTTTTGACTGACACGCCATGGCAGTATTAATTTAACACGGTTTATAACTGTAGGTGTGGAACAGCACTGCACGACTGAGAGCTGTTTCGACGTTTCTTCATGCAGCTAAATGAGGCAACCAGAATATTAGATACCGCTCAGTGCAATGCAGTGGAGTTACTGTAAACTAATAACCGTTGTATATTAATGTCTTCTTGTGCAGATTATGAAAATGTACCGTTAACTCCCTCATAATTTAATTATTTAATAAGGAGCAAATGATATTTAACAAAAAAATAATTGCGCATTGGTAACAACTGTACTTTTTGGGGGTGGGAGATAAATCTACTTGAATTAGTTTATACAAAAAAGAAAATCTTAACAGTTTTCAATTTGTAGTACGTGTCAAAAGGTGCTTCTTTATATTAACCTTGTAGTTTTTCCCTACATGCAGTATATACAGTACATCTGGTCAACTCGCAGCAACTGAGTACATTGGATAGGCCATTTTTAGATATCATGCGCATAAAGTTGCTCTGTAAAGAAATTTGGATTTGTTTTTATTATTAGGCACCCAACATTAGGTCGAATATGTGCTTGGCTCCACATCCAAGGTGTTGTATAGATACACACTCAAGTGTGACGGTGCTGGGCACAGGCCAACGCCCTTTAGCTGACGCGTAATTTACCTCGCCGTGCGTAATTAAGCAGACCCTGTAACACTTTTATTTTGAAAGGCTCAATACGCTTCCATTAAACGTTATTAAAGCGCGGGGAGTGACGAGCTCTCATTTGTCTTGTCAGGACATCTGACAAGCTCGTTAGCTCCCATTTTCCCCTGTCAGCTCACGGCGCGACACGGACACTGACTTCAGCCACTCGTGGGGCCACCGAGAGTGACAAATGTAGCCCAAGAATGAAAAAAACACACATCACAATTACATGTAAGCATACATGGCAGGTGTCAATCATGTTTTTATTTATTTTTTTAACCCAGAACAGTCAGTTTTTAACGAATCTTATTTAAAGGGTCATGGAGTTGAGGCATAATGTCAACTTTGGTTGGACTGATCTTGGCCGAGAATTGGAATTGTTATGCGTATTTGTGCTTACATGGGAAATATATATTATTTGGTGAAAAATGAGGAGCTGGGGGTGTGACACTTAATGGCATGGCATCTTTCCGCTCGCTGCACTTTCAGATGCAATCGTAGATCGAAGTCAGCCTTGTCACGTTGAGCCAAAGTGAATTCCTAACATCCAGGACGTGGCTGTCTACTCCGGACAAATTGCATCCAATCACCCCGGGGGAATTCGGCTAATGTCTCCATCCCGGGCCGGGGGAGCATGGAGGGGAAAACAAATCAAACCACACTGCAGAGCGTGGAGGGGCTTATTAAAACATTTCACACACAGAGGGGAAAGATAGTGTGTGTGGAGGTATACTCTCTGGACACTGTCTTAAATTGAATATATCAGTTGTTTGAGTGTCAGGCAGCAGCAACATGCTTATCAAAAACTCAAAACCCTTACGGTCACAACACTCTTGGTTGTTATAATTCATGTTCAGTTATTGTATGTGTGTGTGTGTGTGGGGAGGGGGAGGTTTATTTAAGGAAACATCAGTTTCATATATTTTATTAACCTTTATTCAATCAGCAATAAAATTGATTTCAAATGTCTTTTGCAAAAGTGTCCTGGCCACGAGGCAGCAGCACAGCTGCTAAGCAGTTAAGTGACAGCAGTTCACACATTCTTTCCTCAAATAACATAGAAATAAGAATACTGCATAACAATAGCGGCAAAACATAAATGAAGAATAACATATTTTAGAAACTGCTGGTTTCAGTTCAATTTATTTTGGAGACCAATGCCACGCTTTGAAGAGTCCTGATGTGCAACACAACTTACATGCTGAATACCTGAATGAATCCATACCTGCTGGTTGCAGGGAACAATGAGATCCTGCATGGGACGTTAAACAGGAGTGCGTGTGAGGTCGATCATTACGTAACTTGTTGAAAAGTGGATGAGCCACGTCAGTCAAGAACCAGAGCGCGCCGCGGTCCAAAGTTCCTCCTCGTGCACGCGCATCTAAGTGGTCACCATGGAGACGGGATGTGCTGTTGTTGTAAAATACTAACCGTGAAGGCCCATTTCCCATAAAACAATCAGGGTAGTTTTAGGGAGGGGATGGTGCAGCTTGATGACGGCAGTGGACAGATTTGCGTTCACGCCTGATCAGCTCATGGAGAGCTGTGGTGGTGGGGGGGCAGCGTGTGCAGGGAAAGGCAGCACCTGGCCTCCACCGCTGCAGCCCGTCTTCTGTTTATTGACAGGCTGATAAGCAAAAGGGTGGGGGCTGCCCGTGCCGTTTCCAGCGCGGATGTCGAGCACCCTGCTGGGTTGCACGGTACCGCCGCCTCCTAATGCACGTTCCTGGTCCAGGCTGGGCGGTCGCATACGGCAAGACCAGACCTGACTGGCCGGTATTGCGTGTGCACCGCCCCCACCTCGGTGTCCCTCTCCTCTTCCTGGGAGACGGCCGGTCGTCGCGGTTGTCCATTTACACGCCGCCTTGTTCAAATTGACACAAAACATGTCAGCTTGTGAAAGAGCCTCACAAGGCTTTTAGCCCTCCTTGCTAAAAGCCAGAGCCCCATTATAGCACAGTTTATGGAGCTACTACACTAAAAGGGAAAAATACCTGACTCACCTTTAATTCTTGTTTTATGATTCTTCTTTTTTAAATATAGCTCTAACCCAGCACCTGTACTGTCCACACCTGTTGTACACTTAACATGTACATGATAGATTATAAACTATCTATCTAACTATGTATCTATCTAGCTATATATCTAGCTATATATCTAGCTATATATCTAGCTATATATCTAGCTATATGTCTAGCTATCTAGCTAGCAGCTTTTTCAAATGCATGTAAACACTTTCATTAGATCATGTTAGACATTTTAAGGGTTGTATTAAACCTGCAGGAAGTTGGCTCTTCACCCCACGCAAAAGAATAGTCGCAAAGGTTTGTGCTGTGTTTGTGTTGGTTGGTTTTTACAGATTATTTTATAGGTCGATCAAAGTGCACCCAACCCCCCATTTTCTCCAAAGTAAACAAAAATAGGGGCACTCGTTTGTGCTGTTTTGTACCGTTAAAATGATCGATTGTGCTGTCATACTTTTTGACTGATTAAAGATTTTACGTGTTCATGACGCAAAAACACGTCTTAATTTTCCTATTTTTGCCATGCAATGTAGCATTGAAAGGCATAGTTCCTATGTTAGAGGTGTGCTGGAATTATGACATTTTACCCATATTTCCCATACAGTATATTACCCATATTTCCTCCTCCTTCTGCAGTTGGAGACTGGAGAAAAAGTAGGAAATGACGTCACTTTGTGAACATGCCCTCTCGAAACTACGCATGCAATACAGTGTTTTCATATTGTTGTGGTGCATTTTTTTTGTTTTCTCTTGATACTGTATTTTTTTTAATATTCAGCCATTGCCAGTTGACATTTCCAAGATTCACCGCGTCAGATTCTTCAGTATAATGTTCTGCACGTTTTGAGGACAGTTGTTTTGATAATGTGCCTCAGATAAAGGAAACGTTGGGGCTGAATGTGTATTACCGGAGGGTGTGTCTACCATCAGCTGTCCCGACTATCTTTCCTCGACCCAGACAGGGATCTGCGAGTGAAAACACAAACAAGTCAAAAACCCAGAAGACGTTTGAACGTGGAAAAGCGTGCTAGAATTATTAAATTAGATCCATCTCTCTTCATATGCCATTGTTCGCTCGCGATGAACGAAGCCAACAAGCTAAATGCACTCACACACATATTAAACACATTTTAAAGTATATAACGTATAGGTACTTGCCACTAATGAATGATATTGAAAGATGATCGAACAGATGGTATCGCAGTCGTGGTCAAGCCTTTAGCCTGGTTGTCAGGCTAGTGCTACAACCGCGCTTTCGTCTGTTGCGGGGGCCTCCTCCATCTCCTTCTAAAGCGGCTAACGATTATTCCCTGCTCCGCAGGCTGCTGGGTAATCCTGATAGCTGAGCTGTCCGAGAAGGTGTTCCGACATAATCCACACTTCTGTTGTAATTCCAGTAACGACTTTCGATCATATATTAACTTGTGTTCACCTCACTGCAAGTTTTGAGGCCAGATTGTAAGAAGTTGACTGTAGTTAGTTTAACTTTAAATTAATGTTTCAGTAAATTTTTTTTAGGGGTGCGGTAGCAGCATGTACTGTAGTTGTCACGAGCTTAGATCCCCCACTCCTTGGTTCATGTCAGTCAGTGTGAATTAATGTTGAAAAACATGTTAAATTATATATATTTGTTTATTAGTACGACAAAAGATTAATTAATTATGACTAGTAATGAATTGATCTAATTAATCTCTTTTTAGTCTCACCAATAAGGTTGTTGGGAAAAGCCCTCACTTTGAGGTATTTTCTGGTAAATTCATTACATTATTGTGGCAGATCAAAAGATGATATACAACAAAAAAGTGGCTTTATAAAGTAATTTATTGTTTTTAACAGACTTGAACAGATGCAGTCTAATCCATTCACATTCCGTTGCATTTGAGACTAGTCCTAAGTGCTGCCTGCAACCTGATGGTTTTGACCACAGGGGGGAATTTTGTTTTGTTCTTTTGTCATTCTCCAAATTATTTGAAAATAAAAATAAAACATCAGGTCCATGGAAAACGCTGAATTTAACACATAAAAAAAACAATAAGAAACACTTTCCTGAGCAATACAAGCATTGAACATTAAGCTTGTTGCTTTTCAGCTCCTTCACATGATATAAAATAAAGAAAAAACAGACCGATCAATCACAGTGCTGAAAGTTAGCACATCAAAAATAACATTGTGCATTACCATCAGTAAAGTTTCCAGTAGTGTCCCCAGTAGCTGTGGTTGCCAGCTGAGGTGCGATTAGATCAACACAGTTGGGCGAATCCTTCTCCAAAATCTTAAGTTTGTTTTTCTTTTCACCGACGTACATCTTGCTGACTTTGGTGGTCACTGTAGTCCTGCGTGGTGGCTTGAACAGCTCTTTTAACCCGCTCGTCTTCCACTATGTTTATTGGCCTGCAGTTCATTGCTATCCACTTGGCACGAACATTTGTCAGCCTGTCAGCCGCAGACTTGCTCATACGTGGGCTGTTCTCCTTGAGTTTTGTTTTTTCAAAGAGCTTTGCTATGGCTCACTAAATTGCTGCTATGTTAGCTGTGGCTGCACTCGCGACTGGGTTAAATTTGAGCTACTTCTGTGGTAAGCAAGCACCTTCTTACAAAGAAGGCAGATCACTCTACCTTTATCAATGTTGCCGTCGGGGCGTTTTGTAAATGCAAATTTCCCATTCATTGGACTGACAACTCTCACATGCTGCTTCATTTTCATGTCTCCTCCCTGCTATTCACCGCTCCTCACCTTGCCCTCCCAACTACAATATGAGCCTGTCATCTGATGCTAAACAAGCCCGAACAATCAATGTCCACTTCAGGGTGTGACTGATCATTGTTTTCCACCTCCGACAAATCAATCACAGAAAGCCCAACGCATAAAAACAAAGATTTATAAAAAGGCATGCAGAAACTGTAAATTAGATTAGCACCATTAAAAAAAAAATATATTAAATATGACCATAATTAATTCATTGCAATTAATGCACTAATTTGACACCGCTCATTTTGATATACAAGTTGCACCTGACTATAAGTTGGCAGGACCACCCAAACTATGAATTCTTGTATTCTTGTATTCTATTTTGAATTGACTGAAAATAATACTTCTGTATTTTGTCAGGTCGATGATAGACAACAACAATAATAGCGGAAGATAATATAGTAAGTATTTCAATGCTTCTCATTGCCTCTCAATGAATATTAAAAACATCCATATCCAAGAGATACAATTGTCTGCTTAGTCACACTTTATTTAGTAAAGTAAGAACGGAATGCCCATTTACGACAATTTAGACAATGTCATTAACATTTAATCCATTCATTCAAAAAGTTTGTTTTGTCATATTCGGTCAAAGCAAGCCATCACAATGGTGATTTATTTCTATGCCTCTGAGGAGCCCCATAACCACAAGAACCAAAGCAGATGTCATTTAAACACACATTAAAATGTTACCGACCGCACGTAAAAACTAGTAGAATACGCCATTTGGCCAGCCGTGTCACTACTCAATTCGTACAGGAAACGCAATCTGTTCACCCATCAGGAAACCCGTTGTGTAAATGCATGTACAATGTACATCATTCTCCCACCCCCAAAAACGTTGTCAAGAAATGACAACATAATCAATTTTTTTTTCCTAATATCATATCAATTATCCTTTCCTGGTGATATAAATAATTGTAATGTTTTTTTTCTGCGCTGAAAAACAATACAGACAAAAACATTTGCTAGCAAGGTATGTTTGTATGGATGAATGGCATGTCTCCGTTTAGAAGACTCTGTAGCTGCTGGTACACGAATAAATATATTTCGACTTATGGTAGTTTACATTCGAATATCACGGTGCGTGATGTCGCTGAAGCTCCATCGTAAAAATTGTGAGTGAAGGAAGTGACGTAGGCTTCGCACATGCACAGAACGGATCGTGTTTCTGCTGCGGATTTAGTGACACTTCGTCTTCTACCAATAACAGCTATTAGCATTAGCTCTACCCACATAGCTAAACAACCTGAAATGACCAAATTTGCCCACTAGCATTTCGGAGGCACACAGCATTGGGCCAACAATGTTGTAAGAGATAATGCATGTAAACAGTGACTTCACATAGAAATGTGAAAAATGACAGAACTATTTCGGGAATTCGACTGCTGTAGTGCATGTAAAGTAGTCATTGACTCCTTTGGGGTCAGATTTAAAGGTACGCCCCTTTCAGGATGCAGCAGACTACTGTGTGCTTCACCTTCATGGCTTTTATCTGCAGTTTATTGTCCAATCAACAAGTGTAATTATCTCACATACTCACGTGAAAGACATTACACATGTCACTACTCGATCTGTACCGGAAGCACGATGCGTTCTGAGCACGTCCAAAACGCATCTACATCTCACAGCTTGTTGACCTATTTTACAGCAGTCACGCATCAGGCAACCTGATTTGTACTACGCATGTGTAAACGCCATCATCAGTTGATGTATTTTACTGCAGTTGGGGATTGTGCGCCCGTCATGTGCAACAGTGGCGTTTTGGAGGCACGCAGCATTTGGCCAACAACGGTATAAGAGATCATGTATGCAAACAGGGGCCACGTTAGCGTGAAAAATTGAGTGACCGAAGTATTTCGGGAATCCGACTGTCAAGGTGCATGTAAATTGAGTCCTTTGGGGTCAGATTTAAAGCTACGCCCCCTTCAGGATGCAGCGGAGTACTGTGTACTTCACCTTCATTCATGACTTTTACCTGCAGTTTATTGTCCAATCAGCAAGGATAATTATCGCACCCACTTACAGGAAAGACATTAGACAGGCTGTGTATAATAAATCTTTCTGCAAACATTATATTGGCGACATGCTGAGAAACAGAAACGAGCACGTGTAGGGAATGTGCTTTTAGAGGTGAGGCTCGGGTTTCCTCATTCATTTGGTCCTTGCAAGTTCATGCTTCGATAAGGAATGCATGATCCCATTTGGTTCTATATGTCTGGTGCTTTTGGGTAGTACATTTGTATTGAAAACATATAGTGATATGTTCCTATAGTCCAAAAATGTCCATAAAGTAAATCTTTTTTAAATGATCAGACAGAAACGTGAAGATTTGAGTGTGTAATCAAAATTAGACTTACAAAACACTGTATTGTCCCAACAGAGTGTGCCGTGCATATAGGGACCCACCCACCGTCCAAGCTACCTTGTAGTGCACTTCCCCATTCTGTGAGCACAGCGTCCGGGCTAAGGTGTGACGTGAACGCGCCGCAGCAGCCAATCACAGATGAGCTCGGCTTGATGCTGACGGGGGAAAGTTGCTGGTAAGAAGAGCACTTTTTCCCTCCCTTACCTCGCCACTTACTCTCATTGACATTACCACACAGCCACGGATCTAAAGCCTGGGCGCATTTGTTTTTATATCGGAGGTCCACGAGTTTCCACTGGGGGAGACAAACAAAGGGGGGAGGAAGAAGAATAAGACACTTTACACGCAGCACAGGATACCGACCGGACAAGTCAGCTGCTTCTCATCCGGTGAGTTTATCTTATCTTTTGAAAAACTATTTAAAAAAACCCATTAACCTGAATTCTCAATATTTGACTATTTAACGCTGAAAATGTGATCTCTGTTGCTCACAGTCAGGCAAACAAAGCGAGCTGATTAGGGGTTTTGTTGTCATTTATGGGCCACAAAAAGCGTGTAATTAGTTGTATTCACCCAGGAATTAGACGCATGTCACTCGTTGCACGTGCAGGCCTGAGGGAAACAAATACTCGCTTCAACCTGAACATTAAAATACAAGGTAGTCACATGTAATATCTGCTAGTGTTTGTAAGTATGTCCAGCCAGCCGTGTGCGTGTTAGGGTGAGACTTTGTGAGGTTACTTCAGTGTTTCCTTCTGTCACGCGTGTCGGGCCGGTGCTGTGACACCATTAGCCCCACTGTTGATCCCAGCCTGCCTTCGGCCTTTTGCCAGGACAGGGCTTCCAAGAAATCGCTGTTGCGTGATTATTATAATGCTACATAAAATACATAAATAAATACAAATAATAATAATAACAGATACATTACTTAAATTGCAGTGTAATATGTGTCCATTTCACACATTTGCTACGAATTGGATATTCAAAGAGTAGCTTATGTATTTTTCCCACTCTGTGTGCTATGTGAAAATAGACGAGATGAACTGAAAGTGCATGGCTAAGTAGTCAAATTGGCAGGTGATTTTTGTCTAATATGGTTGCTGAAATCTAATTACACATTGTTAACGAGCAGATGTCCTCACGAAAGCTCTTTAGAATTCACAAATCTGACAACGCCATGATTGACAGGCCATTTTATCAAACATAGCCATTTCAAATGCACATTTCCGGAGATCACAGTTTTTGATTTATTACCGAATGTAACATTTATAATGCACAAATTCCGATGTCTTTAAATTGTAGTTAACTGTTTCCTATTTATTAACTACATAAAAATAACCTAATTTCACAACAACAACAATAATAATAGTAATTTAATCGAATTTATAATAATATCGAAGTAATTACTTAAAAGATTTGATTTTATTATTGTTGATTTATTATTACCATTGTATCCAGTTTATCTCTTACATAATTTACAATGATCTCATCTGTCCCATTTTAATGTAGATGCATTTAGAGTATGGCTTCAGTTTTCTGCATATATGTATTTGCAGTAATTATTTCACTTTTATACCACGCCTATAGACGTTTAAAGGCTGCAAACATAATCCCCAATAAAGGCCAACCAGTCCACTAGGCCAGAAACAATGTCACTGTTTTCCCCTGCGTCTCCCTGTTCTGTTTTTCACTTCTTTCTTTTTGTGTCTTTTTTGTGTATTTAAAAAGTTTCCAGTGGGCGCACAAAAAACTCGCATCGCCAGTGGGGGAAAATAGCGGCCAGATTAGGCTTTCTTTTCAAGGTCTCTGACATTAGTTGCTGCTAATCCGAATTGGGCTAATTGCTTTCCCAACATCAACCCATATACACCCCACCCTCCCACCCACCCCCGTCCTCCCGCTCTCTGTTTATTGCCCACCAACTTACCTTAGTACATGTTGGAAATATTATGCTCCAACTGTGCTGAGCAGGCGGAGGGCCTATTGGCATGCAAGGTCTCTGGAGAGAGACCGACAGAGACAGAAAGGACAGCGAGAAAGAAGACAAGGAATTAGCCATTGGGGCGGATTTACAGCTTAACCAAGAGAAATCAATAACATGAGGTATTGTTTCCAAAGAAAACTACTTGACACACTCATCTGGCATTGTGTGTGTCTTTGTCAGGGAGGAAGGTTAATAGAGGGGTGAGTTTTTGACAGCTGCAGCCTGTGTGACCACTGAGCCGCAATAACGCTTTGCATTGCAAAGGCAGACTACTATTATTGTTTTTGGATGAGGGTTGACATCACAAGATGAAATACAATGGCAACTATACGCTCGCTGGACTCTTTATTCGGTACGCTCTAATCACATCCTGAATAGCACAACTTTTATTGTCCAATTTCGATTGGTATTCAACAATAACACAACAAGTGTATTGCATATACTGGTAGTTGTCTCCAATACTTTGTACGTATGCACACACGTATGATACAATGCAACCACAATAAGAAATGAATTATTGAATTGTCTTTGCTTGTGCTTGTCAATCAAACGTGACTTAAGTAAAAAAAAAATATATATTTTTTAAACATTACAACGTTACTTGTTTTAATGGTTTAAAATATGAGACATCGTTTTTAGGATGATGTAGTGCTTCTCTACACCATGCACTGCAAACTACAAGTGCAATAATAAACATATTCAATACACACAGCACTGTACCTCTAACAATGTCAATCCAGATGTATCTGGTTGAAACCAAAACATTTATTTTCCTAGTGAAAACAGCTAAAAGTGACGCCAGTCAGACATGCACCGTCTGTGTGAGATGCAGCCCAACCAACAGACAATATTGTAGTGGCAAACCTACAGTGTGCAATGCAAATTTTGCCAAGGCACATCACCCATAAAAAAATATTTGGGATGTGACAATTTCCTAACACATGAACTGAAACACGTGTATTTACACTGAAATGCATGTGTTTACAGTAACCAACATGAGGGTTTCTCATGGCTGCAAGTGAGGGAGGGAGGGGGTGTTTGTGGTCTAATGTATGTCTCATAATGAGTATGTGTGTAGGGGGGGTGAAGGGGTGGGTTGTGGTCCTTTCTTGCTATAAGCTGCATGGGTCTACCATAGTCTTGAGCCACCACCAGCCCAAGTGAGGAGAAACACGGCAGCAAAAGGAAAGAAAGCACCATGAATGTGCTCGTTTAGTTTACGGCTTGTTTGATGAAGGAGAATTGGCCAAAGTGTTGTTCCTCGCCGCGGGACCCTCAGTGACAGTTTTGAGCAGCTCCTCTCAGCTCATTATCTCGCCGGCCCACTGAGGGCCCCCATTCAAGCAAAAGCCAGACCCTCTCGCTGTCTTTCTGTCTCTCTCTCTCTCTGGCAGGGTCGTTTGTCTCCTCATTGAAGGCCCAGTCCGGAATGCGATGGTTGTTAGGGAGCCCTCTTTCACCTCCAAAGTGTTTTATTGATGAGCTCTGACTTCTCCCACTTTTTCACATGTCAAAGAAGTCAAGTGTAGGCCTCCATGACTTCATTTCATCATGGAAAGCTCCCTTCCCCCTCCTGTTGCTTATAGCTTGCCCCTTTTGCGCTCCCCCCTCTTTTTCCTGCATGCAACTCTTCCTTTTCCTCCCCATCTTTGAGGAGCTGCTATAGCCCACAAGCTGCAACACACATGGGCGCAGAGGGGCTGCCTTTTGGGTGCATTGAGGTGTGCCCTAATAAGACGGCCATTCACCCAGCGCCGTGTTTTAGGACAGCGTGTGGCCATGGCTACACACTCATTTGCTCCACTTTTATTTACGCGTGCTATTTGCTGCTCGTCAGGCCGCCGGAGTGACGTCGCCTTTGCCGCGCAAATGTGGCCATAAAAAGCAGCGAGCTTGCCTAAAGGCTGCGCTCTTTACGCACTGCCCCTCTTGTTGACAGGAAGGGGAGGAGATGTATGGTGGTGGTGGTGGGGTAGGGGGATACTGAAAAGAGTCAACAAAAGCACGTGGTGGACATTTTATTTGTTGGGGAGCGATGGCTGGTGCTGTACATTCTGAAAAAATACATACAGTATTCCTATACTTAATATACTGCACGTATCGAACATAAGTATTCAATAAAAACAACCTTCTCCAGCAAAGGCAGACGTAATTGATTGCTTAATTTTTGTATTTCTTCAACAATGTCATTTTTTAAAAACTTAAATGACAACATAGCCAGGGGAAAATGTTTATAGATCCAAGCTAAGTTAAGAAAGTAAATAAAAAAATTAAAAATAAATCCTCAAATATACCTACAACAAATCAGGAACATTACACAAATGAATGTCAAATATTAAATGTATAAACAGACAAACAAGCTAAAATGATTCATTAAAGAAAAAGAAAAAATCCCCAAATATACCTACAACAAATCAGGAATATTACACAAAGGAATATCAAATATTAAATGAGTAAATAGACAAACAAGCCAAAGGAGTATTTAAAAAACATAAGATCCTCAGACCTAACGCCCCTAAATTCCTACTTTGAAAAATGTATCACGTTCTTATCATTGTATTTAATTAGTTGTGTTTCAGTCAATTATTTTAGATGCCACTGGTTTACATCTAAAAGCCACATTAATTTGTATTCAAATGCATGCAAAAATATTTCGTACTGTTATGTTGGTAAAGTCTGTGGACCTTCTATACCAACAGGCTATGGGCCTACATCGTATAGTGCTTAGAGTGTCCTAAGCACTCATGGAATGGCGTTACCCATGAGCAAGGCACCTAACCCCCCCAGTTGGAAAGCTGCCATACTCCTCCAGTGTGCCACTAATGTATGCATGCTATGTTCACTACTACAGCAGTCAAACATGCAGCACAATCAAGTAAAATAAGATATAATAAAGTAAGGACATCATGCAATCGACTTTTGATTTTATACTTGTTCTTTTTGAGCATATACAGTAGTTTATTTCATCTGTGCAATACCTGTTCTGAGTTATTTGCTATAGAGTATTATCTAAACAATGTTGTTAGTACTTTCTGGACAGGTTGATATACCGGAAGTGGAACTTGGACAATGGACAGTGATACTTGGTCCTCTTTTCTTTTTTTCAGCGTTGTGACTTGGCCATGTTCAATCTGCAAGAATTCTTCAACCATGTGGCACTTCCGACTTTGTTTTATCTTTCAATATTCAGCAACAGGCCCAATTTGCATGCACCGGGCTGATTAGTAAGGTTTGGACAGAGGGGGTGTGTAGGGGGTGGGGGGTAGTGGGCCAAGACTCCCTCTTTTTTTTCTCTCCTGTATTTTCTCTCGCTGTGACTCGGCCCAGTTTCCCGCTTTTGGCTGTGCATGGTGCCGGGGTGGGGGCTGGATGGGGGGGGGGGGGGGTGTTTATATGGGGGTCGGGGAGGGGGTGATGATGACAGAGGTCGGGTCGCGCTAATGGGCCAGTGAAGAGCGGAGGACCAGGAGGAGCACATACATTAATACACTTTTCTCTCCCTTCTCCAATCAGCATAGGTGTGTTCATTCTTTCCCTTCTTACCCCCACCTCCTCCTTCCATCCCTACTCCCTCCCTCCTCTCTCTCTCTCTCTCTCTCTCTTTCTCGCTCTCTCTCTCTCTTGCCCACTCTCCCATTCGCTCTCTCCCACGCCAGCGCACATCCACGCCAAACTCGCTGCGTCCTGACATCTGAGTTCACTGTCAATCTCTGTCTCCTTCGCAGGGATATCCCCTCCGTCTTCTTCTCCACTCCAGCACCCTTTTGGAAACTATTTTTTTTTGTTGCCCAGCCCCACTCTCCTTCACTTCCACGAGAGAAGACCCGCCATCATCGTGGGTATTTTACCCCTGTTTTTTTCCCCTGTGTGTGGGCCGTGGACAAACAGGCAGCACAGTTTGGTTTTGACAGCGACACAGGATGCCCCAAAAAGGTAAGAGTCTTATGCATTTTTTTTTAGTTCTGTTAATATGTGTTGTTATGATGTTATCTGTAATTGTTATTTTCTAAATTAAGTTTTTTGTTTTCTGGTGCAGCATTTCTTTAAAATCTATAGCAAAAAAAAAAAAACACCTCTTAGTATTTTAAACCAATTTTAAACACCGCTCAGTATTTTTTTAACCAAGTTGATGTGCTCCATTTTCCCTATTTATAAGAGCGTAAAAAAGTCCAGTGATCATTGTGGAGAATTGGGCGCAATGACCCGTTGAGCAAAGGCGTCAGATTGATTCATGCCGACCACTCAGCCAAGAGACTTCTTGCAGAAAAAGAGGGAGGCAAACAAAAAATAGGGAGGAGAGCCCCCCTGTTTAGACTGACAACAAAAGCAAGTAAAAAATCTGATATTACAGCAAAATGATAATAATAACCAAGTAAATATAGTCATGTAGTAGATGAAATAATTTGCTACAAAAACAACAGCTCCAGCTGGACTGCTTTAAAAACACAATTTAAGAACTGCGTGTTCTATTTAATTTTCTTGAAAATACCAGCCACCAAAACAGTTCCACCAAAATAAAAGGCAGCAAACTCCCATGTAATATATTTATACGAAATTATTGCCACGCTCATTTTACATGCAGTCGTTTTCTTTGAGAGACACCTGCTTGTAAAAATATTGTGTGTCGTAGTTTGCACATTGTAGCTACTTGCAAAAAAATGAGGCCTGCACTCTCCCTCTTTCTTTCGGCATGCTGTTGTGTGAATAAGCATACTTGAATTAAGACATTGTTGTTCCGGATTACTAAAGCAAAAGAAATGCAGATTAGATGGTATAGTTAACCCCGGGAACAACAACGTTTGAGCTTTCGACCCTAAATAAATGATTAACCACATGCGCCATACACAAGCTTAAAGCTACTTAGAGTAGCGCCGTGCTGTAATTTACACCTGAAATGACGCTTTTATTTATTTTGCTGCACCATGACAAGGAGTTTACATACTTTTTATTTAAATTGTAGCAGCTTTTGAACATGCTAGACTAGTGTGTGTGTGTGTGTGTGTGTGTGTGATGGAATTTTGAATGTGATTAATGACCGAGCAGCACTGTGCAGCACAAGCAAGCGCACACTTTACATCCCTAAAACACCATTAGACCACAACACAACTCTGCATGGAAGGGAGCTAACATGAAAAAACGTCTCCCTCTCTGGCCCCCTTTTTCCCCTTATCTGTTGCCCAATTGAAAAGCTTCTTTTAATGCATTTGTCTTTTCCAATTGAGCGCCCTACTGAGCTCTTGTGTCTTTGGACGCGCTTTACAACCACAGCACCAGCGGCACCAAACTACCACCAAATATTTAACAGCGAGAAATAATTCAGTTTCTCTTCGTAAAAAAACACACACACACACACAGAAAAC
The DNA here is from genome assembly GCF_027744805.1 of Dunckerocampus dactyliophorus. Lineage (NCBI taxonomy): Eukaryota > Metazoa > Chordata > Actinopteri > Syngnathiformes > Syngnathidae > Dunckerocampus > Dunckerocampus dactyliophorus. The sequence goes on along the minus strand of NC_072821.1, from coordinate 10,430,336 downwards.
AAAAACAGCATTCACACTCACACACACACACATTTGCTGCACCGGGGTCACGGTCGCATGTGTGTGTGTGTGTGTGTGTGTGAGAGAGAATGTGTGTGTGAATGGTCCCGAAGGGGGTGGGATGCATGCCTCCGGCTCTTTGTATTAATGTGAACTTGTTGGTGTGTTTAGTGGGGAAGCTGTGCGTGTTTCTAGCGGCCCAGGCCGAGCTGTCGCCCCGGGTTTGATGTAGCCTAAAAGGGGGTGCATTGTTAAGAACCCCCCCACCCCCTATTCTGATCCTAGATCCTACTCTTTACGTTTTCTTTTAGCACTGTACACTTGTATAGGGTTTGAATTAAGTTAGAAAAAAAAGGTTGATAGATTAGTCCATCGGAATAAATGAGTACATCAGTATAGCTTTGGCTGTGCTAATGTCTTGTTTTGCTCTGTCCTATAGGGAGGCATTAAGTAGTGAAAACGGCAGATGATTGACTAAATTGTAATAAGAGTGGACAGTCAACTCTGTTTCCAGGCAAGTTTAATACAAAAACATACAACACAAAAAAAGGATGCTAAACCTCACCAAATATCTTACTTAAAAAAATAAAAAACAAGGAAAGAGATGACAAAAAGATGTATATTTGTTAAAAAAATGTTCCTTTTAATATGATGCTTACCAGTTGTTATTATCTTCCCTTGTGATGCTTAGAATACCACAACCAAGCGACGTGGGAGTCTGGCGTAGCCTCAATGATGCAAAACAGTAAGTTTTTTTTCTAAATCTTTATTTCCTGCTGTGAAACTTCTAATTGTGAGTGTTTGCATGGACGCAGCACCCCCCCCCCCCCCCCCCCCCCCCCGACATTATGCCCTGGTTGTTATGGTGCAATAACTTTTAAAAGAGGAGGTGGAAGTGTATTATAGGCCTACATTTGCATGACTGACATGAAGGAGGTGTGTTGTCACTCATTTGACTCTCGTTTCATTGCTGTTAATTCATTTTGGTCATGAAAGTTATTATTGAACAAGTTAATCATACCAGTGAGGGGAAGGGGGGGTTGGGAGATTTTTTTTTTTCTGCTTGAGTTGCTATTAAATAATTGCACAGGCGCCTGCATTAGCGTTAAGACTGGCTGCCAGGCTGCATACAAGATAGGCCTGCATGAAATAGAAAAATAATGTTTTTATGCAAATGAGTGCATCATTTCCCCATAGAAAACACCCACACACACCCACACACACACACACACACATAACATGCACCTTGTGGGTGACTAGACCGGAAGTTGGGCTGAATGCTGTCTAATTCCTCGTGCAAACAAGACAAAAAGAAAGTTAAACATGAACGTTTTCTCTCTTGCTGCTGGACAAGAGGTGTATGACATCTGTGATGAAGGTGTGTGCAATAACTTTATTACATTACATCCTACATATGCACTCATGTCTGTGCTGTAATCTGTGCAAAAAATGTTTTTTATGTGTGGCGTGGGCAACAACAATGCGTTAACAAAGATGTTCAAAAGCTTGGCAAAACTGTCCTCACTCATTTTACACGAGGGGATGTCTTCCCCAGGCCCTCTTTTTGGGTTGTCCAGAGGTCGCGGAGGGCCTCGGTCGTCTTTTGTGCCTAATAACTCCTGGGTGTACATGGCGGGGAGTGTCTAAAATGACACCATATGTTTTGCCATTAGTGCAGCAGCAATAGAATACAAGGCGAGTAATCAGCGCCAGCGGGCGAGATGGACTCCGCAGGCACTTGAGGGAATTGAGCCATGATTAAGACTTATATGTGACAGCTTTTATCGATCATGCATTTTAAATATGATGGCCGTAAATCAGAGGTGATGGAGTAGCAGCAGCAGAAGCAGCAGAGCTTTAACGCTGCGAAGCCAATTTGGGCCTAACAAGTCCATTAATTCCACTTAATCCTGGAATTAGCAACGAGCGGGAGGGATGATAGTGGATTTAGCATCAATCACATCCACGCAAGATGGAAGATTATTACACATCGCGGCCAAAAGGGGATAGGAAAGAGGCCTTCTTTTGATCACATGGGTGCACACCATCATCATGGCTGCAGTGTGCAATTGTTGTCAAATACAAACAAGGATGCAAAGAGGAAGAGGAGCAGGAGGAGGGGGGAAACACTACATGTCACTTTTAATATGTTAAGAATCCAGGCGCGCCCTCGTTTCTGTGACCGCGCGTAGCGCCCCCCCTCACCCCCCCCACCCCCCACCCCCTCAGGCCACCTTAAAACCAAAGTACCCCCCCTCGGAGGGTAAACGAGTAGCGTCCAATTTGGTCTGAGTGATATCCAAATGCAGACAGAAAGGCTCGTTTTTATCATGCTACTATTTGTCGTGACGATGCGATTTCGCAGCGCTGGAGCCGTGTCACAAAGTGACGTGGCTGCCACAAAGTGCTCCAACTGATCTTTTCAATTAGCCTGCCGTGCATGATCCGAGGCGACTTCCGCCCATTCCCAGAAATTAAGCTCAAACTTGACGTGCGGCGAGTTTTATTTTAAAGACAAATGTCAGCCAGGCTCATCATATTTTCTTCCCCCCCTCGTCTATATTTGGAGCTTATTTATTGCTAAGGAGCCCGGGCTCCGGGAGTCAATGTAGCGGGAGGCAGCGCAGGGGAAGGCAGCAGGGCGCGGAACGTGGAACGTGGGGCAGACACTCCCGGGACTCCACGCTCCCTTTCGGCTTCAGGTTTGCGGACTCCGGATATTTACTTAAACACCATTTTCCCCCTCTTTTCCAGAAAAATATATTTAATGCTATTTAAAGATACTTTCATGTGTGCGTAATGTGTGCATGTGGTTGGACTAGTTTTATATGACAGCTAATTTAACAAAATATGATCTATTTTTTTGTTGCTTTTAAAGTGGAGATGCACGCGGTGCAGGGGTTGATAATGATGCAATGGTTTTACCATGCTCTTTTAACACCAAACCTGTGCAGAAATGGTGCTATTGTGCATGTGTTTTTATGCAGAATTTAACAGTTATCCTGCGAGTGCATCGCAATTTACAATCAAAATGTGCTTTTTTGTTTACATGCATTTTTTACAGTATAGTGTAAAAGAAAAAGGGGAGTTATGATGACCCTCTCGTCTGCCCACGCAGGTCACAGCGGCGTTAACCAGCTCGGCGGCGTGTTCGTCAACGGCAGACCACTGCCAGACTCCACTAGGCAGAAAATAGTAGAACTCGCCCACAGCGGTGCTCGACCCTGCGACATCTCACGAATATTACAGGTGACCAACGCGCTCCTATTTTATTGTATTTGTATGTTTTTTCCCCCCCCAACATTTGCTCTAGCCACAAAGAGGCTAGAATGCAGGCAGTGCGCATATGCAAATGGTGCGCAAAGACGTTTTTATTATTATCTTTGGACACAGGAGACAGGAGAAGGGAAAAAAAGATGCCTGCTCTAATTATAAACTAAAATAGCTCTATTGTAGTAAATGCCTAATTTATCATTCAAGGCATATTTTCTGTGTTTATAGACCCATGATGAAGTCCAAGTGGTGGACAGTGAAAAGGTGATAATGACTTGAACGCCATCGCAAGACATTCCACGGATAGTCTTAAATAATGGATGTGAATTGTGTCTTTTGGTCTCCATCCAGGTGTCCAACGGCTGCGTAAGCAAGATTCTGGGCCGCTACTATGAGACGGGCTCTATAAGACCGCGGGCCATAGGCGGCAGCAAGCCTCGGGTCGCTACGCCGGAGGTGGTCGCCAAGATTGCGCAGTACAAGCGGGAGTGTCCGTCGATTTTCGCCTGGGAGATCCGCGACCGGCTTTTATCGGAAGGCATCTGCACCAACGACAATATACCCAGTGTAAGTTGACACACACACACACACACACACACACACACACACACACACGCTGCGCGCGCGCATGATTGCATTAACACCATCTAATGACTTTTGTTTTGTTTACGCGTGCGGGGTGCATCCAACCATTCACTCTTCTTATTAATGCTCAATGCAAAGTGTGCGCGCGTGCATGTGTGTGATCACCAGCACAGCCAATTATCCATTCCTTTTCCTTACATTGCTGCACACTTTCTCCTCTCATGTAATGCGCCATCTTGGGCCCCCTTCAGGTGTCATCGATAAACAGAGTACTCCGCAACCTGGCGAGTGAGAAGCAACAGATGGGCGCAGATGGCATGTATGACAAGCTGAGGATGCTCAACGGTCAGACAGGAAGTTGGGGGACCCGGCCCGGCTGGTACCCCGGAACATCAGTGCCCGGCCAGCCCAATCAAGGTGAGCCTTACCAGCATCATGAGACACCTTGTTGCAAGTGTGCACTTTTGTGGCCGAAACAATTAGGCCTCAGTGCCTCCACTGTGAGCAGACGTGGACATGCGTGACAGCCCCGTCCTCCCACTAGAGAGGTGTGGTGCGTGCACAAAGGAATGTTTCCGTCCACACGCAATGATGGCTGATGGGAAACACTCCCACTCTCCACGCAACGTGTAATTGCTCATTAGCAACAGAGGCCTTTGTCTCGGTCTTTTTTTTTTTTTTTTTTTGTAGCGCTCACTTGAAGGCCCACCAGCACTGAAGCAGGCCTTGAAGTGTAAACTAAATAAATAGCCTATATAGATTTAGTCGTTTAAAAAGAAGGCAAATAATCATTTGCTTAATTGTTTGATCACCATTTGAGCAAGTGGTGGGGGATATTAACGTGCACGAAAGCGGAAACGATCACTTTAACTACCATTCATTATCGCAACCATCATCATCATCATTATGGCTATTTTTAATAAACATAAGTGAAACTGATAAAGATGGAACGAATCAGACAACAACATTTCCACTTGTTACCGTGTGGGTTACTTTTTCATGCAATTAAAATGATTATATACTTTTTAGATAATAATATATATAATGTTGTCCAAAAATGTGTCTTATTAAATATTACATTTTCTATGCTATGTTTGCACTGTATATATATTTGATCTATTTATATCATATTATGAATAATAACAAGGTAGGGATGCGGCCTGTGCCAAAAGGCCCTCTCTGGTAGTGTTCCTCTAAAAAAAAAAATTAAATCAGCTAATTATTAATCAGGTAAATAAACCTCAGGCTCACCCCCCCGGGTGAGGTGCTCCTGAGCAAGGCATACATCCCTCTTAATTGGAATTCATGTCTTTGATTTAAAGCAGAAACACTTTTTCTTCTACAACCACTACTACTATTACTACTACTAATCATAGTAATTACTACTATTACTTTGATGAAGATCAAACGAAGCAAATAGAAATTAAACCCACCCAATTAAACCGTATGGTAATGATGGTAAAACGGCAATAATGAAAAATAATACTTTTAAGATAAAAATGAAGAAAACAGTAATTAAACCTACATCTACCATAAACAATAACAATAATAATAATAATAATAATATTAATAATGTGAACAAGTACGATTACTTTTAAGATAAAAATGAAGAAAAAGGTAATTAAATCTGCCTCCACTACCATGATAATAGTAATAATAATAATAATGATAATAATAATAAGTGCTTGGTTAGAATGGGGGGGGGGGGGGGGGGGGGGGTCAAGTTTACATGTCAGGGACCCCCCCCCCCCCAAAAAAAACATAAACAAAAAAAGAAACCAAACATTTGGCTGCGCAGTAAACGAATAAAGCGTCTTCCATGTGGCCTATATGGCTGTAAATCCCGTCTGCAGGATTTAGTCTCTCACTTTCTCTTTTCACTTTTAAGCGGTTTCTCAAGAGTGTTTTGATCCGGTCTCAGTGGCTGAAAGGTGCCGCAATTGGTTCGCTATTTTTTTTTTTCTTTCTCTCTTTTTTTATGCTGCTTTTCCGCCTCAGTGGCTGACACATCGCGATACTAAAGAATGAGTTTATTTCCCAGCGCTTTTGGAAAGAAAACAAATCCCATCCTAGCGGCGTCACCGGGGTCTGGCAGACGGAGGATAATAGCGGCACAGTCAACCCCTTTTTTATGGATTATCCCCACAAAGTATTTGTCTATGGCGTAGAATAGTTGTGTGTCTTGTTTCGTTTGATTCCGTGTGCAAAGTGTGTCGTGACATCAGGTTAACCGTGCTGTAAATATTGTGTCAGGCCTGCAGGACGCGTTTGCACATGTGCGCTGCACGCTGCGCGGACTTTCTCGACGTGATAATGATGTCCAACAAGTGGACAGACATTAGTCGATAAGCCTTTTTTTAAGGGAGGTGGTGTTGGGGGGGCTCACCTCATGGTGGTGAATAGATTGGCCTTATTTTAGAGTTGTTTGGGTGGGTGTAGGATGGGTGGGGGGGCTTGCATGCTCTCTCCTCACTCATTTGTTTCCAATTGAGGACAGAAATCCTGAGTGGCGTGGACGTGATTAATGATGCTAGTGGATAAGGGTTAACACACTGGACTCAAAGCTCTGTTGACCGGCCTCCTCTTGGACACAATGCCAAAAAAGACTGTGGCCTGTGCAGCTCCAGTGGGAGAGGATCCTTTTGTATGGGTCATACACCCCCCACCCCTCCCATATATTACACCCACCGTGGGCTCGCTGCTCGTCCCTGCCTGTGTCCACAGTTTAATGGTTTCCCTTTACTCCTGAAGCCATTGTATCGCCCTGAAAAGCCCCCTCTGCTATTCAAAATAAAGTTGGTGGTCACCTCAATGGTTATATACCAACGCCCATATGGGAACCACCATTGATGCTTTGGACTGGGGGTGGGTGCCACTGAGTTTGGGTTTTTAATACATGTCTCTGAAAAGAGGCTGGACGCATCTTGTCAGCTTTCGACAACACGCAGCATTGTTGCACATTTAAGCCGAACTTCTGTTCCCACAATATTTGATCAACAATAGAAATAGTCTGTTACAGAGTCAAACTGTGGCTGTGGTGAAACCCTTCATTACATTGCCGATTTTGTTCGTTAGTGTTTTTATCTTTAGTGTCACGCAAGAGTAATATTAGGGTGTCAAAACACAATTTGAAGATGATGAAGGCAATGGCGGCAGAGGTAGAGTAGGTCGTCCAGAAACCGGAAAGTTGGCGGTTTCGATCCTCGCTCCCTCCACCCAATCACTCTTGTTGTGTCCCTGGGCAAGACAGTTCACCCACCTTGCCTCCACAGCACTGGTGGTGGTCGGAGAGGCCGTAGGCGCGAATTGGCAGCCATTTTTCCGTCAGACTACCCCAGGGCAGCTGTGACTACAGATGTAGTTTACCACCACCAGTGTGTGACTGAGGAGCGAATGAATGAATGGTTCACCCCATTGTGAAGTGCTTTGTGTACCTTGAACAGCGTTATATAAAATCTAATCCATTATTAAGATTATCATCATTTTTACTTGTCCCACAAGTGTAAAAAGAAGTTAACCACCATAAAACTTAAAAAAAAAAACAAGACAACATGTAACGACTTTGCATGACTTCCATGTTGAGTCTTCTCCTTTTGGAATAAGTGGGGCAAAAAAGCCAAATAAAAAGCAAAATGCAGAGTGGATCCTTTGGTGCTCACTGAACAATGATGCTGCTTTGATGCTCTTGTCAAGCATGCGCTGATGTCCTGCATGACGATGGTTCCCTTTTTTTTTTTTTTAAATAAGTGTGAGTCAGCAAAGTCAGCTTAATGCCTCATGGCGGTGGTTTGAATGAGCGTTGCAAAATCCAAAGAAAAAGCAAAAGACAGTTAATCCTTGCATACTTGCGGAACATGAGCTGTTGTCAGGCACCCTGATGTCTCGCATGACGCCGCGCCTTACCTGGGCTTATTTTGACTCGCTCAAAAAGCCCCCAAAAGCCAAACAAAGCACGCGTCCAACATGAATTACTCCATGCTGGCCGAGCTGAAGTCTCACAACATTTGCTTGATGTGAAGTTTTGTGTGACTTTAGATGTGTATTTTTTCCGACTGTGTTACAAAAAAGCCAAAGCAAAAGTCTCGGTGTGATATCGGTGTACGACCGCAGTCATTTATCGTGCAAAAACTGCTGCCAAAATGTTCTAAAAGCCAAAGAAAAAGCATACTAACTGCCCAGCATCACTCACAGGACTGAAGCTGTGTGCAACTTTAGAGGTTCCATTGTAGTTTTGTCCTCACGACGTCCTCGGCGCCCCTCGAAGCGGCTGACTGACGTCGACGTAACCGAAACTATCCGTTGCTTGCACATTTACGTGTGAGAATGGGCGGTAATGAAGGATTTTTACACCTACGGCAGTTTGTTGAAGTCGTTTACCTCCATTTGCGCATATTTTCATTTCGATTCTTCTGTTTTCACGTATTTTACACTCAGCTGACTTGACTACAAGGACACCAAAGCTGTCACACATGCGCAAACCTTTCTTCAGATGGCTGACAAAAATGAAATGGGTGCTGTGGTAGAATCCAGGTTAAGCCATGCTTTTGTTTTAAGCTTGCTTTGCACTGAACAGGAAGTCACCGTGCGCACGTCTGAATAGCGTATAACTCTACAGTATGCTGTCATTTCACGCTGGTTGGTGATACTGATGAAGTTAACTGTGCTTTTTACATAGAAAAGGACCTTTTTGGGTCAACAAATGTGGATGTTGACTTAAGCGGGCCCAGTAGCTTCTACACTCCTATAATAAGGTGTAATTACGTACATGTTTGCGTCTTCTCAGATGGCTGTCAGCCGCAAGACGGCGCAGGAGAGAACACGAACTCCATCAGCTCCAACGGTGAGGACTCAGAGGAGACTCAGATGCGTTTGCAGCTCAAGAGGAAGCTCCAGCGAAACCGCACCTCCTTCACGCAGGAGCAGATCGAGGCGCTGGAAAAAGGTGTGGACCTAATTGTGTGTTACATTGTGTGTGTTTGTGTACATTTCATTTATTTTTCCAGTCAACTGGTTCAATACGTTCATGTCCTTTATAGCGGAACACAAAATATAATACCATTCACATGGTATTATATTTGTTACTCTTTTATTAACTGTGCGTATTTTTACAGAATTTGAAAGAACTCATTATCCCGACGTTTTTGCACGTGAGAGACTAGCGGCCAAAATCGACCTCCCCGAAGCAAGAATACAAGTAAGCATCCATTCAGCTTTATTTGTTATTCTTAATATAAAAAAAGGCAGCATTAACTGAGAAGCGATTTCCCCGTCAGGTATGGTTCTCCAACAGGAGAGCAAAGTGGAGGCGGGAGGAGAAGCTTCGCAACCAGCGGCGACAGGCCAACAACTCCTCCAGTCACATTCCCATCAGCAGCAGCTTCAGCACCAGCGTGTACCAGGCCATCCCACAGCCCACCACGCCTGGTAAGGCCCACTACAGCCCTGCGGGGAGTGGGAAGGTTTCACTGAACCCCTGGGACTTACACAATGGAATGTCTGTGTATTTTAAAGCAAAATTCCATATTGAAAACCACGGCAACAGAAACCTTTACGGACGGGACCAGCAAGTTTAATTGTCATTTTAAAGTGCAAAACCGCAAAACAATCAAACACTGTTTTTTTAAAACATAGCGTTGCAGAAGCTAACCACACACAACAACACAAAACTAACTTAGCTTATCGGTGACAACGTGAATGGTGACGCTTGATTCATGCAGCTTATGGTGTAGATTCTCTTATTAGGAATGGGAATGTTGCCCAAAAGACGCCAAAGCCTTTCATGCTGCTGGAATACGTGACGGCCGCAAGAGATTTTGTGCAAATATTAGCAACACTTAGACCAGGGGTGTCACTTGATTTCATTGAGGGCCACATCGCACAGTACAGTTTTTCTGTCCAAACACATTTAGAAGGAAAGGCGAAGTGCGTTATTGACAGACATTATTCCCAGGCTCTCGTGGCGGCGGGCCACATCTGGCCGGGGGTTTGAGTGTGTCCCAGCCTTGAGGCGTCATCTTTGCAGACACGTGAAGCTACAGTAAGCGTGTATTTGCGTTCAAGTGTGTCACCCTGTTCCTCTCCTTGCAGTGTCGTTCACCTCGGGCTCCATGTTGGGCCGCGCTGACTCAGCACTAACAAACACCTACAGTGCACTGCCCCCCATGCCCAGCTTCACCATGGCAAACAATTTACCTATGCAAGTAAGTTCCATTCAACACTGACGTCTGTGTTTCTTACGGGCTAAAGACAAAGAAGAAGAAGAAGAAGAAAAAAAAAAAGTGAAATCAGACCCGACTACTGACAACCATGCTAAGCTAATGTCCACATTCTCTCCACCCCCTTCCATCTATTGTAGCCCAGCCAGACCTCCTCCTATTCCTGCATGCTGCCTACCAGTCCGCCTGTGAATGGGCGGAGCTACGAAACATACACGCCCCCTCATATGCAGGCACATATGAACAGCCAATCAATGACCACTTCTGGTACCACCTCAACAGGTAGGCAGAGAGTTCATTGTTTACATGCTGGGAGGGGGGCGGGGGATGTTAGTAGCCACCTTCCCTAATTAGGAGGCGCTACATCATCATGTGCGTCCACAGCTCTACTTTTCATTTTTCTTTATTTGACCGAGCCTGTGGTTTAGTCGCGGCCCATTAAGGGGGGGGGGTGCCATATATATACTGCTTCTAGTCATGACGAGTTAATGGCGCAGAAGCACATTTCCTCTGTGCTAAATTGCTAATTAATGTGATTCATTGGCGGCTTGTACTCTCTGTTTAAATGCCACGGCGTGCAGCGCTGCCTTTTTTATGCCCACCGCTCACCTGTTAGCGCCCGCTGCCAGGCTAACGGCGCCGCGAGCCTGGGTTGCAAGTGCACGGCTGGAAACTGTTTCTTGGCATTTTTAGTTTTAATACAAGATGGACACCTGCCACTTGAATGACATTTGTACTTTTATTTGTAGAATATTACATTTCTTATAACACGTTGGAGTGGGTAGTACTTACAAATTACACTTCGTTTGCAGACAATCTCATTACATGCTTGAAAAATACTTTTATTATTAGTATTAGTATTCCTAATAAAAATGGGATCATTTTACCCAAACTCTTGATTTTTATGATTCCGCCGTATTTTTCCACAACTTCTGCATTCCTTAAACAACCCACGCTTGAAGTGTGCACATGCTGAACATTTCCAGACATGATATGCAAAACAAATAGAAAACAAAGTTGTCTATTTTTGGTTGTAATCTGTCAATCAAGATGTACTACTATCGTACAAAACGTCCTAATAAGAGTTTTTTTAATTGAATGATAAAAATATGCCATCCATCATCTATCCACCTTCTATGCCGCTTACCCTCACGAGGGTCACGCGTATGCTGAAGCCTATCCCGGCTGACTTCGGGCGAGAGGCGGGGTACACCCTGGACTGGTCGCCAGCCAATCGCAGGATAAAAATATGCAATTTTACCAAATAAAGACAAATGATATGACGTCGTCATTTGACAAGAATAAAGTTGTCGTATTATGATACGAGAGTTGCGACATCATGACCTGAAACCTTCTAATTTGATGAGAATAAAATCACATTACATCAAACGACAGCCGTCATTTTACGAGAAAAAAAAAACAGGAGGAAAAAGTTCAACGTAATTTGACAAAAGTGCGACAAAAGTGAAGTCGCGAGAGTACGACACAAACGTCGTAATATCGCAACAAAAAAGTCACTCGCCGAGAATAATGTCTTAATTTGACAAAAAATGTTACAATACTACGACAAACGACAAAAAATACTACGACAAACTTGCAATCGGAAGAAGAAGTCGTTTGACGATACAAAAGCGGTCGCCACCCGACGAAAATGCTGTCATTCGACGAGAACGAAATGTTCATTTTACCAAACGTTAAGTTGGAATACTTCGATATAAAAGGGTGTCATATTTGACAATACGAAAATCGTGGAAAAAAAAAAAAAAAGTGACTTGCTGAGACTAGTCTTGATTTTACAAAAAATAAACTAAACGCTACCAAGTTTTAGTGTGATAGAACTACACTTGTCACATTAGCACGGAAAAAGTTCCACTACAATATTAGGACATAAAAGTTGCCACTTGACGATACAAAAGTGGTAATATCGCAACAACAACAACCAAAAATTGTAATCTGGCAAGATGAAATTCTTTAATTTATAACGTTAGGATGGAAAAAGTTGTACTTTGACAATACAAGTCATCATTTTACCCACGTTGTATAATCTGATGACAGAAATATCATTTTACCCAAATCGAGTAAAAGACACGACAAAAAGTCGTTTGATTTGATGAGAAAGTCATCATTTGACGAGACCGAAAAGAAAAACAAATCTCCTTCCCCTTCGAAAGCATTTTTTGTGACGTAGTTTCGATTGTCGGACTGTTTTCCTCCCTTTCTATTCTTTTTGACAGAATCCCATGTGCACATCTTTGGGAACGTCTTGTCCTCATCTCAGCACGTTAACAATCTTTTCAGCCACATGGAATTCCCATGTAGTCCTGTTCATTCCCACGTATTTACGGCACCTCCATTCATGCGTCTGCTTTGTGCTGCAATAAGACTCTGGAAGTAGCTCACGTCTTGTCTCCCCCCCCCCTCTCTCTCTCTCTCTCTCTCTGTGTGTGTGTGTGTAGGACTCATCTCTCCTGGAGTGTCTGTCCCAGTGCAAGTCCCAGGGAGCGAGCCTGACATGTCTCAGTACTGGTCCAGACTACAGTAGAGACAAGAGCTACTTCACCTTGTGAGCACCTCCAACGTGGACCTGTCGTGTGCTCCTCACACACACACACACACACACACACACACACACGCTCGCATAAAACATAAACACACATACCGGAGAGGAGAACAAGGACTTGTGTAGCTGCTGGCACATTCAAACGAGGACGACGACAGGACTGAAATAAATGGACCTCTGTGAAGTGCCCGCTCTTACATTTTTATGGAACAAAAAAAACGAAACAATTTTTTTTTTTTTTTTTTTTTTTTTTTTTTACTATTTCCAGTCATTGTTTCCTATTTTTTTTTCTCTCTGGTGTGTTAGTAAAAAAAAAAAAAAAAAAAAAAAAAAAAAAGGCCATTTGTATGTGAATATGAATGATGGGACGCATGAAGCTGAGACATTCTGTGCTGCCGTGACTATCTTTGAACGACTCTCTGCATGGACGCATATCATTTTGAAAGACTCTTCGGAGAAACTATTTATTGACCTGACAAAGGAGCACACACACACACACACACACACACACACACACACAGATATCAACGGCAACATGTGGCGAGGACGACACGTGGAAGCAACGAGAAGCCTGTAGTCTGTAAATGGTAGACTGCGTCTTTGCTATAATAATAATAATCCCCCTTTTTTTCTTTCGTGTCCAAATGTAAAGTACTTGTCTTCCCTGGAAATCTTCGAGAGAGAGCGAGAGCGAGCGAGAGAAAAAAATCTCCAATAAAAGTTGATTTCATTTATACTCCCCCCTCCTCTAAGAATATCCTATAAATGTTCCATGCATCATAAAGTACATTTCTTTAGGGTCAGGTACAATTTGTCTCTTAGCTAGAGTTGTATTATAGTGTCCTATGGTCAAAATAAAAAAAAATGTGTGCAACTAGAAATATTTAATTCCTATAATTATGATTAAACATTTGCTTGACAAAGAGTTTTAAACTTAACGTGTTTGGCAGTTGTTTACAAGTACATATCAGATTTAATCATTGTTGATTGTAAAACAGACCAAAGCCTTTGTATTTCATCTAGTACACAATGTTTGTTTCTTTTTTTAAACATATTAGTTTGTGTGTTTTGTTTCGTTACATCGGCTTCCGGTCTGGAAGTCTGCGGCCGAGACCTGCGATTCCTTATTTATAATTGAAGACCATGGGAAGTTTGTTTGTTTGTTTGTTTGTTTTCCCAGCATCATCTGTCATGCTCTTTTTGTTTTATTTTTGTTCTTTTATTGGAATTTTTGATTTCAGTGTGTATGTAGAACATGGACACATACTGGGTTTACGTCTGGGTACATGGAGATATGAAAAAAACAAAAAACAAACAAAAAAAAAACCACAACAAAAAATGTTGACACGCTGTCTCTTAAATATTTCAATTTAATTTTATTTAAAATGGAGCTTTCTAAATGTATTTTGTGAAAACTATAAAAAACATTTTGTACAGTAAAATTGTGTCTGAAAAGAAGTTTTTCAGTCTGTTCACTGTAGATGATGACCTTCGACCGCATCATTTCTGGATGTCCAAGCGAAGGCCCTTCCCTCTGCAAGGGGCCACACTCTTCCTTTCCTCCTTCCGAGACTTAAGAATGCAGAGAAATGCCAGCGCGACGCTTGCAGCGTGCGGCAAATAACAAAGCTGTCTCCGTGCGGCACAATGAGGAAAAAAGGTCAAGCAATCCGCCGTCGCTGGCTGCTGCTTTAGCACACTTACAGAAACAATGACGATGGCAAAGATGGAGCGGGGGGGGGGGGATAAAGCGAGGAAGTGGAGCCGTAGTGTGGCACAGCAAATGAACAGGAACTTGTTGCATTTCTGTTTATTGCACTTTTTAATGGTGCCGTCACTGGACTGCACTGGTGTTGATAAGTTAAGTGATATCCATGGGTCATTCGTCACCTGGCAAGCAAAAATTGAAATTCTCACCAATTTGCATATTAAAATAAAGTATGACTGGTTCTGTTTCAGTTGGTGCACTTCGTGGCAGCCGGGCACCGTTTGTTGTAGCATTTACAGAAACATGAGATTTGATAAATGCTGGATTTGCACTTTGTGTAAGGTTTTGAAAAACACAAATTTGACGTTTTTACATGTTTTCACAAGGTTTTTTTTAATATTTTTTTTCCGTGCACACACATAAACAGTCATGGAAAAATGATGACGTGCGCGACTGTGCACTCTAAGACAATTTATGATGGCGAGGCTTTTTCTGTGACGAAATTTCTGTGAATTGTTTCGTCACAGCTCACCGTTTTCTGTGTCGTTGGGCGGATCAGGACGTGACGTAATGGTGACGTGACAAGAGTAACACACAAAAAATAGATCAGTAGAAATCTTGTCTGCATCATGGACACTACGCCATAGTTCTGATTTTGAGTCAGTGTCACTCTTGTTAATGTCTGAACAAACTAAATGTTCACGTTGCGTGTCAATGCAGATGTCAATGCCGCTAATTTGCATTTAGACTTCCCCAACTGACTTTTAGTTACATGGCGTGTGGACGACGCTGGTCACGTTTAAGGAGGTTTAGCTGTCAAACTAAGTTTGGTCAAAGTACACGTTGGATGCCGCAAAATGCTCACTTCGGTGCTCGCTTTGGTGAGGTGTTAGACTTCGGAAATCGCAGCAGCTGCAACTGACGTTTTGTTTCTTTCATCGACTCTGTGACAAACAATTTTCACGTCACAAAATGGCGATGCGCAAATGGCCTGAAAAAGCAAAATATGTGAACAGTCTCATCATCGGTCTAGTTGAAACAGTTCAACAAAAAAGGGGCACTTTAAAAAGAACGAGTACAACAAAAACTTGTATTTTTCTGAGAATAAATGTCATATTTATCCGGTTTACAACAACAAAAAAAGTTGTCACAGGATAATGTATTTATGAGGAAAAACAGATCATTTTATGAGAATGCAAATTGCAATTTACAAAGTAAATACATAAATTATTCCTAATTTTAGGAGAAAAATTTAAATGTTTCAAAAATTAAATTGAGTAAAAAAAATAATTTTACCAGAAAAAAGTTGTACTTGTCACACAATAAATACACAAGTATTTATGAGGAAAAAAAGAGAGAATTTTATGAGAATGCCAAGTGTAATAAAATGAAAATCTTTCAAACATAGAGAAAAAAAAGTCCCAATTTTACAAGAAAAAAGCTGGATTTTGCAGAGAGTAGACGTATTTATGAGAGATGAAATTATAAGAAAAAAGGCCAACTTTGTTGTATTTGTCTGAAAAATAAAGACATATTTAGCATATACTAGAATAAGTTATTTTTATGAGAATAAATATGTAATGTTTATCAGAAAAAAGCTGGAATTGCCAGAGAATAAAAACTGTATGAGAGAAAAAAAGGGATCATTTTATGAGGATAAAATGATCCTTTTTTATTACCCTTTTAACAATAAAGACAATTTTTCATGAGAAAAAAAAGATAATTTCAATACAAAAAAAATCATATTTCCCGATAACAAAGACATTATTATGTAAAAGACAAAAGTCCTACCTTCAACAAAAAAGGTTCTAATGTTCCGATGTTGTGAGAAAAATGTCAGAATTTTGGGAGAAAAAAAACTGTAATTTTCTAAGAATTAAAAATGCATTTTATTTATTTATTTTTTTTACATCATAATACAAAAAAAAAAAGTGCACCTGGTTTGGTGGGAGCAAACACACACACAGTGCATGCGCAGAAACAATAATTGCGTCAGCTTCATGAACGTGTGGAAATGATGACATTCATGAGAGCTGAGGGTGTGCTAAGCAAGCTGCACCTTTATACTCATAATATTATGAATGTATTCCCACAACATGGTGAGTTGATTGTACCAATAACAGCGTAGAGGGTAACGTAGCATGCGACGTCATTCACTTTCTACTGTTTCCTACGCCGCACGAGGTTTGAATTTTTACCCCATGAGTTCAGAGAGTAGTTCATTCTTCGAGGTAAGAAAGTTCATCTACCAATGATTGAAGTACTTCTTGTGCTGCTACATTTGGACTGATCGACTGAATTCGCACCAACACAGCAAACCACAGAAGACCGACACTTCTTTTCCACTGAACTATTCCACGCACCTTCTCATTTTAACACCATGGAACGTTATCCAGTTGATGTCGTTTGCCCTTTGCCTTCATTTCAAAGCTAAACATTTGACGCTAAGGACTCGTTTCTTTCAGCATCGATGACCTGTGTCTATTGCTTTTTTTTTGGCCTTTTGTGGTACAAAAGCAGAAGAGGCAGCGTCAACAAAGTGGAATCCACAGTGGAAGCGACAGGAAGCAGACACTTTGTCATGCAAGCGCATGGAGAAGTGCGTCTAAACGTCTGGCTGTGGTGCTGTACGGTGTGGGAACGCGCGCGTGTTCTTGGGGGGGGGGGGTCTCCATTTTACAGTGGTTAACTTCTTTTTACACTTAAAGTGCACATTTCAGTGTGTTTTGCTCCTTTTGCTTTAATTTGCCCAGTGATGAACTTCTTTTTATACTTAAAAAAGGGTATTAAATTGCTCCTGTCATTTAAGGTATTTAAGTATTTTGTTGTTGACTTTGAGAACTTATTCTTAGTTTGAGTTTGTCATTTAAATCTAAAGAGCGTTTTGTTGTTTTAATACCTAAATATGAACAGTGGTCAGCTTCTGTATCTACTTGAAATGTGCACGATGCATTTTGAGTATTTAAGTCTTACGACTGTTTAGTTGTTCTCACATGAACGTCTTTGTCACGGCGAGTTACGAGAGTTACGAATGATAAAATGTTCCTCAAAAGAGCCCCCGTGTGGTTTGGCAGGGTTTGATTTTGGGTGAAAACTCCAAGAAGAAGCTTGAAATGATATGAGATGTGGCCGGGCGTCACGTGGGCGGGTCGTCGTGGCACACAGGCAGGCGCTTTTGGTTGCCCGCAGCATCTTGCGAGTCGGACGCACTAGAAATCCAGGTGCTTGCTGCCGGAGCTGCCTGAGCCGCAGGCTGAAGCCGCCATGGCCGCTCCTGCCAGCTCCCCCCTGCTCACACGACTCACCGTCTCAGACAAGTCAGGAGGCAAATGTAATCGCTATATAAATCAGAGGGGGGAGGGGGGAGAAAGAGAAAGAGAAAGAGAGAGGGAGGGGTGTGGGGGGAAGATTATTAAACTGGTAAAAAAAAAAAAGTGCACTTCCACAGTGGATCAACGTACAGTAGACGGTCGCCTTCAGAGATGTTTATTCAGAGTCATGTTGCCTTGAAATTGCATTAGATGCTTCAGCACTCTGCACAGTACTGCTAGCCTGTTGCTAAATGCTTCAGTTACGTACGTCTCATAGAAGCGGTGTGTATGCGTGTGTGTGTGTGTGTGTGGGACATGAGAAGATGCTTTTACGCGACGGTCTACACAGGAAAATGGACTTTTTGCGCTGCTTATTCACGTGACGGTGGCATTTTGGAGCGTGGCATTGCAAACATTTGAATGTATACTTGACCAAAATATGTTTTTGACTCCGTTTGTCATAAGCAGAACTCAAGGACAAACTCAAACAAAGGCCCTTTTTCTCTCAAATATTGTTCACAAACAGTGTTCCCGCTAATTTTTGCACACACCTGTCCAAAACCTGACAGGTTACCTTTATGTGGTATTTTGTACACAGCGTCCTCCATTATTAGGCACCTTGCATGATTATTAGTTTGATTATTTAACAATAACGGTGCTCTTGGTCAATCCAAAATGTTAATAAACCTCAAACTTGAATATTTAAGGAAGCGAAAGTGAGGTTTTGGCTTTTGGTGAGAATATCTGTGTGCACAATTATTAAGCACTCAGAGAAAAACTAAAATATTCCCATCTCACTACTTTATTTTCATTTTATTTGCAAAGTCAGAATGATAAACAAACATAAACGTCACAAATAAATATTTCTGACATTTCCAAAAATAAATCAATGACCAATATAGCCACCCTTTTTTCAACAACATGGAAAAGCCTTCCATGCATGGAGTCTGTCAGTTTCCCACATCCCCCCCCCAAAAAATGCATGTTAGGTTAATTGGTGACTATAAATTGTCCAATTTAAAGAGTAATGTGAGCGTTAATGGTTGTTTGTCTACATGTGCTCTGTGATTGGCTGGCGACCAGTCCAGGGTGTGCCCCGCTTCTCGCCCCAAGTCAGCTGGGATAGGCTCCAGCATACCTGCGACCCTCGTGAGGATAAGCGGCATAGAAGATGGATGGACGTTTAGGTCAGGTGAGCAAGGAGGTCATGTCATTGGATGCATGACATGTAGCTTTGTCCTGCGTAAAAATCATGGTCTTCTTGAAAGATGCTCACTTTTTCCGGTACCATTGTGTGAAAAATGTACCAGTAGGTTTGGGAGTTGAGTTGAAGTCCATCATCAACCCGAAAAGGCCCAAAAAGCTCATCTTTTAATAATTCCAGCCCTTAGCAGTACCCCACCTCCACCTTGCTGGAGTCTGAGTTGGAGTGGAGGTCTCTGCCCACTGCTGATGAAGCCACGGCCCATCCCTCTGGTCCATCAAGAGTCACTCTCATCTCATCAGTAACTTTTGAAAAATCAATCTTCAGATATTTCTTGGCCAAGTCGTAGCCGTTGTGTCTTATTCAGTGGTGGTCAGGTTACAGACGTTCTTACCTTGGCCACGTCTCTGAGCACTGAACACATGTACCGTACTTCCGGACACTCCAGGTAGATCCCAGTTGTGGAATATGACAGCACTGGAGGATAATGGGTTCCTGGGAGCTTCGTTTGATTTTTCTCAAATATTAGGCAGCTAATTTGCTTGTTAATTGTGCACACCTAATAAAGGGTGTTGATCCCGTGAAGATCTGTACACGATTCCTGGAAGCTGAAAACACCCCAGTTCTTGCATGAACAGCATATTCACCATACATGGACCCATTGAGCATGTTTGGGATGCTTGGATCGGCGTATACGGTATTCAAAACGTGGTCACGCCAGATACTGACTGGTTTTTGGACGCCTCGGACCTCCCCCAATACCGGTAAACTGCACATTTTGGAATGGCCTTTTGTTGGGGCCAACTTAAGGTGCAATCATTATGCTGTCTAATCAGCATCTTCATATGCCACACCTGTGAGATGGATAGATTAGGATTTGTGAACGATATTTCAGAGAAGTATGTGTTTTGTGTACACAGAAAAAGTTGAACGTCACATGAGTTCCGCTCATGAAAAATGATTGTGGGACCTCTGAGACTTATTTAAAATTGTTGAAAAATAGAATAATAAGAACCACATTTCATATTGCAGTACATGTTACTTTGCAAATTGGTCTAAGATAGTAAGAAAAAAAAATGTTTTTAGTCCAAAATAAGTATTTTTAACTCAATCATATACAGTGGAACCTCTGTTTTCGGCACTAATCCATTCCAAAAGTCAGATGATAACCGAAATTTACAAAAACCAAATACATTTCTCCCATAAGAAATAATGCAAACCCGTTCCAGACACCCAAAAATACTAACACAAAACAATTTATAGAACATAATTATAGTTCTACATGCATAAAACAAAGTGGAATGACAAATGAAATAGGCATTTAACATCACTTTTAACTTTATTGAATACTTGTTGGTGACCACGGTGATGACTTGAGGAAGGAGGGGACGGGACTCTAGACCCTTACAAACTTAAGAGTGTATACTTGCTCCCTTGAACTTGAACAAAAACCGAGGTTCCACCGGATTTACATAATCTTGCTTTGAGTTTTTGCAGTGTACTGGTGAATGGTACTCAAACGTGGTTTGAACGTTGTTTCGACCGTAGAGGACAAGTCGGTGGTGCACTTTTGTGTAGTTTTACTTTCCAAAGTGCCATCGCCAACTCCTGGCCTGGCATGCGTACTACAGAGTTTTCAGTTGATCTTGCATATTCGTTTGTTGTGTGTATTTTTCAGAAATGACACCGTTGTGTCCATGTACCCTGAGGAGGTCAAACAAAATGTGAATGAAAAGTGCGTGCGGGCTGACACACGTGACTGTCGGAGTCACTGGAATGGATCCTTTTCGCTGAGTAACTTGTTTCACAGCAAAGCTTATCTGCCGAGCAGCCCTGTGCCAACTCAGAGCACAAAGACGCTAAGAGGTTAATGAGGGCCACTCGTGTAAAGCCCCCTAAGACCAACATGCTAACTGCTATAAAGCCTAAGCGGGGCTACAGTGCTCTCTTCAGAAAAAACGCCCGATGGCCCTCCAATGAACAAAGTGTTGAAGAGGCTCTGAGAGTGAAGTGTCAACAGTGTTGGCCAGCTTGAGCATCTACAGAGGAATCAGAATGAAGGCATCCTGGGTACAAGAGGAGGTGAACCCTGTAATTTTCCCCTGAAAGAATCTGCCATGACATCTGAAACCTCCCGGTCAAAGCCTGCATCTCACATCCCCCCATGACTACCCCCCAGCCCATCCCTGTAAAGCTTGGCTTGCCCACTGTGTCCTTACCCCCTCCAGACATGCAGCTTTAGGAGACTCCCACAGATTCTTATCTGTTTCCTAATGAGTAGGTGTTTTGGTACAGGCTTTAACGGCGTCATTACTAGGAGATAATCAGGAGTACGCAATGCTCTCCACCCCTCAAGGGTAGACAGCTTCCTACTGTTGCTGTGTGCTGTTTTTACAGGGATCTCAAGAGTCCAAACTGCAAAACGTATTCACACGTCGCTAATGTTGTTTTTGTTCTTCCTCCTGCTACTGTGGCCAACAGATCATGGAGGCGTCAAACTCAAGAGGTCTGCTTTCTGCAAACTCACGTCCTTTGTGAGTTGAAACAAGAGCAGCGGCCCAGCAGATTATGTTGGACAGGTGACTACTGAGACACTGTGAAGGACCTGTAATTTAATGTAGGATGGTTGAGATAAGGTTACACAGGACTAAGAAGGGTGGGCAGACATGCTTGGTTTGGGAAAAAACAAAAAAAAAAATGAAGATTCCGTTTATTGTGCTGCATGCTGATATAAGAAATGATTCTGCATCAAATTTTTAGTCCATTATGGACTGAAGTGTCCAGCCGATGGAGCATCAGTGTGGTAGCTCCACCCTCCTCCTAATCAGGTCAATTTTATTGACCGTATTGACCCAAAAATACCCTTTCCTGAGAAAAAGGTCGTCTTATACAAGCAAACCAAACAGTGGCACCAGACCAGAGCTTTTCTTCCCGTGACCTACCCACACCAGTGACCGATAGAGATGCAGTGTGTGGTTACTGTGCACGCCATCAACATTTTACCTATTATCAACTTATTACAAATACACTGTAACTCTGCTACGTAAAAGATGCTATATATCAGCTGCAACAATGTAAGATGGAGGAGTGGGACAAGAGGCACAAGACTAGCATAGCTATGCTAAGTGCTGGTGTGCAAGATGTATACCGGAGACTTATCGTCCATGAAGTGGTGAGCAGATACGCAGGTCGGGCTCATTCAGATGTGGTATAATGTCCATGCGGTTGGTGGTCATAAGCAGGCTGTAGAACATTGTTAAAAAGCCAGAGGGACTATTAAGATCATAGTGATCAATGAAGTTCCAACTGTCCCGCTTAGAAATATTATATCCTTCTTTTGTTACAACCTACTAGTTGCTATTTCACTAATAAATACTCCTATTGTCCTTTTTTCCCCTTTGATTTTGCCCAACAACGAGCCTTGAAAAACAGGGGTTGTTTTATACAGTGCCAATTTACAACACAAGTTGTCTACAGGCTACTTTACACATGGAACTGGTCTAGAAACAAGCTCTTCATACATTAAAGAAAACCAACTGAACCCCACATGAGAAAGCACTTCGGTGTCAAAGGCAAGGCTAAACCCCTAAGTGCACTACTTGATCATACTAGTGGAAAATGGATAATATAATATTTAAAACCTTTAAAATGGAGAGCCCAAAACCTGCTTGGTGAAAACTCCCAATGAGGAACTACCAAGTTCTACGTATGATGAATTAGCGGACTCTTTCAACTCACACTGAGATCTGTGCTCTTCCTCCGCAGACTCACATATTGGCCTTGAGGGGGCCTCCAGACGCTACTGCTTCCAACCCCTGCCAAACCTCACCTGCGTAACCTTTCGTGTCGTTAGCTCAGTCAAGTGTAATTGAAAAAGAAAAACAATGCATTGATCAAGCCTGGACTCAGTCCTGCTTAGCGCACTGCAGCGGAAACACGCTAGCGAGTGGGAATGGAGGAAAATCAATCACATATACATCATCCTCAGAGGGTGTAGGGAGTTAAAAAAAAAAAAAAAAAAAGATATCACACATCACACCGCTGTCTGGCTGTCACGCACCCACAGTCCTGGCTTAGCTGCATGTGTTTGGCTCTGGGCTCTGTGGGCCCACTGAGCATGTGCAGAGCGAAGGTCAAAGCAATCCAGAAGTGTGGCTCAGCTCCTCTAACCTCTGAGTTCAGGGGCATATGAGAACAATCAATGGCAACATCAAAATTGGAGGGAGGAGCAGACAAAACCAATCGATCAGCTCGGCACATTCAGGGAAAAGGCAGGCTAGTTACTGCCCGCCACCAATATTCCAGGCTAATACAGATGTAATAGCCAGGTTTCGCGAAAGGTGATAGGCCAAGCCTGTACGGACATTTGCATTGACACCAAAGTAACGGAGGTCAGTGGAGGGCTTAAGACACACGGTCTGGGAATCTGCTTCCCAACGACCTGCACGCTCCATGGTGTAAACAAGGACATCCGGAAAACCCTCAGAGGCATCGTGGGGTGTATGTGTGGGAGAAGTCTTTCTCGGCTGCCTGGCAACCTTTACAAGGGTGGAGCAACTGACGGGAGGCGGGGGATGCTGCTGGATATGAGCGGACGGCGGGAAATGACGCTATTGGATGTGAAACAGAGGGGAGTAAATGTGCATGTGGACGTGATGTACCGTGTTACAGCGTGTTAAAAAGTGTGATGTCGGAGTTCTCTCCCTGGTGGCGAGCAGCGGTAAAGGTCTGCCATTCAGCTCCATTGCGCGGCCAGAGGGGCTTGGGGGGCGGCCATGCTGGCAACAGGCTGAGAGGTGACAAAGCTCCAAACGAGTACTAAGCACTTCAAATGAGCCCTCGGGGCCAGCCCACAGACTAGCTTTGCCTAAGAGGGTTACTAATATCACCCCACAATGGGCAATTCCATTCAGATTACCAATCACCCCAAACAGCCACTTCTTAAGGAATATGGCGTTTCATGCTGCTTGTTGTTTCTAGCCTCCGTATACAGCGGCGGATGTTTGTCGGGATTAAAGCATTGTTTAATGGTTCAGAAAAAGCAAAACATCACTGCTGTTTATTCTACAATCATTGCCTTATGATCCAAGTGTGCACACACTATATCCACAGTCTTAAACAGACATTTTCCTGCTGGAGCTTAAAAAGAAACCGCCTACACACAAAGCAGTGCCATCAAAGGCATTCCAATAGTCGTAACAGCTTGCTAATGATTAGAGTATTAGGTGCTAATTTTTAACGAGTCATTTCTCCCATAGTGTTTTAGCCAGACTTTCAAATGGCCCATGTCACTGTACATCTTAAAACTATGGGAAACCTAACACCTTGTTGGGAACACATGACGACTGGTCTGACCGTTCAAATCAGATTAGCCAGAGGCTGGAGCATGCTGATAGAAGTGACATGATATTTACCATTAAATACCTACTTAGCACAAACTACTGTAGTTGCCACTTGCTCAGTGTATAAGCTCTTGAATAATTCCACCATGATATTAGTAAGTGAAATGAGAGAAACTCAACCTTGTAGTCAGAAAAATACAAAGGACAACTAACCAGTTGGACAACAGGCGATCATTCAACTAATTTCATAAAAAGGCAGCTCAAAATAGTAGTACAATCCATCAATATCAAACTTTCCCAGAGTTGTTCTTCTCTCTGCTGACTAAATTGCCTCCCAGTGCCATAATCCCTCACGCCGATAAAATTACACCCCATTGTGTGGGAAAATCATTTGCTGGATCCATAGGAACATGTTAGCTTTAACCCCAACATAATGAGGTGATGTGCTTTTCAATTTGAGAAGCACAGCATCATCCCATTTACCCCGGCCGTCCCACAGAATACTTCCGCTACCTTGACAGAAAAAAAAAAAAAAATGCGGAAAGAGCACCGGCGAAAATCCTGTCACTTGGGTAATTCTAACTCACCCACAGCAAACAAAAGCAGAGAAAAAGCTCTACGTTCCTCTTCTTTTGTGGTAACAAAGAGTGCAACTTGATCCATGGCCTTGCATAAGGAATCACCTGTTGACCCTTGGTCTTTGTCATTTCCAAACTTGAATCATCTTACATCTTTTCAATTACTACCCTCATTCTCACAGCTATTACAGTGTGCCTATCTGTAGACCTTTGAAAGGAGTGCATACATTTATCCAGGAGTACATACATTTATCCAGGACTGCATACATTTATCCAGGAGTGTAATCATACAAATTGTGAGTGACAAGACTTTTCTTAGGGGATGGACACCTGCTCATCTTGACACCTGCTTCCTTATCCCAAATGATAAGATCCATTCATAAAGACAGTGGGGCATATGCCACACAGACCAGAAATGTCTTCTGCTTCATGGCTAATTCGTCTGACAGAAGGATGACTAAGCATTTTAGTGTAATTATGTTCCAAAACACTGAAAGAATGGGAAGCGACTAATACCACAACTGATTTTCATTTTAAGTGAGCATGTCCTAACAGGAAATTGACTGGCTGAAAATATTTCATGTTTATGTTTCAAACCTAATGCTTTTGAGTAGGTAGCAGGCGCCCCCTCCACTTACCCTTCACGGTCCACAGACTGATGTAAAACAGCATTTGATAGCATCTGTCATGTTACTAAGCATGACATGCATGGTAATCACTTCGCTCTACAGCGTTTCTGAATAAGCAAACGGACAAACAAGGGGCCAAAGTGTAAGTGCGCTGTAACATAACAACTTGACTTGTTATCGCCGTCGTCAGCATCTTCAACTGAGGTCCTCCTCTGGGGGGGTGCCTCTGCTTTGGCCTGTCAAGGCCTTTGACAGGGAGCGCTGCGTGGGGCCATTTGGTCTCTTTTCAGATCTGTTTTGTTTCTCTGTGCAGGCCACTGTCGGTATGGACTGTGGGCGCTGTAGGTTGACAGGGTTGGGGGGCGAGGGCACACTGACCCGAGCAGTAGTGGATAGCAAGGGGGAGGGCGTTAGTTGGTGTTATGGACTTGGGCACAGCCAGGGAGTGCTGGTCCTAGCCCTGGGGTGACATGGAGCCGAAGGTGAAAGGGAGCGAGATAGAGGGCGTAGAGTACAAACATATCTAAGTGCTGCCTTCACTACACATAGGCCCATAGCAACGAGAGCGGCTGCATGGGTTATGACAGCACTATCTGGGGGACCTCTTGTGCCCTCCACCCCTCAAACACACATTTCACCCCTCCAACTATGAAAGTCCTCAGGTTAAGGCATCACTGACACATCTGGTAGGAGCGTGTTTTTCTAGTGCCATGCAGATGCATTGTTGTAATAATCACACTTCACAGACATTTCTCATTTAAACTTGACTTTTGCCCAAAAGCTAGCATGCTTTAACATTGCCTCTTCAATGTTGAGGCTGCTGTTTTGTGGGTGCCAGTTGGTGAACTAGGAGGTGTCTGCCTCAAACTTGACTACAATGTACTCAGTCGTGAGAGGCAATCTTTCCTTGTCTCTTTCTGTTTTGGTTGGAGACATTTCTTATGTCAGTTTTCTGGACGTTCCAAGTCTCTAAATCAAATACACTCATTTAAATGCGCTGGATACTTTAGATTTTAGTTGTGCTGACAGGATTGCACAAGGATATTCTGATGATCAACCTCTTTTTTTTAACACATTCGGATTACCAAATTAATGAATGTGAGCGTGAATGATTGTCTATATGTGCCTTGCAATTTGCTGGTAACCAGTCCAGGGTGTACCCCGCCTCTCGCCCAAAGTCAGCTGGGATAGGCTCCAGCATTCCTCCGCGACCCTCATGAGGATAAGCGGCATAGAAAATGGATGAATGGATGGATGGATGACCAAATTGATGACTGTTAAAAGTGGTCAGTCGCTTACAGCTTAATAGTTTTGTTTATACAAGACTTGATAGACACTTTTGTTTCAGAAACTTTGACTTGTAAGAATTTTCTGACTGTGTAGCAGCAGCAGACAATACTAATCATACTACAGTGATTTGTAAAGGTTTGTAATGGTTTAAAGAAATAGCTTAATATTGATACCAAAACAGTTAATGTACAGGACAATGATTCAGATATTTTTTTCTTTTGGGTTTTTGAAGTTTTGCAAAAATCCAACAATATACAGTTCACAAAAATCTGTCTGAAAACTTAATAGGCATGTCAGACCAGTACTTGACGGTGTCATTTTAAAAAGAATCCCTATGCACATGTACACTGTGTGTTTGTCCTCCAATATTTACACAAAAATGATCTGATAGTGTTAAGAAATGTCCACCTACTTTTTGAATGCTGGTGTTTGCAGGCTCTAATATGGCATTGTCCATTCAATAAAAGACCAGTCTCTTCATGCACTGCAAGCCACCAAAAAATACAAACCTGAGCATTACCATGGACTTTTGGTCATGTAATATTAACACTTGCACTCAGTCTCCACCCACCAATTGTACAAAAAAGAGCAGACACACACACTTTACCCCTTGGCTCTGCAGGTGTTGCAAAGCAAGCTTTCCACAGGCTGAATTTGCGAAACTTAAGAGTCACATAAATAGAACACGCCATTTCTCCCCCGTCTTCAGCACTGTGATGGGAGTTCACACAGTTTACCGGGATAACATTCGACAAAGCTAAAGGTCACCTGGAGGTTACTGTGTCAGCCTGCGTATATGACTGAGCCCTTGGGAAGAGCTTAATCACTCTTGCAGAAGAAGAAATGTGCCAGCAAAAAAATATAAGGATGGAACACATTTTAGAATGAGCGCACTATTGTCAGTTTAATGCGAAAAAAAAACATTGAGGAGAAGCTTTACCAGGGTGCACTGCACTGTGTGGAGACAGAAAGCAACAAAAAATAATATAAAAAAATATATAGATATTCTTATTTATGTGTAAATTTAATCTATCCAAGACACAAATGTGTAACATAATGTGTTGATGGGCTTGTAATACCTTTGGTGTCTTTGAGAGAGCCCACATGTATGAGTATGTGTATGTTTGCATGCATCCGTGTCTGTTAATCTGTCCCAATGAATAAAAGGGGGGTGGGTATAATCCATCACCAGTTGATAGTGCTCACAAAAAAGGAGCCCTTTTTGCTGAGAGGACAGCCCTTGTATGGACAAAGACCACCATACTGGGGACTTCATAGGACCCAGCTGAAAAGGTGTTGCCCTGAGTAACCCCATTCACATTAACAGGCATGCTGGCCAAAGCCAGTCATTACTGCTGACTTGGACCAGCCGGGCCACACATAGACCAGCCTAGAGCCTCTAAGGCCATTCACTGCACATCAGTCGACAGGCAAACAGCCTGAACTCTGCCATTGGGGAGCATCGAGAATTGTTACCATTCTATTGGATCCTCCGTCTTGAGATACTGGGACAAAACTGCTGCTTTCAAGGAATAGATGAGAATTGTTCTTTGAAATACAAACTAGCAATATAAATGTATAGTCAGAATATCATGTATGCCCACTACTCTCTATAATTGCGATGGAAGGCATTGTGATTAGTGTGATTGCATGCGTTACAAGAACAGCTGATGACATTTGTCACCCGTGTTTACTCTTTTACAAATGAACTTGATGCAGCAGTGTTAACATAGGCACTCACATTCACTCACTGTCCTTTTTGTGCAACTTTGTTCAAAGTCATACAGTGGCTCCTATGCTCTCTGTGGACTTGTACTGGAATCGCCTGGGGCTGCACTGCTTCGTTCCACTAATCTACTGAACTTCTGAAGCACTCTGAAAAACCCCAATTTGACCTGTTCACGGTCTCCTCTCTGGTGCTGTGAATATAAAAGCCGACACAGTCATCCATCCATTCATCCATTTCCTATGCCGCTACTCATACTAGGGTCACGGGGGTATGCTGGAGCCTATCCCAGCTGACTTCGGGCGAGTGGAGGGGTACACCCTGGCCTGGTTGCCAACCAATCGCAGGGCACATACAGACAGCCCGCACGTACACACTCATACAGCTTATAATTACAATGACATATGCAAAAAATAACTAATTACATAAAGCAGCATTAAACTGTCCAAAAAGTCACACTGAATTAGGTTTGTTGTGACTGAACATGCCCCTCCAATCTCCACAGACAT
Organism: Dunckerocampus dactyliophorus; assembly: GCF_027744805.1. Lineage (NCBI taxonomy): Eukaryota > Metazoa > Chordata > Actinopteri > Syngnathiformes > Syngnathidae > Dunckerocampus > Dunckerocampus dactyliophorus. The sequence goes on along the minus strand of NC_072821.1, from coordinate 10,401,406 downwards.
GGCGGTTATACTGTGGACATGCATGTAAGAAAAAAGCATCATGGTGTATTATTTTTATAACAATACCCCTCGTCACAGCCTCAAAAGGTCCAACACAATTCGTTTATTGGGACATTGGTTGATCCAAGCAACTTACCCCATTGCAAATAATGGAAACAGAAACCAGAAACCAGTTGCAGCGTCAAAATGTTGCCATTGTATATCCGATTTTTTAACAGCAGGGCTTTAAAGTAACATTCTTAACTGCAGGTTAGCATGTCCGGAAGTCCAACTTTTTGTGTGAGAGTTTCCTCTGCCTTTTGGCTGCACAATGTTTCATCAGTCCTAATGGGCAGGGTTTTTTGGAGGTGCACATCTATGGAGTTATATCTGTGCCTTAATTTTGAGGTAGCAAAGGCTGATTGTGAGCTACAACGTGCAATAATTACTGTTGCATAAGCAGGCTCGTCCCTGCGCGCTGACACTCGCGACCCGGTGTACCTGTGGGCGCTCATGGTACCTCTGGTTGGGTTTTGGCGCCTTCGGGTTGCGTACCTCAAGAGCGGCAAGGCGTACGGGCGTGTCCAGTGGTCAAAAAGCGTGCTTGTTTGTCACTCTCTGGGAGGGGAGGGCACTGATGTAATACTTTTTTTTCCCTAATATTCTTATGATTGACCGGCAAAACCCCAAAGATCGACTAGCAGCTCACGCTCTTCGGGTTGGTGACCCATTGTTTACAGTATTGGCGGTTAGCAAGCAGCTCACTTGTTTAGCTAGTTTTCTCACCATGACCACAACCATAGACGGCACAAAGGAGATTGATTGACAATGGTCTACAGCCAATCAGGACGCAGAAGACGATGGGCTGTGAAGACAGAAGAGAGATAACAGAGACGCCATTGCCTCGTGCTAAAGCACAGAACTACATCACTCAACTTCCCACAATGCAATTCTTCTTAAAGGGCCAGGCTTGGCCGGTAACAGCATTTACATGCTGTTAAAAAAAAAAAAAAGCACTTAAGTTGCACAAAAAAAATCCGCCAAACAGCGAGTCTGCAAAAGGTGAACTGCTATGGAGTGAGGGAACACCGTACCTTCATGTTAACAAGTGATGAAAATATGGTCATGCTAGAGTCTTACTAAGCAAGTCTTATAAAGTCGACAAGTTTAGACTGGTCCTTTTTTCAAATAACAAGCCTAGAATTAATATTTTGATGCTGATTGAACTGCTAAGCATGACAAGTTTTCCTAAAAATGCTGGTGAAATTCTGAATTTTACTGTGTGTTGGACTTTTTCCCATTGCATGTCTGTTTTGGGCTAATTTTAGGACATTCATTTTCTCGTAAGTCTCTTGCATCCTATACCTCTACCTCCGCTCTCATCTCTAGCATGCTCTTCTCCCTGTGGGCAGGTGCATGTGTAATTTTAGCAATAGCAAGGTGAGGTAGACTGTTGGCCAAGCCACCTTTAGGGTGTTCGGGGTGTCAGGGGGAATGAGACATCACCTCGGCTGCCCTGTCAAAAAATTCACCACCTTCCATTTTCCCCACTACCCCAAGGTTCTTGATGCACAATGTTTTTTTTTTTTTTATTTAGCCCGAAACGCATTAGCAAGCGGCTAACCTAGAGCACTGGCTGAGTGTTAATTGTTACGCATTATTAAAGCCATTACAAAGTGAGCCAGGGCCTGAGGAGCATGCAAGCCAAAGTTAAAAATGAAGAGAGACAGTGCTAAATGCATGTAATACCCTCTTTGGAAAATTATCCCTATAGGAGCTGGCACATTTGATATTACTTGGATTTAATAACAGTAAAAATAAAAATAACAACAATAATAATAATAATAATAATAATAAATAAACTAACAACAAACAATTCATATGAAATCAGTTCAGTTATGCTGATAAAATACAGCAATCCCTCATGTATTGCGGTTAACTGGTTCCAGACCCGACCACCATAAGTGAATTTCCGCAAAGCAGGATTCAATAATAATAAACAAAATATTTTCGTAGTTAGATCATATAGATCCTGTTTATGACTTTCTAAATACATTTTTTACCATGATTACAGCCCACTAAACTAAACCTTTACACCGATATCAACCAATATATAATCGATCCTAAGTATATCGCGATTTTTCAAAAAAATAATTAATAAATGCTAGTTGTTGGTGGTTGACTATGGCCTATTATTTGTAAAAAAATATTGAAAGACAAGTTACATGTATTCTTATAACTAGGTGTCAGTAATGTTATGAGACATTACGTTCGATTCCATTACCTTTCACACTGCATGGAGACTGGCTGCTGAGCCATCAGAGCTGAGCCGACATGCCATGGCTGAGACGGACATGGAAAAAAGGTTCTCCAATCATTCCGTGTGGAAGTGGTAGGTTTTTGGCTTCTTTGTTCTACCCCACTCTGTTTGAAACACTTTATTAAGTTGAAAATAAGTAAATCGGAGAGGCTAACTAGTTAGCTTGCTAACTAGTTAGCTTGTTATCTCCCTGGCCCTGCAGTGATCCCGTAGCCTGCGCAATGTGATATAAACGAAGAATAATAAGAGTGTAAAAGTGACTGTTGGGGTGTTATTTCATGTCAACAGGGCTCTAATAATGTTAAAACCCTTATTTACAAAGTCCTAAACAGGTTTTCCATGATTTAACTACAAAAATATTATGTGTATTAATACTGAATCCTACTTCGCAGAAATTCACTTATCGCGGTCGGCTCTGGAACCAATTAACCACGATAAGGGGACGACTGTAGAAGATATAATCAGACAAAATAATCCCTTTAGGACGTAAATAAAGGACATAAAGACTCGTGCTCGTGTGTGTTTCAATAAATGTCTTCCGGATATGTGGACAGGAAGTGACATCAGGGATTCACTTTTTTTTGTTGAGCCGGAGTATGGCCACAACAAAACAACAGTCATCTTATTCAGCCCGAATTGAAGTGCCCAACAATTTTTATGCAGTTTCATTTCTAATTGTGAAAAATACACATTTCTTTGATCAAACAATTGGCAACATACGTTTTTTGTTTGAAAAAACAGTAATCTTGAGCCAGTTGCAAACAGCCTCTTTAAATGGTATTTGTAGTTGGTATAAGCTTTGGTGATTATTGAGGAGTTTCTGGAAACAGCTCCATTTTCTTGAAGTTGAATGTGTTTGAATGTCAAATGATACAACAACAATAAATAATATAATGTACAGTAGTAACCTCCAAGGTGGAACACTGAGATTTTTTCCCCCCTCAGTGGAAATAATGAAAATAGAAATAATCTCTTTTAGGGTCAAACTGTTGCTATCATAAAACCTTGATTGGTGAAGTAACACTTTAACAATAATGTGTAAAAATAACACTGACATTTTTAAACATTAATAATGCTTTAAACTGTCAAACGATTACTGAAAAGTTGCAGTTTCGATATTCAAATTCATCTGTAGAAGTTCTACTAGCCAATAGTGTTAAGAACAGAAAATAAGGGAGAGTACAGAGATGAAAGAAGAGGGTTAGTGAGTTGAATAGCTAAACTGGAAAGAGTTCCCAATGTGGCCATCCACTTCTTCAGCCACCCCGATGCCCAAGTTCGTCATTTTGCTGGGAAATGGGCGGCCTGCCAGATTGGGGCCAAGTCAGAGTTGTCAGGGGATTACAGTTCTGCCGTGCTCACCGCAGGGGGTGCGGAGTGGGCCTCAATTACCCTGGAGCGGCGTGTTTGATTTGGCCCGGCACTTTTGGGGACAGACCAAAAGCTGAATAATGCACCATTAGCAACTCAAAATCCTGCACTAAAATGAGTCCACTTATGCTTTGCATACAGTAATTGTGTATCCCTCAAAAGCTGCAAGGTCCGCAGCAATTACCCTGATAACAACACAACAACCGATGCGTAACATTAGCTAACAAACACCTTAAAGTACAAAATGGGCCGCGGCAAACGTGAATGCTGCTTGGTGATGATGTGGAAACGGCATGGTGCGAGAGCTGTTTGTATTTACGTGCGCGGAAAGAGAGTGAGCAAAGAGAGAGGGAGGGAGCGAGGGATATCCCACTACTCTGGCTACAGTTGGTGCTGTGCAATTGAATTTCACAGGATATGAGGCAGCAAATGGCATGTAAAGGCTGAAGCGTCAGACAGTTGCAGCCACACGGGCCAGAAAGATAAGGGAGGTGTAAGTGAAATCATTAGGTAACTCTGCAGGACATCCGGGCCACTTTGGAGGTTGGCAGTGGGCTAGGAGAGCCAAAGGTCCTCTTGAGCTCCATTGAACACGCACTCAGCCTGATATACACGCACTGGAAAAAAAATCACTTACACAAACACAAGCCGCCACACAAGCAAACAACCTACTGTGTCCTTTCCCTCCCTGGATACAAATGTGTGAATACACAAACAAAACACACACACACACACACACACACACACACACACACATCCTAGGCTCTTGATTGAGGTATCAGACCAAGCAATTGTGTTTGTCCACCTGGGTGTATAAGGGCCACTCTGGCTCGTGTGGAGGAGTCGGGAGAGTGGTGAAGTTCATGTCGCAGCCTCAGCTAGGCTTCGTCAGGAGGGGAGCATGCAGCCAAGTGTGGATGAACCTCATTACCTCACTCATCCACACACCAATTACCCCTAAATAAATACACCCAGCCCACAGGCGGCAACAATGACATCCGCCCTGAAAAGGAAGAAAGGAACCTGTTCAAAAAGCATTTGCACGCACAGAAAAGTGCTGTTGGATAATGATGGACAAAAAAAAAAAAAGTACAGAGAAAGGAATCAAGAAGAAGAACATGACGGGGGGGCTCGGAGTCCTTTTAAAAGGAGCTGAAAGACCTGACTGAGGAACAGAAAGAATGAAAGCGGCACAAAGCGAGTGGAGTGAAGTGATTCAGAAAATGATAATTTCTTGCTAAATTTCACCCAACACATCCGCAAATGATTGTTGTGGTGAGGGAGGGGACCACGTTTAATTGTTTTAATGCATGCAGCCATGAGACGACCCTGCCTAGACTAAAATATGGATGCTCTGGTTGACACAAATTTGCATGTAAGAGGCACCACAAGTGTATCCAAAAGAAAGAATCCATGCAAAGATTATATCATTGGATGTGATAAAGTTTCTTTCAAATGTAGGCATTCAGCAGCTCTGTGTAGGAACGTGAAGGAAGGATGCACAAAAGGAGAATGGATGGAGAAAGAAGACAGATGTGTTTTCAGGGAAAAGAGGGAAGCCAAGAGTTTCTTCATCACCCCCCCCTTCCACCTTCCTCCATGTGGGATCCTTCTGCATGAGTGACTCGGTCATACCTGGGGGACAAAATGCTTTCTCTCTCTATGACTGTCTATCCCCCTCTCTCTCGCTGCCCCACTTTTCTTCCTGCAATGAGTCTGTGCCGTGACCTACAGAGTCAGGTTCAGACCATTGGTGAGCCAATGATTTTTCAGTGAATGGTGATGAAAAATTGGGAAGGAAAGCTGGAGGAACTTTCTCAGCCAATACAAATATTGTCTGTTGAAGGAGATTGTCCATGACGAATTGTGTGGCAATTGAGCAATCTGGATCACATCCAAATCAACCTTGCTTGGACATTACCAGCTCATGCATTTACTTTACAGTCACCCCACGTTTATCGCGGTTAATTGGTTCCAAACCCGACCACGATAACTGAATTTCTGCAAAATAGGATTCAATATTAATAAAGGGAATATTTTTGTAGTTAGAGCATAGAAAATCTGTTTGACTTTCTAAATACAATCTTGACATGAAATAACACCCCTAAAGTCATGTGTTCACACTCATCTTATTCTTTGTTTACACCACATTGCTCAACTGTAAATGCGCAAACTACGGGATCACTGCAGGGACACGAGAGGTGGCTATGGCTTTAAGCATTAGCAGGCTAACGAGCCAATTAGTTAGCCTCCAATTTACATATTCTAAACTTAAACTGTCATTGACATGATTTTTCAACTTTGCTTAAATATGCACTTTTTTAAAAATTATGTTCTATGTTATTAAGCCAACATTAAATTCGTAAATATAACATTTTTGTAAATGGAGGGCACAATTTTTAATCTCAACTCCTTTCAAAATGGGCGTTTCCCAAGTGACGTCGGCAAAGGCGCAACTCTCAGCTAACGCCTATTAAAAAAAACCCTTTAAGAGGCAGCTCGTCGACTTTGTTCCGTATATTTTTCATCAAAATAGTAGTCATGCCAAAACGTTGTTGCCACGTCAGACAAGGGACAAATGGACCACCACCTCGCATTCTACACTGAAGACTGCGATGAAGAAACACCTTTACAAAAAGCATTTGGCTTTTGTTCGGTATAATTTTCATCAAAATAGTACTCATGACAAAACGTTGTGTTTCCGCTGGCTGTTCACAATGTCCGAGTGATACTGTAAGTTTGTTTTCTTTTCCAAAAGACTAAAGTTTAAGACTACAGTGAAGAAAGGAAGTACACAGACAAGGAACAAATGGACCACCGCCTCGTGTTCATGTCACTGAAGACTGCTATGAAGAAACACCTTTATAAGAAGCATTTGGCTTGAAAGTATGGTATAAACACATGTTGGATGCTATTCTAGATGCTATGCTACACAGGACAAACGGAGGAGAATGGCGTCAAAGTTGCCACGGAACAAAGTAAGTCATGTCTTATTTACAGTATTGTATTGTATTCTAAACACTATGCCACCATAGCGACAACCAATCAAAGCATTATACATATCTTATAAAACATACATTCACAGCGATATGTTGACGGTGGGGGGCGGGGCGGCAACTAATTACACAATAAAAAAGGCTCCAAAGACCCCTTTTTCTCCCGCCACGTACTATGAATTAAATTTCTTAAAAATTTACCGTTCGCTTTCAAAAAGTGAACAACATGGAACACAATTACAAACAATATAGAACATAGGTAAGCAAACTTGATAAATCATGTCAGTGACCCTTTACGAAAAGGTTTAAAACGGAGTGGGAAGAAGGACAAAGAAGCCAAAAACTCACCACTTCCACACTGAATGGGAGGAGAACTTCTTTTCACTCTATCATGCCATGGATGACTCTATGCAGTGTGATGGTAATCTAATGTCATGTCTCAATAATGGAACATTACTGACGCCTAGTGGCCAGAATACTACATATACCTTTACGCTATATGCTATAGTCAACCACAAAACAGTGATCATGAGATAGAGTGAGGGTTACACAGGACTCACCTCTCATGGTGACATCAGCTGATGTGCGCAGGGTTCTAAACAAAACAAACCCACGAAAAGCAGCAGGGCCAGACAACATCTCAGGACGTGCACTCCGGGTTTGCTCATCAGAGCTAGCTGATGTGCTTGCTGACATATTTAACCTGTCGCTTGCACAAGCATCTGTACCGACCTGCTTTAAGTCCACCACCATAGTGCCCGTACCCAAGAAGAGCAACGTGACCTGCTTGAATGACTATCGCCCTACAGCACTCACTCCTATTGTTATGAAGTGCTTTGAAAGACTAGTCATGACCCACATCAAAAAGAGCATCCCGGTGGCAACTGTGGACCCTCTACAGTTTGCATATCGCCAGAACCGGTCCACGGATGATGCAGTCAACACTGCCATCCTCACAGCCCTTTCTCACCTACAGGGCCAGGACACATACGTCAGAATGCTATTTATAGACTATAGCTCTGCTTTTAATACAGTCAGCCCCCACAAACTCACTAATAAGCTCCTCACACTTGGCCTGTCTCCCTCCCTCTGTAACTGGGTGTTTAACTTTCTCACAGGCAGACCCCAGTCAGTCAGAGTCCACAACCGCACATCCAGCTCAAGAATTGTGAGCACTGGGACCCCACAGGGGTGTGTGCTGAGTCCACTCCTCTACACGCTCTTCACCTACGATTGCGTGGCCTCCCAGAACAACACCAGCATCATTAAATTTGCGGATGACACTACAGTCATCGGACTGATCACTGGTGGTGTTGAAACATCATACAGAAGAGAGGTGGCGGACCTCATAGCTTGGTGTCGTGATAACAATCTCCTTCTCAATACAGATAAGACTAAAGAGATGATCATCGACCCAAGAACAAGGGAAAAGGAGCCACATAGACCCCTGTTTATTGATGAGACTGAGGTGGAGAGGGTGAAAACCTTCAAGTTCCTTGGCACACACATCAGCGAGGACCTCACCTGGTCTCACAACACCCAACAAATTCTGAAGAAGTCCCAAAGGAGACTGTACTTCCTGAGAAGACTGAGGAAATTTGGCATGTCCACCACAATCCTGAGTTGCTTCTACAGATGCACTATCGAAAGTGTCCTTACCGCCTCCATCACTGTTTGGTACGGTAACTGTACAACACGTGACAGGAAGGCACTCCAGCGGGTGATCAAGACCTCACAGAACATTGTTGGGGCAGCCCTCCCCTCACTGCAAGACATTTATAAATCTAGAGTCCTACGCAGAACACACAACCTCATCAAGGACAGCACACATCCACAACACTCATTATTCACACTCCTACCGTCAGGCAGACGCTACAGGAGTTTGAAGTCCAGGACCACAAGGCTGGCAAACAGCTTTTACCCACAGGCCATCAGGCTCCTCAACGAAGCACTCGCACACGCCGCACGCACACACTCATAGCACTTTATTTATTTATTTATTTATTTATTTATTTGTATTATTTGCTTGTATTAATGTCTCTTCTGTTGTTGTTGCTTAATTTATTGGTATATATGTTTATGTGTTTATGTTTCTTATGTTCTTATTCTTTCATTTGTTTTATTTCTTTTCTTGGGAGAATGAACAGAATAAGATTTTCATTGCATGGTATAACTGCTGTTTTACTATGCACATGACAATAAAACTCTCTTGTCTTGTAAACTTGTTTGATAATCAAACCGCGATATTGCAAGGGACGACTGTAATCATAAAATAATATTCTACTGACAATAATAATATAAGGCCACTATTATGACATCAATGAGTGGATTGTCAGGACATGGAACATTCTTGGATTGACCTTTCTATTTTAAAAACCTCACAGTTCGGTCCAAATAAAGCAGAATCAAATTTAATAAACAAGCCTCCAATAGCACAAAAATAGTTAAACGACAAATCACAAAGCACCAGAGGATTAAATTCTGTGTGTGTGTTTTTAATGAGTTTCAATGTTTTTACATTTGCCTAAAACAATTGTGGTGTGACAGCCGGAACATGATGCCAACATTAGTTGCATGATACCCGGAGGACTACAATTACATAAAGACTATAGGAGTAGAATATTTTTAATATTAGAATCACCTTTATGCAGGCAGTCAGCCTTTGCATTTTTAAGTCAAAAATCAAGTTCAGCGGACAACCTACATTGAGTTGGAGGAATGATCTTTTTCTGTTCCATCAACAGGAATTTTAACTTGCATGGACTTAATATTTGGACATTTCAATCACTTTTTTCAAGTTTATTACCGTAAGTTCCGGTGTATAAGCCGCTACTTTTTTCTTAAACTTTGAAACCTGCAGCTTACACAGCGGTGCGGCTAATTATGGCTAAATTCTAATCTCGTGACATCTCTTTTACTTCAGAACTACTACTACTACTACTACATTGTTTAAATACCGTGCAACTCGCGAGTCAGTGAGGAAACGGTAGCTCTTTCCAATCACAAGCTATCAGCGCACTCACAACGACCTTGTCAACGCATTGGAAAATGCAGCAGGTCATTCGAGGGCGCTAAATTTCACACATTCTGCAAGCACCATATCTCGTCCTCTTCCTGCTCCAAGCAAGCTACGCCCCATGCAACACATGCACACGCTATCTATTTTTGTTGTCAGCTAACGATAGCAATTTGGCAAAGTTTAGCTGCTACCATTAACTACCATTAAATCGTAACAGCAGCATGACTGCAAACCGGGACCGCTCCTGTGCATGTGCAAGTGCAAGTGCAAGTGCCATGGGCATGCATGAGTGTACAAGACAGCCGTGAGTGACAGGCATGAACGTCAGCCACGACAATTTCCACTCAATTTAATCTCCCATTGTGAAAAACACATTTTTCCTTTCAGTCTGTTCTTTTAAACCATTAATGGCAACATATGCTTGCCGGTGGTTTTCTTTCTATATTTTTGGTTGAAAAAAAGTAAATCAATCTTAAGCAAGTTGTAAACAGTTCCTTTAAGGCTTTGTAGATGTGACCTTGAGATTAGTCATTATGATACATACTGTACGAACATTGGCAAGAGCAAAACATTGCTTTCTTTGGCTCATCAGTGTATAACTTCACTTAAAAATGCTATACAGGACCTAGAAATGAAAATAATGAAATGATAACATTAAAAAATGACTTTATTTGCTTTATTTTTATGCAAACTAAGTCCATTCTGTTGGGCCAGGTATTGCATTCATGTGTTAAACAGGACTTGAACAACACACGTTTTAAGTAGTCAAGGCAAGAGAGGGTGGTGAGTCACTTCCTCATCAGCCACCTGAGCAGTCAGCTGACAGGTGCAGCTGTACGGTGCATGGGAGCGGTTGCATTCCGGACAGGCTGTCATACAATCACAGCACTCCCCGCACGACCAGCTCTCGCTGATTCACCTGACCAGAGGCAGATTCCACGTTCTCCCAAACAACGTCTGGGAACGTGTCAGGTTTCCACGCCGTCGCTTCGGTTCGTTCAACAGGAATGTGATGGATGGAAGTGAAAGGTTTATTAGGATTTCTTGCTAATTGAGCGGGGGCATGACATGAAGATGTGGTGCCACAGGTGGGTGGAGCAGTGCTGGCATGCGATGGGAGCATTGTCGGAATTCCTGGTGTTCAGGTAAACTCTCAGCTGGACTCGTACAACGTGGGAACTAAGTTCTGTGAGGAACGTGGGACCGTTTTTGAACCCAATAGTCTGGACTCAAAAGTGTTCCTTGAGATCATATGAATTCGTACAAAATCTTCATCAGGAAGTGTGCGAACAATTGAGGAACTTCTCTAGCATCTGTGCCAATAACAAACTCTTGCCAAGTCTGAGAGTCTTGTCATGAAAGGTTTGCGTGACGTGAGAGGCACCACATGACATTGGGCCTGAGTGGAACGCACAGAAAATATGCATATTCTATGGTACACGCCCAGAGACGCACAATGAACTGTGTAATTCACACAGCAAACAACAAGAAAAAAACCTTGCTTTTGTTGGTAGTCCTCACGTTCAGTAAGCAAGATATGGCATGTCAGTTAGGCGGTTGCACAAGAAATCACTCATTCACAAGTGCACAGTCAGAGCTCATGACCATGTGTGTTTCTTTATGTATTTATATAATTATGGTGCATGTTAGCGTATACTATGCAGGAAGAACGTGCTTAATCCTAAATTTTATTGGATAAAACTCTAAAATCCCAGTAAAACAAAAAGTAAAAAGTACACTAAAAATATTCATATATATATATATATATATATATATATATATATATATATATATATATATATATATATATATATATATATATATATATTTCCTAATTTTCCTATATATATATATACAGACACACACACACACACACATACACACACATAATAGGGCTGTCAAATGATAACAATTTTAAATCAGATTAATCACAGTTTTCAAACTAATTAATCATGATTAATCACCATGTCACACAACATTACCTCATATTACCTTACCACATTATCATATTACCTTATAATTTTCCTATGTATTTTAAACTAGCAAAGAGTACAGTTGGATTACAGAATGTGAAAAAATGTATTGCACTTGATGTGAAATGGATGGGGGGGTAGGATTAAATAAGATTTGCTTCTTCCTACTCCTTTTTGGACATGTAGAACTGTGAACTGTACTATGTGACGTACTCCAATGTAACTTGCATGTTCAAAATAAATTAAACCGTTACCATTATCATGTTTGAAATATGCCCATGTTTGCTGTACTTTATTGAAAAAAAGATAAATGACTACGCAGGATTATATATGCTGTATTTGCATGTATTAACCGTGCCAAATGAACTTAAAATTTCAATCCAGTTAAGAGATGGCAGACATGTCTGAAAATCTATTTATCCAACACTGGTTTCTTTAATAGCAGATTATCTGTATCAGACTTTAACTGTGTTGTTATGAGCAATGAGGAGTTGCGTTCAAAGACACCACGTCATTTAAGTTGAATTCACATGTTTTGAGTGAATTTTCTGGGATTTCCGAGCATATTTAAACGCAGAAAATTGTACTTCCGCATGAAGAGTCACAAAGTGACTGAAAAGAATATCCACCTATTGATTTTCTTTGCATGTATGTTTATTTAGACCACCCATACACGCTTAATAAAGACGCTGTTGTGTTGTTCGGAGTGTCCGTGAATGCATCTTACGGTCTGTCCAGTGACAATGAGGAAGTGTCGTTGCAATGATTAATGGACTAGAGAGACTAGAGACTAGAGTTATTGTTCAAAGTTGGAAATGTGTTCAGGTCAGAAGTTCTAAAAGAGCGTCAGACACCGTGTGTCTCTGTGGGGAGCTACACTGTGCCGCCGTCTGTCGTCATAACGCCGTGGCGTGCCATGATGCGTAAGCGCCAAAAATGTTTACGTAATTAATGAACTATATTAGTTACCGCTATTTTTGACCACCCTAATATACAATATACATATATATACACATATATACATATGTATGTACAGATATATACACATATACATACATACACACACACAGTATTTATACTATATAAACTCAACAAAAATATAAACGCAACACTTGTTTTTGCTCCATCAAGAACATCAACAGACATCGGCTTTTCCGACTGCCCGAGGGTGCTGCTGGAGCGCCATCAAGCATTTCTCGCATCCAAAGTCTCCTTAAAGAAGGGGCCTGATCCTCTAACTTTCACCAATGATTTTGAAAAAATAAGTAAGATATGCTTTTGTCTAAATTTTATGGTTTGCCTTTCATATCATATAGCGCCAGAGGTCACCAATGCGAGTCCCCCATGACCACATGAGGCGCCTGCAAGCCTGCTTTTCATTCAGGTGTTCAGTTAATAATGTGAGAACACTAGAAAGAAATTAATTCTGAACTACAAAATGTTCCCTCATGGATGATTGGCATTGGTATCAGCAGCCTAAAAACCTGAACGGAGCATCCCTAATATACTGTATATACAGTATATAAATATGCTCGAAGTGAATGAGTCTTGTAATGTTCTCCTTTAATGTCCAAGTGGTTCAATGAGTGCCTTGTAATGGGTTGAGCAAAATTACTTCAAATTAATTACCATTTTTTTTATTCTTGTGTGCTAATTGGCAGATAGCAATAACAACAATTATGAGATTTAAAATTGTAAGCACAAAGTAAGAAGTATCACAGGAAGCCAAAATGTTTTTTTCCATGACAAAATTATTCACACAAAATTATGTAAATTAGTTTTTGTTTTGTAATATTTTGGATATTTTGTGCCAATATTGTGTCACATCTGAGCGTGGTCACAAAACCACAAGACGACACAGGCTTTGAATTAGCTGTACAAAAAGACACATTTGATTTGTGTGGACATAATACATATTGGCAAACACACTTATTTCATCTGCCAAATCCCTAAATTAACACCTTTTTGGTGAGAAAGCTCAATTTGGAACACGTCACACCAACACCACAGCTGGCATTCAAGGGTAAAATTAATTACTTCAGATACATGTGCTTCCTCTCAAAGTGGCAGACTTATTTGCATTCAGGAACATTCAGCAGAAGTAATCGATGCACACACAAAATACGGCCACCCAATGACCCGGACCCCATCTCAAACACCCCCACATACCCACCCCCGTCCTGGTCCCCGTCCCCAAAGCCCTGGCGGCTCAGCCATGCATGGGGAAACAAACACAGGTAGCGAGAGCAAATCAGACGGTGACAAAACACAGAAACATGAATGGGGAGAATTACAATGATGGGCTGGATGAAGGACAATAGAGCTGGCATTAAACAAACGGCAAATCCCAGGATGGGGCTGCTGGGAGTATGATACAGATTACAGGCACCTCATCCCCTGCCTGGGGAACAGGGGAGAGGCAGAGAAAAGGACACAATATTGCAAACTGACAGCTGACGTCTTCATATAAATGTATGAATTTACATTCCAATTAGAGGAAATTTACATCTTAATCATAGAGAGTAGTGTGTCGGTCTCTCGGTTAGTGTGTTGCTACGGTAATGAGGTGGGATGCTGCTGTGCTCCCTCATCCAGACAGTGATCTGTCAGCAGACGACACCTCCCCGTTATGAGGGAGCTGCGACTGCCGTCACAATCCAGTAAAATTGGCTGAAATGTGTCTTAAATACCAACAAGGTGTGAGCTGCCACCCGATGATAATGTGCCAAATATGGAGTTTGAAAAACATAAAACATATCTTAAATACAGTGCAATGAACCACGAATGTCTCGGGCTGTCACTCAAGTAACAAGCTTTCAGGAGTCGCGAGCGTCTCGGTGCTAATTTCCATACTAATAATGGGTGTATCATCTTTAATGATTTGCACTTTGTTTTATGGAATTTTAAATGAATGAGGAAGCAGTGTGACTCAAACAAATGATGTCATCAGGTGCTAACAAAGGCAAAGTGAGGGGCTGGTATGGATGGATTGTAAATGTATGATCAATATCAATCTAGTTATTAAATTAAATCACAGCTTTTGGCAGAGTGATGAGTCAATTAGAGAGTGCTTAAGCAGAAACAATCCAGTTTTTTCCCCCCCAAGTTTATTGCGTTTACATATAAAGACACTTGTTGTGGTTTGATTCAATGTGCTTACAAGAACTTTTGGTTTGCGGTTTTGGTGCAAAAAAGGCAAGCCCGAGCAGGGTCCAACAAGTATGTGATGAAGACGCTCACATCTTCTTCCGCTGTGGAACACATACGTAAACAAGACGGCCGCGGCGCTCCGTCGAGGAAGTAGATGCAAGCGTCTTCATCACATACACATGAATGCACAGGCGACTTTGCACAGGGATATGGTGAACAATGTATCCCTTTAATTGGAACAACATTCATAGTTATGTCAACTACAAGAGAAGAGAAAAACTCACCACAAAATCTTCCCCACAACAACTTCTTTGTGGCCGAGTGGGCCTCTCCTTTGGTACACTCTGATACAGTATCTGTAAGCAGCCTATTACTGGAAACAGACTACGTATAATTAAGACATGCCAGATTACACCAGGCCATGACATTCTGATGGGAGGACTGTCAGAAAGGCAAGGAGACAAGGGCGGTAAAAAGGGAAAAAAAACATTGCGTGCCCAGGGTAGACGCAGCATGCATCCCTAAACATGGTGATATGTGGGGTGTGGCTGAGCCTCTGCTTTAGCCTGCAGGCTACTTAGAGAGGATGCTATGACGCTGTGCACATGCCCTCTGGTACTTATCTTGCATATTCTAACCTTGTAAATTGATTCCCAGAGCAGCACTGCTATGTCTGTGTACCTTTTGGGTGTATGTGTGTGACAATTGAGTCTTAGCAGTTTAGTTTAGTGGAAATGTTGAATTAAAGGCAGAAAGGAATTAATGCCTTTAACGAAAACCTAGAAAAAAAGTTTTTTCCTTGCATTTTTGACGACGTCAAACAATCCCCGTACACAAAGAACTGCAAAGATGACTGAAAATGCTGTAGTTGGTGATAACACTTTACATTTTATAACTGCTTGCCCTCTCGAGTTTTATCTGAAAGTGCCTTTTGAAAATACTTTTTCAACGTATGTATGGGTTCAAACTTGGTACCCGGTATGTCACAATAGTGAGTGGGGCATTTCAGTAAGTATTCCACATCTTACCACATCAGGGTACCTCACAATACAATACATCACTCAGGATAACTTAATACAGCAGTGGGGGGAACAAAAAAAACCCAAACAGCAATAGTGCAAAAACAATGACCCTGTTTTACTGCAACATAGCTCAACAGGATTTTAATTTAGGTATCTGACAAACAGTGACACTATATTAAACTTATTCAAAAAACATGACATCTCATGCCTCTCAAATCTATTAACTAGAGGTATAGCAAAAATAAATATTTACAATGGGATAGTAGTGACGGAATCATCGGACAGAGACAGAGTGACCCCGATATGGTTGAGCAACATGAGGAAAAGGTTGACAATTGCTGGGTTGTAACCACATGACCAAGAGGCAGTTTGCCTCACTTTCGGTTTTTAATGTAGGGCAAACATTTCAGTGTGGCCACCTTTTAGTTACTACCGGCTGTGCAGATGTTGGACTTCAGGTGATATTATAAAGGTTTAGAACCGAATATACAAACCATATATCATCAAAAACAGCTGAAGGCAATGGAGTGGACCCAACACACTGTTAAGAAGAAAGACTTTTGACAACATCACCAATACTTGGTGAGCCACACTTCCTTCTACACTCGCAAGAAGTTCAAGAACCACATAGGTATGGAGGCACATCAGTTCCTTACATTTGGTTTTAAGTCCATGAAAGACAATGTTGGACTTATTTGTGCATGGGTAAGTACCGTATTTGATGGATTCTGATGCATGCACTTTTACAACTTTACAACTTACAACTTTCACCGTATTTTTCTTGTCAAATATTTTGCTGTCTACAATTCGGCATCTGCAGTTGCTTTAATGGTGTGAAGTTCATGTTTTGCGTTCAGCTTAGTTAGATTTTTCAGTTGCTTCTCTGTTGTCCAGCAATGTTTTGCATAAGTTTAGATTTTGTAGACAGCAGGCAAATATTTTGCCTCAATTTCTTGTCAGAGGTGAGTTTACATTTAAAGTCTTCAGTTACCTTGTTGCTGACAAACATTTGTTGATGTCGTATAAACCGTGTTTCTAGCTTTCTGTTGTGAGGCAATTCTTTCTGCATTTCATATTTTCATGAGCATTTCCGAGTTCCAACAATATTTTAACTTTGGTTTTAGTTTACATTTTGTTGCTTGTTGCTTGTTGGTGTTCATACTGAGCTCCACTCGACGAGAGCGACAGGTTCAGCAGCCACCTTTCTTTATGTTTCTTAAACTTTTTTTCCTTCATGAAGGACTATCTTAGGAACTTTGAGACAACTTTCCTATTTGAATGCATGTATGCGACATTTTCGCTCTGATTCACTTAACATTTCACTATGACTACACTTATTTACACACCCATATGCGTGATATCATGTGCAACCCAGCAACAAAAAAAGTTAAATCTCTTGATTGAACAACACAACATTTAGCATTTGAATAGAAAAATCCACATTTCTTTTACTACTTTCTCTTACTTAGTCGTGCTGCCTGTGTTTCTTCTTACTGCAAAATCCTTATCTAGCTCTGCCCCGTCCACATTATAAAAGCCAAAGTAAGTCCACATTTTCATTTCAATGATGCTGATGCACGTTTCAGTTTCACTGCCCAAGTTCGCCATTGCGTCGCATAGTTTGTTTTTCTTCTTCTGTTACTTTCTGCCGCTCTCAAGAGGAGCTGCTCCTGGATGGTGGTGAAACAAGTTTACAGCGGCTATATTTTATTTGAGATAGGATTGAGAAACTGTACAGACTGAACTCGAAACTGAAACCAGCAAAATGCAACAAAATGGAGAGCATATTCAAAAGTCAAATTGCATGCTGAGTACCATAAATTCAAACATGTTAGCAGGTCTGCACTAATATTGAAAGTCCTCCCTGCCTCTCACACTCCCCTGACAGTTCACCGCTCCCCCTCGCCCCCAGGGGGACCCGCCCCACTATTTGAGAAGCACTGGTTGTAGGCTGATGTGCAGGGTTTCACTACATTTGATATTCATATGAGCTAGTCTGTTTGACGCAATTTAAGGCAAAATAAGGTTCGGACCTTTGCTGTGAAAGAAAATTGCAGAACCGAACATAACTCAATTTTAATTAAAGACCGCTAGTGTAGGTGATGGTCTGGTCAAGTATGTCTCCAGACCTGAACCCAATTAAGCTCAGTGTGGCATCTTCAAGTGGTAGGATTGTGGAAGAGCACAAGGTGTCTAACATCTATTGCTAACATCAGCTGCTGCTGATGTCATCATGGGGGAGTGGAAGCAGACAGTAAATATACTGCTTTCCAAGCTGTACACTGACTACTCTAAGTTATATTCAATTTTCATTTCCATGGTTTGTTTGCCCCTTGACAAGATCTAATAAAATGTTTGCTGAAATCTGAGGTGTACTCGCTTTTGTGTGATACTGAAATATACAGTAGTTACAGTTACAGTAGTTACAGATGCGTGATGCATGAATCAATCAATCAACCAATTTCCAGCCTCTCTGTATCTCTGTTTCAACCTGCTGATAACACTCTGTGACACTCTAAGATCAGTGGCCACTGCCCTGAGAACATCCTCTTTGTCATCTCACAATGGGTAAGATACTGTTGATCATTTGTTACGTGCCGTGTTAGTCTCATGATGTCAAAATGAGAACAGCATGTTGAAGAGGACTGTTTAAATACCATATTCTAATTGAAACAGGACATTTATTGTTCCATTCATGGATCACACACCTTTGTGAATTTGGTGTTCAGTTCAGCTCCTTATTACCAAGTTGTACAAAAAGTACTGAAACACTGAACATTTGGACAAAGGTCAAATTAAGTTCATTAGGTTTATACTGAAATTTCACTAGGAGGCCAAATATCTCTAACTCTTTCTTAGTTGTGTAGCTTAACATTTTGTACAATTTCTCTCTTAATTCTTGTGACAACGTTCCATTTTTTTAAATAAGATCCAAGGTTGACTAGCAGCAGATGTCCTGAAGAAGTTAATGATGTTACTTTGGAACTTGAATGAGGACAGATCAACACACTGACTGATTAATTAAATTATAAGGGAAAAAAAAGAGTAAAGGAAAGCAGTGCTTAGGAAAAAATAAAACAAAATAAAAACTGACGGAAAGAGAACAAGCAAGTTGAGTTTGAGGAGGGAAAGCACTTCTGTGTGCACAGAGAGTGACCTTGCTACCACTCTGCCTACTCCAATATTCACAACTACACATGCTTTTGTGCTCTACCCTTCCGTCCATCTCAACACGCAACCCTTCCCTCAATACACACACTCCTCGTTATACAATTGGACTTAGCCAGTTAGCTTGCACTGGCGTCAATGCTCAAAGTACACCCTGTGCACTAAATGCAATGTACTAATTTAATTATAATTTTGTGCATTACATCGTCATTCTGCTTGCAAGACTTCAAGGATGAACATAGGAGGAGGCTGTTTCTGCTGGGTCCAATGAGAGTTGTCTAATGAAGTAGCCGACACCAAATTGGATCGTTCCTCTTTTTAATAGTAAGTAGATTATATCAAACATAAATTAAGTCACTCTGTCAGGCACAACATTGAAAGCTGAGATACAACATTATTATTAACAAAAAACGTTTTGAACTGAATTACTGAGCTTAAGTGGATCTGTTTAGTAAAACAAACACTGACAAAGACGTATTCTTAAAATAGTTTTGGAAGCTGAAGTCAATTTCCGGACTATAATCTTTTTTCACATGCTTTTATGGCTAAAAGAACCACAGATCCCATGATGTTTAGCGTACCAAAACACAAAGTAGTGCATTTCCGCAATACACTAGGTCCCCAACTTACGAACACAATTGGTTCCAGAAGACCGTTCTTATGTCGAATTGTTCTTAAGTAGGGGAAAAGGTAATATTACCAATGATATAGGTACTACATGTACGTGTATACATATACAGTATATGCGTATGCATGTAAATATGAGTTTGGATGCAGTAGTAATATTAAACGAGGATAATTAATAAAAAAAACAATAATAAAAATGATATAATTATACGTAATGATAAACGTTATTTATCTTTGAAGAGGAGTGGTCGAGCATACGTCGTTGTGGTGGTGAAGGAGGACGAGGAGATATTGAAAAAAGTACAAATGGTCGTCATCGTTAGACTTTTCTAAAAGAGGTAGTGTTCTGTGGGTGGTGTAGAATTAAGTAGGCCTATTAAGTCTTCATAAACTTTAATCACACGCTCTGTCCGTGTTGTATCATAAAGCTACAACGTAGCTTTTCTTCACTTCTCCTCCCCCGGTCTACCTGTAACTGGTCAAGCATGTACAGTAGCAGTATAAATACTGATTGAGCGACTACAAGGGAAAATAAAATAAAATATAGACCAGTCGGCTTGTGTTCGTATCCGCGAATGTTCGCTAGTCGGATGTTCGGAAGTTGGGGACCTAGTGTATAAGCTAATATCACATGTTCTGAAGTCTTATGCAGTGACTGTGTCTTGATCTGCCAAATCTTAAGTAAGTTTGATCAAGTGCAGACTTACTACAGCTTATGCTTGGACAGCAGCAGCTGCTGAAGCATCTCAGCGCAGCTAATGAGTAGGGAACACAGAGAGTAGGTAGGATTGGAAGGTTGACAGTGTGTCTTTCTGTGTAAATCCCATGTTACAACAACATGGACACCTGCGGCTTACAGACAAGTGCGGCCTATACATGTACAAATTGTTTTTCTCTTTAAATTTGGTGGGTGTGGCTTCTATTCAGGTGTGCTCAATTGCCCGGAATTTATGGTAATACGTTTGCGTTGCACAGATGACTAGGAAGTGTGCCAGGACCTCCTGACAAACATCTAAGGCCAATATGCAGATTTTAATATGTGAAATGCCCAGGACCTTTCCACACCACTGAGTCACAAGTCAGAAAGAAAAAAAAACAGACCTGATGGTGACAAAGCACAATACAACAGTGACAGACTCCATCATGGACTATCAGATAGATGAGGAGCACAAACAGGGATAAAAAAAACCCCAGAACTAACACATGCAAAATGTTCCAAACTTGACGTGAATAAGGAGTGTAAACAAAGATTCATAAGAATTTGCAGACTAACATATGGAGTAACCTTTGTGGCCTTCCGGGACTTGGGGGCGTGGTGGTGGGGTTATGTCGGGGGGGTCTAACGCTCCGAGGACCGTAGGCACGCTAGGGAGAGGTGAGCTGTCACCCCCCATTACGATCACGGCTTCAGCTATGAAAGGGGGAGGGGAAGGAGGAGAGCAGGCAAAAAAATAAAAAATACTGGTTCTTTGCAAACCGCCATCTAGAGCCATCCCCGGGCCTTCAGAAGCCTCGGTCTACAGTTGCCTCCTGGGAAACACTTGCACGCAAGTTCTCCTCATTCTGTGCTAGCAGTAGGGCATAATGTGTGTGTGCGCGTGTGTGTGCGTGTTGAAGAGGCGGCAGCTAAGAGGCGAACTGTGCGCGTAGTTGGGCTGTGTAAGCAGAATGTATAGATATTGGGCAACAAAAGAACTACTGTGCGTGTTTTCTTACTTGCTGCAAAGAGGGGGCTATACTGATAAGTGTTTTAGTTGGGTTAACATTACAACACTTGCTGCCTTTAACTCCACCAGGAATGTTGTGTCTGCAACTATAGGATTATGCAAAAGTTGCTTCACAGATGCCCACAAAACTTTGAGCAAGGGTGAGCATGTTCCAATACAAAGAAAGAAAGAAAGAAACAAAAACATGCAGATAGGATTACATTTTACACTATACTACAATACTGTTGCTGTCTGATGAAAATCTTGTATCTCCACTGTATGATAATAAAACCCTATAATGGGATATTTATACTCACCTCCACTGACAGAACACAAACTGTACTTCCTCTTTAAACCACACCTCCCACATTCACTTTGTATTGGAGACAAGACACAACGACATAACAAGCTGAAGAGGAAAGCCAGTTGACAAGCTTGTCTTGTGAACGTAGTGTTTCGAGCAGATGAATGACACTACTTAAAGTCATACAGTATTTAAAGGTGAACAATCAGACAGATGTATGAAATGTATTAAAATCAGCAAGCTAAACATGTTGTTTTACTACATATAGTACATCCATCACATATGCAATTCATAAATATCGACCTGCGGTAAATCTGTCAATAACAGTTGTTTGTGGTGTGTTTAATCAAAGTCTCTGTAAAACTCTTTTTTATTGCTCCTGTGTCATTGTACAGACAGGTAACTACATGGGACACAAACATGGTCCATACAGTACTTTCCACAGATGCAAAGAAAGCTTGCCTCTGATTTGACCTTTTGTGTGTTTCGGTGAGCACTGCTTAGGCACATTCTGTTCCCCAGATCCCACTCCTAACACCCCTGTCACTCATCATCACTCATCATTGTTAGGGACAAAAGGAGAGTTTGGTTAAGCCACACACTGGAGTATTCTCCCACCCGGAGTCTCTCCCACCTTCACACATTTGTATAGGTTTGTTGGAGCTCTCTTGAAAAACACAGAACAAATCTGTGTTTTCTATTTTTTTTTTGCTGCCAACTTATACACTTGTAGATGGGGTCACAAACTTTTCAATCTTGCCCTCAAACTTGCCTTTTGAAGTGCAGACTTGTCCTTCGCGTGGCCCTCTGACTTCTCCACAGAGCGTAATTAAAGTCTATTCAGGCTTCTATATGTGCCCTAACTATCCTCCGTCCTCTAGCCTGGCCTTTCAATAGCCACCTGTGAACTCTAAAGGACATGGACACTTGCCCTCATAAAATTCATGAGCGCTGCTACATTCAGCTGCCATCCAGCATCTTTCAATGGCTGATACTGCTTTAAATAACTCTGTGTTGACTGTTGGGTGAATCCTTTTTAAATACAACCATATCCACAGTGGCAGGGGTTAAGTAGGTCCCGTGATTAGCTGAAACAAATGCCTTTATGGCGTGGTTGGAGATAAAGACAATCGAGGGACCCAATTTGTTTTCATTAAGCGAGGACTCATTCAAGAGATTGCTGACAGAGAAAGCAGAAAGTAGAAAAAGGCTAAGTGAACACTGAACAACCATCACAGAGCACTTCTGGCAAAACTGACGGACCAAGTCAACAAGGTCTCACTCTTCACACAGATTCTTCACAATAAAACTCCTCCTGGTTGGCCTACAGAGGGAAGTTGGTGTATCAAGAAATATTTCAAGAAAAAAGGTGAGTTACTACCCTACAGTCAAACTTGTTAAATTTACATTGATGACACAACATCAGGTGCACCTTCCAGTTCCAGTATCTTCCACAAAGGTACTTAAATGATAGTAAAACAGGTGGTTTCTATCGACCAAGTTAGTGGAAAAGGACTTAACAAGATGTAGAACATATTGGCACACATTATTTGCATATTTCATTTCCAAGCTGAAGCATCTTATGGACAAACTGTATAAAAAAACATAACTTTATCGAATAATCAAGTTTAAAAGCAACACAGCAAATTGTAACTCCGCCTGTTGACCGTCCCCTCCCCTTCCAGGACACTAAGCGTGAGTGTGGGAAAGTTATTTTTAGGAGCCAAGCAGAGAGCTTTCCTGAGTTTGATGCTACTGCTCTGGATCAACATTCCACCTTTGAACCATTCCGACCACAAAACTTTGTGCCCGTGTTGACAAATTTGTACTTTCTATGGACGGGTAATATTTCATTTACAACAAGACCATTTCTATTCAGTACAATTATTCAGACAACTATTGAATGTGATAACTGGACTTCTGATTCAGCATCGTGGCCTTAAGGATAAAGGTGTGTGATGCGTTTTTTTTGTATGTCAACTGTAATATGAGTATACAGACCTGATTAAAATCTTAAGACCAGTTGAAAAATTGCTAGAATTTGCATTTTGCACATTTGGATCCTCATGAGGTTTTAAGTAGTGCTACAATATGCAAAAGCAAGAAGGGGGAGTGAGACAACATTTAGAACTTGTAATTTAAACAAAAAAAAAAACCCAAACTGAAATAGGTTGTTTATCACCTGATCAAAAGTTTAAGACCACAGGTTATAAAAGCCAAAATGTGCTCAAACTTTTCATTTTCTGTCACGCATTCACACTGTCATGCCCTCCTGATGGCTAAAGCTAAGAAGCTTTCTCTTTTTGAACGTGGTCGGATTGTGGAGCTGCATAAGCAAGGCCTCTCGAAGCGTGCCATTGCTGCTGAGGTTGTGTGCAGTAAGACAGTCATTCTACATTTTTTGAAAGATCCTGAGCATTATCGAACAAAAAAGTCAAGTGGTAGATCCAAAAAAAATCACACCTGCGCTGAGCCGGAGGATCCGATTGGCTGTTCATCAAGACACAGGGCGGTCTTCGACCCAAATAAAGGCCCTTACTAGTGCCTTTATTTGGGTCGAGTGACTACTACTAGTGACTACTGCAGCGCAATACCCATCAGACGGCATCTGCGGGAAAAGGGTTTAAAAAAACAAAAAAAACAATTCAAAGACCTTGTCTCCTTCAACGCCACAAAACTGCCCGTTTAGACTTTGCCAGGGAGCATCAAACATGGGACATTGAAAGGTGGAAAAAAGTTTTATTCTCTGATGTGAAAAAATTTAACCATGACGGTCCAGATGGTTTCTAATGTTACTGGCATGACAAGGAGATCCCACCTGAAATGTTTTCTACCCGGCACAGTGGAGGGGGTCCATCATGGTCTGGGGTGCTTTTTCATTCAGTGTAACACTGGAGCTTCAGGTGGTGCGGGGTCGTCAAACGGCGACTGCTTACGTGCAGATGCAGCGGGCATCCCTCATGACTAAGGGCCTCGTATGTGTGGTAACAGCTGGGTTTTTCAACAGGACAATGCTGCAGTTCACAATGCTTGCTTGACCAAGGACTTCTTCAGGGAGAATAACATCACTCTTTCGGACCATCCTGCATGTTCCCCTAATTTAAATCCCATAGAGAACATTTGGGGATGGATGACAAGGGAAGTTTATAAAATGGTCATCAGTTCCAGACAGTTGATGCCCTTCATGAAGCCATTTTTGAAGTGATTAACAAGAACGGTGGAGCTACTCAAAAATTTTTGAGTTTTTTGTTATTTTTTTCACCGATGGTCTTAAACCTTTTATCAGCTAATAAACAGCCTGTTTCAGTTTAATTGTTGTTTTCAATAAATTACTTTTTCAAAGTGCTTTTTGTCTCACTCCCCCTTCTTGCTTTTGCACACTGTAGCTCTACTTACAACCTCATTAAGATCCAAATGTGCAAAATGCAAATTTTAGCAATTTTTCAATTGGTCTTAAGATTTTGATTAGGTCTGTATGTTCAAATAAGTGTCAAATAACATATCCATCGGCTTTCATTTACACTTGGGCATATGTTTATTACAGTACACGTTTTCAAAGAACGCATTTACCGGTTGCAAAAGTGGATAAACCCAAGGCAACATTATAACATTCTTTTTTGCACAACCAAGGATAAAACAATAACATGACTCAGAAGCCAAAGATCTGGCAAGCACGAGGGGATACGATTTACCAGTCACTACCATTATGCTAATAGCAAGCCCCTACTACACACACTTACACATAGCCTATAGTACTACGAGACCCCATGGATGCAGGGTGGCGTGCATGTTACAGTCTTGCCTCGCCTCCACTCGCTTTAATGGGAGCTGAAGACAAGTGGGGCTACTTTAATCAGGACTGAGTCCATTGTGGCCAGTCTGGTTTGATGGGGGCTGAATGGTGCATGGACCATGTTAAGGGTTCACTGCTCACTGATGCAACGGCTTCACTTCCAGGGCGAGTTGAGGCAGACCGCACTCTTACACAGTCTGGCAGGAGGAGCAAATATGCCCGCTTTTGTTTTGCTGCAATGCTGTCCCTTTGCAAGACACAATGTTTTGGCTTTGTGTTGATTTATTTCAGAAGGCAGCAGATTTGGCAAAGAACCAGATATGGTCTTACTTAATGTTGACTACGCTACAGCAACCACAGCTGCAAAATATAGTCAAGCCTCATGCATGGTGGTGTTTTGAAAGTAAACCAATGAATCTTTGATTACTGTACTTTTAGGCCTACAGTAGGATTTCTACCTTTATTGTGGACATCTTTTGATGAATAAAACAGGCTGAAATTTTGTTGACTCAATAAAATGTTATATAGACCTTGATCCAAGGTCATATAGTGCCGGTACTAACAAACCCAAACCATGTTATTGGTATCCAGGGCATCCCCAACGTAGCACAGTCCTAACTAAGCTGTGCCTTTTCAAGCACGCATGCACTTTTGCAGAACAGATAAAAAAAAATAAAAAAATCCTGTTAAATAATAGATGCGCATCGGATGTATGTTGTGAATATTTTTTCGGCTGAGGCGTCCGATCGCGTGCTACTGACTGGCCTGCATTGAGCTCGCTTGCTCTCTCTCCTTCTCATACATGCACAAACCATAAGCGCACCTCATTCCAAAATGCGACAGAGGCGGGTACGCTGCCAAGACAGGAGGTATAAATTATTCACAGGGAATATTATTTTAAAGGTCCATTCCCATCTGATTGTGAGGAAGGAGGTAGGACACACTGGCTGATTTATGCAGAACCAATTTTGTTTCCTGCTAGTAGTTTTAAAATGTCTGGTAAATCTGTTACCTGAACTTTGTTACTCCCCGTCAAAGATCAATTAGTGGGATCTTCTTTTGGGGAGTCCTGGTTAATGCAAGAGGCGTTTTAGTGATGTGTGGTGCATATATTTTGCCGAAGTCCGGAGGAGGGTGGTCTCTATCTAACTTGCCCTGCATTCCATACTTCTGTCTTACCCTCTCTTTTAATTTTTCTCTCAATAATACGGTTTGGTGCCTCTAAGGAAAAGCCCTCATGTTAATTAGACCTGACCTGAGAATCACTTAACTGCTCCTCACCGCTAATGCCTCCGCCCTGCCTCCCCTCTTCTCCAAGCATCCGCTCTGTTCCTCACATAGGTCCATTAACACCCTTCCCTCGGCACCCACAGGCTTCAACAGGGAGTGGGGGGAACACAGCCACTGTCTTAAAGACATTTTGAGGACATGCCAAGAAACATTAACCTACTCTATACGCCTCCTTTCGACTCGAATTGGACTTATTTTTATAATTATCCACAGCAATAATATCATCTACGGCTCCACCCATCTTGAAAGTACAACCCAAGCAACATGTGATTATTGTTGTTGTCCAATGACAATTGTGTATGTCTTCTTTTATGAGCAACAAAAAACTTTAAAACTTTAAAAACATACCACAAAATGTCTGTTATTAGGCAGCTTTATCACCAGAAACATACAGTAAATCTAACCATCACTGGACGTTCTTCATGTATGTTTTATGTTTAAGCAGACTCGTCAGTGTTTGAAAAAGTATGATAGTTATGTGAAAGTCAGTGCATAGCCAGAGCCCACTATAAGCATTTGTTTTAAGCTACAGATATAAAAGAGCTTTTAACCTACTCTCAGGCATGTTGCCATTATTTACATATCAACAAGATGCAATTAGGGTAATACTCAAGAAATAAATCCAGCACTTGAACTTTACAAAAAGAAAAACAAGCCAAATCCCATCAACAAAAACCTCAAAACCCAAAACAAGTGTTCAGACCAAAAGTGATTGAGCTTGTCAGTGAATCAGACACCTCAAAAACAGCCTCTAACAGAAGACTAATTTGACACAAATCCCCATCTTACACTGTATTTGACCCCGCGACCTGCCTCTGGCACCCCAGTACCCAACAGGCACATTGCCTGTCAGTTTAAAGGTTCAAACAAAGGTAAGAGTGAATGTAGCTGCATACCACAGAAGGGCTTCGTCTTTAAAGAATCTTATGTTGTGAAACTGGTGACGACATACAAGAAACTCTGACATATACAAGAAAGTGTCAGTCACGTGTCATGTCAGTTTTTGCCAGTTCATTTCTCAATCAGTATGTGACTGTGCCACTGCATGAATGTCAATAACTTTGGAGGGGAGGAGGGAAGAACTGTCTGCGTATGTGTGTATGAGAATGTGTTAATCTTGTTTAAACACCTAGCACTCATCTACCTGCTCAGACAAGGCCATGGGTTAATTCTAGCTTCAGGCATCATGGCTAATAATTGCTCATCAACCGGAGTTTGAACTCTCTGACACATCAGCAGCTACCATGGTAACCTTATCACACAACCAACAGAACCTTGCGAGCTTGTGTTTGTCAGAGGAAGCACTCAAATCTGTATCTGTGTGAATGGGCAAACAAAAGTGAATTAATTTGTATCATTTAATACCGGGGCATGGCTTTTTTGTTAGAACTGTGCTGTCAAACACAATTCTTTTCCGCGTTCTTTAGGCACTAGGTGATGGAGGTGTGCGTCAAACCTCATTTAGGAAATTAGCGTAACTCCATGAGCAGCTGGGGTGACGGGTAGCTGCCTGGCTGGACTGGTGAGAAACTAGTCAATCAGCTGTCATTCTTGACCACTACTTCAAGAATAGATGAAAAACAAAAGAAGGATGCATGATTTCGAGAACTACAAAGCAATGCTGCATCATGTGGCCCAGGGCACAGAAGTCCTGCAGCTTGAGTAAATGAGGTGATTAGCAGGGATGGCGTGGGCTGTCACATGTCAGACACTAGGCTAAGAATCCTATTGCAATCCATGTGTCAATCAGCAGCCTGCCGAGGCGGTAGACCAACAGGTCAAGTATAGTATGCAGTCAGAGCTGTTTTAGGGAACAGGATTTTTTGTTTCCTTGTGTTTTTTAAATATTTCATGTACAGCTGGTAATGTTATTAAAACCTTTTTCAATCACACGGAGCAAGTAATCCAAAGAAACAAGTGCTGTTACAACCTTTAAGCACAGCCCCGTTCATAATCTTGAAGGAAGACTTGTCATAAAAGTCACAATTGTTCAATCACAGAGCCTTGAAGCTATAGTATACTGATTTAAACTCTGCAAAATACAATTAACGCCCAACATCCATCCATCCATCCATCCATCTTCTATGCCGCTTATCCTTTAAGGCCCAACATATATTTTAATACGAGTGACGTTTCAATACAGTTCTATTAAATTATATTACTATGTAAAACGTGTTATTGCAATGAAAAATATGTGCCTTGATTGCGCTGATGCGTGACTGGTGATACGGTGCTTTCTGGCAAGTTCCCTGACACTGTGATTGACATTTCATATTCCTTATCCCCTTATCTTATTAATAACAGCCACTTCAGGTTTGTGAAATGTTCTCTCTTGAAAAGCGCTTAGTGCAATAAAGCTTATGTTGAATGAGGGCAGGCCTTTTCCGAACAAAGCACCAAGGACCGGACTTGTTACTTCACTATTATTCTCATTTCGTGTCTAATGTCAATCCAAGGCTGTATCATATCTTAAAGCTTAACCAACTGTCCCCAATAAACATCACGATCATGAATAAAGTAATAAAGTCATAATTTAAGATGAAGAAGCACATGTTAACACTAATCAAAGATCATCTATATGACAGGCGCAATATGTTTTTAGGGATCTACTTCAAATAGGCTAGTCACAGATCCTATATATAACTGACGTGCACTGCTGTTTCTAGAAATCTACTGTGAGTGAAAGATCTTCGATAGAACTATATGCAGTCCCTTGCCACATCGTGGTTCGAATTTCGCGGCTTCACTCTATCACGGTTTTTCAAAAACATTAGTTAATAAAGCATTCTGTTTTGTCGTTGAATACAACCTATTCTTAAAAAAATACATTTATTATTACAATTATTAGATAATATACAATGTGGTAAAATAGGAGTCAAGGTTCTTGTCTTCGTAAATAAATTATATAACAGTCATAATAAATAATAACAAATATAAAACAATAGTGAAAATAATAACTGTTGAAATGTTTGGTGAAACATTCTTGATCGCCGGAAAAACGGGCTTTTATTGCAGGTTTGATTTATCTCACAACAGGCATAACTATAATAATACAATAATTGTAATCATAATAACAACACGAGCTACTGTTGCGGCCGTAACCCATGTCTAGCTAAAACTCGTCTCTGAACCCCTTACATCAGTTCCTTTCCTCCACACATCCAGAATACGTTTACTGCAACACACACAAGGACGAGTTTTATTTATGTCTTAAATGGCTTATTTTCTCTGATTTTATCTACTACATTGGGTAATACGAGTGTGAAGGTGACTAGAGGGGTGTTATACCATGTGTAGAGGGTTCTAATAATGTAAAAAAAATGTATTTCAAAGGGTGTAAAGATGTCTATGCTCTAACTAGAAAAATGTTCCATTTCTAAATAAGGAATTCTACTTTGCAGATATTCACCTATCATGGTCGGCTCTGAAACCAGCTATTCGACGTAAATGAGGAATTTATGTAGGGGTTTCTCAGCTGTTTTCTGGAATCTGCGGCAAAAATATCAGTCTCTCCCACATTTAGAACTGAGCATGTGGGCTTGTCAGATGTCACTGAAGGGCCAGGTTTGGCCCCTGGGCCATAGGTTGCTCTAAACCTTGTCCCCTTAGGCTATTAAAGATGCCTAATTAAAAGAACATTCAAGATAATAACCAACTTGACTTTTACAGACCTTAGAAATCTCAAATGGAGGGGAGAGGATCAATGTGGACAAGAGAAAGGAGAGGATTGATAGTAAAATGCTTGCAGAAAATGGGAAACTGTTTGCTGTAAGGATATGGGGGAGGTTTAGGGGGTGGCTATTCCTCTCCTCCTCCTTACCTCTTGCCTGAAACAATAGGGCACACTAAGAGCCTGGGACCAGAGGGTGTGATAAGGTAATGATAATGTAATGAGGACCAATCATGAGCCTGAGCTAAGAGGAGAGCCCCTTAATTTGCCTCCAGAGTGGTAGTTCAGTGACAGATTGATTACTCTCAGTGAGAGTGATGATGTGACAGTAGCAAAATAGATGAATCGCTGACAGGAAGAGAAAGAAGAGAAGGGAATGAGAAACAATAAATCAAAATAAATGTAGAAATGGAAAGGGCACACAATCTAGCGTCAACTAATGTGTCCACTAATACTCATAAGCCTCAGAATGGTCACACTAATGAAAATATTTAGCGAGGGTGAAGAACAACAAGACAGCATGTTGCAGTCCTATTTCTGTGCTTCTGTAGAGAGTATAGTTCGGTTATGGTGATATATTCTGAAAAATATAATTAAACACAGCTCACATTAAGACATTATGAAAGATTAAGGTCACAGTGGAAAAAAAAACAACAAAAAGGCTGTGAGACAAAATGGGTATTATGAGAATAAGTTGAATTGTGGAATGTTACAAGATATCACGCTAATGCTAAGAACGTTTTTTTTTATTTAAATATATTTAACTGCCTAGCATATCTGGGCCTAAATTGGATTTGTTTTAATGTGTATAATGTGTGAATTAAATCAATAAATGAAATTCATTTGGCATCTTTTGCATGCATCTTTAAATTAGGTATGTATGCCATCAATAGTGTCACCTTCTATTTTGTCACCCACTATCAGACAAAAAACTGGCAAGCAGAGCTTGGCTAAAGTAAGAGACTCAATTGGAGTGTTTTTGTTTTATAAAACAAGATTAATGCAATTGAAACAAATAAGGCAATTACTTTAGATTTAAATAGAAACATTTTGTTAACACAGAGTAAATGACTGCATGGGGCGCAGGGAGAATATGCAAAAGGAAGAAAAAAACAGGACCACAAAATGAATAACTCAGACAAATAATAAACGCGTATCAATAAAACAACATAGGGGTTTGTTTGAAATCAAATTTCAAAGCTAGGACAGAGTAAATTGTACTAGGGATAATTATCATAATTTCCTCAAATGCTACTATTGGTGCATGCTAAATTACTTTTTACCATGATTGGTTTTGGATTTAATACAGCTAACAAAGAGAATAGGGAGATTAAAATGACAAACTCTAAAAACATTCTAGAAAAAGCGGCATGGTTTGAAGAAACTACTACTGTTTCTGTTGCACATATCTGATATGTCTGATTTAATTATCAGAGAGAAATTTCAAAAAACAAACATATAATAGTTATCATGGATAAACGAAAAACAACTGTGGTGCTGATGACCTTGAAAACATACCTCGATGGTGAACTGTTTCCTCTTGAGCTTAAAGGCCAAGTCCTTGTGGTCAGGTAGTTGACTTGCAAGACAGTTGAGGTGAGGCAGTTGCCGGACGTGTAACAGGCCTGTGATGGAACATACACATACTCATGGCATCTGTGCTCAATGTGCCAGCAAAACACTCAATTACCGTAAAGCTGAATGACCCTGAGGTTGCACAATTCGGAATTTGACCAACATTTTTTTTTTTTTTTGCCTGGAAAATGCCTCTTAAGTCGCATTAAACTTGCCTATGAATCTTGCAAGACCCAAATGTATACCTCACAAGACCTCAGTTCAGCTGGCACTGTCGGTTTAAGTCGGACTATTTTTGGAAAATAATCTTGTTTTGGTAGTATTTTATTGTTTTTATGCTTTACGGTGGTTAACTTCTTGTTACACTTAAGCGACATAAAAAGTGACACGCATGAAGTACACCTGCATCAATGACTCACCTTTCCGTCACGCCTCACATAACTGCATGGATTAAATTTTGAATTATGACCAATTCCAATCATCCCGGAATTGACTGTGCTCAACTTTAAAGGTTCTACTGTTCTCTAAAATTGTCAGCATTACTATTATTAAATAAGCATGTTTTTACTTAAACATAAAAGTTCCTTAGAGAACCCACCTGCTGATTTCAAATTGCACTTTTCGTTCGGTCTGTACTCGATTCAAAACATTTACAATCATCTCTGTATGTGACGGGAGTAGAATGTGAGACGTAGGTTCTTAAATGTTAAGATTGCACTGTCGCAGGTAAAAGAAAAGTATACGCATCAAGTACAAGGCAAACTATTTGCCAACAATTCTGTTTGCCTTTGTTCAGGTTCCTATAGAACACTGATGTACCCTAGATGGAATTGTGCCTGGTATTGAGAAAAGACATAATGAAAAGGTCGATACATGAGGGAACATCCAGGTAGAGTCAGAGGAACCTCTTTTTATTTCCTTGACCGCAAAGCTGAATTATGATACAATAGGAAAAGTACTGTACAAGTGTGGTAATGTAAATGAGTATGAGAAAGAAGAAGGAGGATCGAGGGAGTAATGGAGAAAGGAACACAGACAGAGAAAGTGGGGGATGGTGAGTTCTCTCCTCTGTGCACTTGGGTGAGTTCCCTTTGCCTGATTTGCGGTGACAGGCTTCCCAGCATGCTTTGAGCAGCCCTGAACTGCTGCTGCAAACACGCACACACACGCGCACTCACTCTTGCGCTCATCTCACACTGATACCAGATGCGTCTGCACCCATGAACACACATCAAAACAATCGTATGCGTTGACGTATTTTATAATTCAGGCAGAGTTACATACATGATTAAGCAGAGGGAATTTTATCTCTAATATCTCTAAAACAAGACAGTTACTATCAGCTGCTAATTCTAATAAAAAAAGTTTAACTATACAGTGTATTTGTATAATATATCTCCGCTAAATGGTATTATGCGTCATATGCCATTTCACAGCAATGGGATGCTATAACTTTGGGAGGTGTTTGCTCAATAAAACATCCTATTGGATGAAACCAAAATCTGCTGTTGAATGTTGAACTTCTCGTCTCTTCGTCTGTCACAACCGGGGCTGTCTAACCTGGGGACAGGCAAGATGGAAGGGAGGGGGAGAAGAAGAAAAGCGCAAAGATTGAGCGGGAGAGTTCGAGAGGCATGGCTAAAAATACTCCAGCCGCTTATTCTGACCTTTATGCATGGAGAGTGTGAGTGATAGAAGAGAGGGAGGATGCGAGCAGGAGAAAGAAGAGACTGTAAAACCACAGCGCCAAAGTGATGGGGGGAACTCGGATAGCAAACTCTCTCCGTGGTCTATTACCGACATGCTCCTCTCCTACTGGAGGCAAGGAAAACTTGCCCCCATTTATTAGCAGGGCATGCTGGCGATGGAGACATTGAGTGAGGGATAGAGAGATAGAGGCAGAGAGGAAAAGAGAGTGATGGTGAGAATATCGATTCCCCAGTGTCGGCCTGCTCTGCTCCAGAGCCTCAGGGGTATGGCACCGTGGATGTTGAGGGGGGTGAGAGCAATAGAGGAGATAGCGAGAGAGGAGGCTCTGCTGGAGGGAGGGAGGGGAGGCAGGGATGGAGGGAGTGAGGGTGCGAGGAGGAGGAGGGGGTACAGCGTGGCAGCTGAATCCCCCCCGGCCTGTCTACTGAGGAGCACGTCTGATTGAGCAGCAGCACACTAACATGCACTGACAGCCTGGCCTGCAAGGGGGCTGCCCTGCCTCCATCCAAAGCCCAGCCAGAGCCTTAATGCACTGCCTGTGTGTGTGTGTGTGTGTGTGTGTGTGTGTGTGTGTGTTTTTGATGGAACGGAGACAGAGAGATAAGAGAGAGAGTGTATTCTTACCATGGTAATCTTTGTAGAGTGGGCTGGTCTCCCTCTCAGAGCCTTTGAATGATTCTAGCGCTATGGCATTGTCACATAGCCTGGTTATGCTGGCCATTAGAGATCTGTTCTGTAGGATGGAGAGAGAAAGAGAGAAACATGGGCAGATAATTAAAAACCTCCTGACGGGCCACCAGTGTTACAATTAAATTAGGTCATCATTCCTGTAGACAGGTCACTCCTGCCTGTGGCTCAGGTGAGGCTGATGTGAGGTTGAGGTGATGGGGGGGTGTGTTCATAAGAGTTATGTAGGTGAGGCCAGAGCACACAACTGGATGTACACCTTGTTTACAGTGACTAGTATAGTCAATGAGCGAAAGTCTAGAATCTTTTCTCTTTGGTATGTAGCCTCAAACTTGCTTACAGCAGGAGAGAATAGAGCAGCAAAAATCATTAGTAGCTTGATGAGGAGAGCGCCCCCTACTGGTTAAGTTAGAATACTTCAAGACAGAGCGAGAGAGGGAGTAACAATTGGTTGAATACAGTAGGTGGGGAAAAAAGTGAACAGGAACTCCACAAACGGGTGGAGGCAGAGAATAACAGAAGTGGAGGGGGAGAGAGAGTGAGGGACACTGGGATGGAGGGAGAGAGGGAGTCCTGCATTATTAATCTCTTTGCCTCCTGAATCATTCAAATCCTTCTCTCTGTGTGTTGGCTGCCACAGCCTAATGCAGTTTTCATGCCTTCATGTCTTTTCCCCACTCTTTCTTCAACCTTTTCATTTTTGTCCTACTTTTAAAGAAAGCACATCCAACCAGTCAAGGGGACTAGCACTTATGGGGTATCTGAGGTCACTCGCACACATGCAATTAAAGCCTATGTAAGTTTGGCTATGACAAATTATTCAAACACTAACTGTGGTCAATAGTGGCAAACTAAAACTTTGCCCGTGCAGGGCTCTTAAGGCTGTAATTATTCCTCTTCGCCTACTAGAGGACATAGATGAAACTCCTTGGCAGAGACTCACAAATCTGAAAGAAATCCAAAGAGTGCACATTGCTGGCGGGGCAGGATAAGGTCAGAGAGAAATGCTTGCTCTTCACAATGCTTTCATTTTAGCTGTTGGTAATAAGCAATTTTTTTTACAAGCATGGAGTTGTTTGGTTCTTCAGCTTCTGTTACAATCAACAGAAATATAAACGTGACACTTTTGTTTTTGCTTCCATTTTCTCATGAGCTATACTCAAAGATCTCAAACTTTTTCTGCGTACACAAAGGGCCTATATCTCTCAAATATTGTTCACAAATCTGTATAAATCTGTGTCAGTGAGCAGTCATCATCCATGATTCAGAATTTATCCACCTCCCAGGTGTGGCAGATCAAGATGCTGATGAGACAGCACGATTATTGCACAGATGTGCCTTAGTTTGGCCACAATAAAAGGCCACTCCAAAATGTGCAGTTTAACTGTATTGTGGAAGGTCCGGCTGGGGTGGAGGATGTCCGAAAACCAGCATCAGTATCTGGTGTGAACATTATTTGCGTCAAATACCATAAACACTGATCGTGACCATCCCAAACATGGCCGCTATCTTCAAAATGCCATCAATAAAATTCACATACGTTTGTTGTCCATAACATAACACACATGCATGCTCATAACATATCAATGTAAGGAATGTTTCTGTACCAAAATGCCCACTCCTAACAACATTCCATTCACAATTTTCGGCATGTTCTAAAAAAAAAAGTAACATGACGCCTGATAATGCAAGGCCCCATGTTGCAAGGATCTGTACACAATTCTGAAAGCTGAAAACATCCCAGTACTTGCATGGCCACCAGTACTTGCAACACCCAACATGTGCTTGAGATGCTCTGGATTGGAGGTATTTGAAGCAAATGGTGGTCACACCAAATACTGACTGTTTTTCTGACCCCTCTGGACCAACCCCAATATAGTTAAATTGCACATTTTGGAGTGGCCTTTTATTGTGGCCAACCTAATGCACACCTGGTACAATAATCATCCTGTCTCATCAGCATCTTGATATGACACACCTGTGAGGTGGATAGATTATGAATCATGAATGATGAATGCTCACTAACACACATTTGGACAGATTTGTGAACAATATTTGAGATAGGCCTTTTGTGTACATAGAAACATTTTTAGATCTTTGAGGTCAGCACATAAAAATGGGAGCATAAAAGTGTTGTGTTTATATTTTTGTTGAGTATAGGTTCAATGTCATATTTGCATGTTTTTTCTCTTACAATCAACCCAAATGTAATATCTATAATATTTACATTGCAGAGTGAGGTAGTGGTGTCTTTCTGTCTTGGGGAAACATGGAACTATGCATACAACAAATACATTAAATGAGAATGGGCCACACTTGGGTGTGGGGTGAATAAACTAGGACATGTATTCTGTTGTCCTCAAAAATGCAATTTCAAATGGGAATACAGACATGGTTACTCAGTTGGTTTTTTTGGGTTTGTTACTCAAAAGTAAGGCTTGATTTGGAGTTGCATGAGAGGACAAGAATGCATTTAACACATCGACACATTGTTCTCATCGCAATTCCTTTTTCCCATGGCATTCATCTCATGAAAAGTAACTAAAAAAAAGTTATTGTCAAATCATCTGAATACTGCACTTAAACTTAGAAAAGGTCTTAATAGTTTGTTTGGCTAAAACTAACAATACAGCCTGAAATACTGTGTCCCTATTGTTTTGTCACTCTATTTAATATTGAATACAATTACAATTACAATATTTTATAACATTGCGAATGAAAGCTTCCCAAAAAAACACATGACACTTCTGTCAAACATTTGCATTCTGCAATAATTTATCTATGGTTACCTCATAAATTGGCAAGTGACCATGCATGGGTCAGAAAACCACTTGAGTCTGACAAGCAGGTGAGGTGTGTGTGGACAAATTTAAGGGGAAATGTGTTTTTTTAAAGGATGGGTGTGGTTGCAAGCGATAGTAGAAAGGAGGAGTATACCGGGCTAGGACAAGCCTAATTAATGTTTCAGATGGACTGAGGCACAGGGCTGCTGGGAGGAGGCTTTCAGTGTGTGGCTCAGCTTTCCAAACTGCTCAATAATGAATAGTGGAACCATCGTGGTCTTGGCCAGTTAGCCCGCTGCTATCACTCTAGACAGTCTTCCAAAGTCCATACTTGGCTGACTCAGCTAATTTTAAAAGCAATGCATGTTTCATTTACGAAAACACCACAGGCTCTTGTGCAACATCCACTTTAGCTGAACTACTGTATAATCTATTGATTACAAGACAATTTCCTCTTAGGTTCTTCTTCAGCCAACACCTGATCCAAACCTAAATCTCCCTCCTCCTCTTCTCTCCCCAGGGTGGATGAGGAGGAGGACACAGATTAAGGGGTTTGGGGGCCAGGCCGGATGGTGGACAAGGGGACCGCTCCCACCACAGCTGACATCTGCTAGTTAGCCAGTCTACCTTTTTTTGATGAAGCCAAGGCCGTAGAGCACTGAGTACAGAGGGCAGGCTTGGAGCCAGTGCATGTTGTGATGACACAGCTGTTCTCAAAAGTTAAGCATCTCCTTTCCTCTTTCTTGTGATTACAAATAATGCAGTTTTTGTGCTTTACTTGATGGAAGAGTGTAAGAAGGGTGTAAGAGTGCAAGAATGGTCTAGAAGAAATGGCAGCGAGTCTCAAACGGCTCTTCTGGTGATTGTGCCTCTTTGGTCTACTGTCCGGGGGAGGGCTGTGCTTTGCCATATGCCTCAGCAGATGACTCCACCTTCACACTGAGAGGCCAGACTGGACACAGACTTACGTACGCAAAGTCACATACACACATCGTTTTCTGAAAACACACATGCACACCCGGAGACACACACAACTACCCGCAGGGATATTTAAGAGAATAAAACGTATGCACACACTCGTTGTATAGAGCTTGATGTAATTAAAAGCCAAAAAAGCAAACATTGACGTAGAGAGTTCTGCATGAAGCGCGCACTGAACGTGTTTGCTGAGGGATGATGTGTAGCAGAAGAGTCATGCCAGGTCAACACTGAGCCACCAAGTTGAGCAGAGGCCTTTTTACATATAAGAATTCCAACTTTGTGTCTCTATTATCAGCAAGAGCAGGCAAATGTGCATCGGTCCACACACACACACGATGAATGGTCCATAATGGCTATATTCAGGTACCAATTATCATTCTAGGGAAAAAAAACAAATGAACAACTCAAAATTAAGCATGTTTATCTTTTGTAGAGGCAGATTGTTGTTGTGTAGTCTTGTGTAGCATGTACATCAAGGGCGGTTGGTGTATTTGCGTAACTTTGGTGACCTAAAGTTTTACCTGGATGAGATGTGAAGGCACAGTAACTACTGCAACTGCCAGCGATGACCTCAGCAAAGCCCGCAGTCCATAGAGAAAGGTAGTGAGGGCGTGGCTGTGTGTCGGGTTGTCGAGGCAACACAGGTCATCACCCCACAGAGCTGAACCGAGTGAGTGAAGCCCGATACGTAGGATGTTGCGTGACTTTGTCTGATCAGAAGATGAAAAAAATGAAAGATAAGAATGCAAATGCTTACTGCATAGCGATCCACATAATTTGTGTAATTTACAGATTAAATTATGAATGACACATGGTAGAACGTAGACCTCTCTCTCAGACAAACTATTTTACACATTTACACAAACAAATTAATTACAAGATTAAAAAAAATCCCCAAATTGGAAAAAAATATCTAAACCAATTTTGAATGGCCTCTTTTTCCGCTCCATTACTTCACCTAGTAGAGGAAGTCTGTTCCTTTCAAATAAGGTAAGAAAATACACAGTTTTAATTCCAAGCTTATACAGCATACAGTATGCAAAGAGTAACAGATTGTCGTTTTTAATTATAGGTGCTGCTGTTTTGGATTGTATTCCCAAACTCCATATGAGACTGGACAGTCGGCTCAGCAGCACAGACGATCGCAATACAGTGCCCAAACGTGAGTGGACATAACTGCCCAATCACAGAGGCCATCTGACACACGCACAATGGACCTGTCAGACAGGCTTCCAATATGGCCGCCACCCAGAAACCCCAGCACATTCTTGGCACCAAAGCCAGGCTCGGCAGCCAAAGGGGGCCTGGGTAAGGCTGGAGTGACTTCCCTTGAATTACCCCACCCCAAAACAAGGGATCAACGGTATCCCACTCGTACGAGGACAGAGGAAAAATAGTGGAATATATATCACTGAAAGTGAGAGAATGGAGCAGCTTGTCCAAAACTGTGAGAGGGTTTTAACCTTTAGTACAATTGCCTTTTATTTGGGGTTTCTTCTGGGTGTCTCCTGATTATTGAGGTGAGCGCCAAGGGTGATTTACAAAGCTCAGACTTAAATCTGCTTCACTTTTTTACTCGAGCTCGTTTCCTTGCCCACTTTGACCCTCCTCCTCCATTATCCAACTATAACCCTCCCAAAATCACCTCCGCCCCACACCACACCACTTCCTCTCCAAACAGCATGACCTAAGATTCGTTAGGATTACTATCACAGGAATCTAAGAAAAATAAACCTTATTGTTTCAAAGTTTTCTGTCACAGCTGTTTCATAGTTTCTCTATAAAGGGACACTGGAAAACTATTTACAACACCTTAGCATATGCTCTCTTTTTGTGTGTGCGCTTGTCATAATTAGATATGCCCTCTATTGTTACCAGGCAAACTCGGGGCATCAATTCAGACCCTAATGTGATGACTGTAGCACAGCAGGAGGTAACTTTGGTAACATGACCGTTGCTGTGGCAACATCAGGAGGAGAGCCCCAACTTAACTCCTATGTTTAGCCTATAGAAACATTGGGGAACAGTGCCAATAGAGTCCAACCAAAGACAAGAGGCCAACCATATAGGTGAAAATAAGCCTCGGACCAAAAACTAATTACCAGCCAGACTCATAGTCCTGCTGCCACCCCTGTCCCACTTGCCCCCCCAAACTGTGTAGGATACAAAATGAACTTTTAGTAAACCGAATCTAAGTCCAGTCTTGAGAGGAGATGAGACATCTACTCAAGGTGAAACACAGAAGAGGTTATTACTATATATTATGATTATTGATATATTATTGACATTCTATGGATATTGTCAAACTATATACTATGGTTGTTGAGCTACAACATTTCTTGTTGAAGTGTTATGTTTTCAATATAACAATAAAAATAATGCAAATATACAGATCTTTTGTTGGTGGATTAGGAAAATTAATTTTAATTACTCTAATTTGGCATCAAATTTCACTGTCCATTGTCACACCTTTCATTCTGGCTCTTACCATGGGTGCTGTTACTTGGAAGCCCTCCCTGCGTATGACCTCCTCAATGGACTTCAGCAAAGCCAAGTAGGACTCAAGCATGAGACTGGACGGAAGACATTGTAGACAAGAAAGCAGACATAATGAAAGAGATGAACCAGAGAGAGACAGTGAAAAGTGTTACTTTGAATGTGGGAGCTTTTGTTAATTGACACCATCTTGATAAAACTGGGCCAAGTCGATCGGCACAGTGGCTTAATCCACTATGATTGCAGCATGCTCCTGACTGTGCTTTTCTGGAGCCACTGAAGCAGACAGACGATCCATATCAAGAGATCCAATTAATTTATTTGCTTGATTAAATTACAACATGACTGGTTCTCTGTCAGCTCCCCCGAGGTTCTGATCGTGCCTAGACACAGAGATAAAACAGACGGATGAGACCTGCATATGCTGATATCTAAAACTAACAGGGGACAGCATTTTGGTGTTTAATCAGGAGTAACATCTGCACTACTGACAAAGCGCATGCACTACTATGGGAACAACGGCTGAGCTCATTTTGTGCCTATTGGACGGCCAATGGGAATGTTAACCCTGTTGTTTTACACAGGAGCCTCCTTAAGAATGCCCTGCCATTTTAATGACCACTCTGCTCAGTGGAGTCACAGTGGGCTGCAGTGACACTTATCAATTTGACCCGCAGGCTGACACACATAGATGGGTCGCACACCAATACACCCGCATTAGGAACACTAATACACACTTGTGTCGATTACACTTGTGCCAAGTATATCCATGTACTCTATGTCATTTATTCAGTGCAACAATGGTGCCTCCTGACCCCGCTGGGGCAAATGATAGAGTTGGTTTTGGTGAAAGAGGGACACCTACCCTCACAGTCTTCTGTCCCATTCCCTTGCTCTGAGGTAGGGGGTTAGAGGGACGGCTTGACAAGCCCTTGAGTGAAAGGTTGCCTCTGCTTGGCAGCCATTGTGTAGGATGTCATTGTATGTCAGCTGCCCCTACTGAGCACCCCTCATTCAGGTACCAATAAGGTCTAGGTGCTTAGCTACAGGGGCTAGGCGTCGGCTAATTAGGATCATACGAGGGGAAGCTTCTTTATCTCAATGTTCCTCTTTCATTGAGGGGAATGAAGTGGGGGTGGGAGAAGGGGGATGCTTAGTCTTAAACAACAGGATCTGTATCACCTAGAGAGCAATTTGTGCCAATTATGCCTTCAAGTGAAACGGAGCAATTTAACAGCTAGGGTAGCGACATGGGGCTGTGGACACGTGCAAGGGGGAGAAGCCTGCTTTGAGTCTGTTATGGGTGTGTGTGTGTGTGTGTGTGTGTGTAATGTTTTGAGTGTTTGTGTGGGTTTATGCATGTGTGTCAGCGATGGGGCAGCACTGTGGGCACAATGGTGCTGTGCAGGTGTAGCTTCCTGCTGTTTAAATGTCTTGAAGATCAAATCCACTGAGATGGTACATTTACATGTAACTAAGACTTTGCAGTTATGATGCCTATGTAGTGCACTTCAGCAACCCCAAAGTGCATGGATCAACTGGGTGTCCAAAGCATTTAATGTATTTGCACTGGTGCTCTGTTTAACAGCGTGTTTGCTAAAATAAAGAGGGTTTCTATAAAGCCCTCCCGCCCCCCAATCCTCTGTGCTCCAGATTGCTGTATTTACTCAGAGACTGAGTGTGCCTCTTCGTGTGCCCTTGTGTGCTCAGCAGCACTCTCTGAGTAAAGAGTCTGCATGACCTCTGAACCCTAAGTACACTCAACACGGGCGACATCAAACAGTTGCTGAGCAAACACAACCCTTATTTAAATACAGAACTTTTCCAAGAGGCTGAGCTTTTTAGGCCAATGACAAAGCTACTTAAGACAGATTTTTATTCATTTGTATCAGATACAAAAAGGCAATAATACTGAGTGAATTACTATGCACAATTGTTTTTGCTATGAAAACCAAGCATCCCAATCAAAAACTTCAAGTTATGTTCCTGTAAATCTAACCTATTTTTTCTTCTTGGCCTCCAAGTGGAAGTCCTTATTAATTTAGTCTGACATACTTGGTTTGGCCATATTCCTTCCACAAACAACGCCATGCTTGCTTCCTAATGCTCTGTGGCGACGTCCTAGTGGGGTAAATACATTTTGTCGACAGTATTGTGCTAGTGTTCTCAGGAGGGTGTCTCATTGGTTTGTAAGTGTTCTGTGGAGGATGTCGTGTCGTTTTACCTGTGTGTGGCTGTTGACTGGCTGGGATGTTCTGCAAGGTAGAAGTGGTGGCACTTGGCTGCCTGGCGGATTTCTGGCTCCATTGTCTTGGAAACATCATAGTAGTGGCCGAACCGAGATGAGGACGCAAGGGCACTCTGAAGAGGAAGATGCATTTAATGCATTTGAACGCTAAAGATTTGAAAGAGATTTAAAACGCATTTGATAGTACAAAAAGTAGAAATCCATAGTGGCAGATGACCAATATTTATCCAAGCTGATAGCTTCTGGAGTTTCAAATGCATTCTAATACATTTCATAGTGGGATACAGTACTAACAGCAAAAACGCCCATTCATCATTACTAATCCAAACATTTAGCATGCTTTCATTTTTTTGCAACAGGTATTTAACCCATATAAAATGAGAAGGGGAATCAAGGAGAAATAATCTTATTTGTTTTTGTAATATGTTCAGTGAAGGTGCTACACAACATTATGGTAATGCAATTGCATTGTTTATGGGTCACTCCTTGACACTCCCGCAGCAGAGAAGTTAAACAACCACTACAAACACACTCTTAATCATTTCTTCACATAAATGTCCACTTCTGGCTGTGAAAGAAAACATGTCAGGGACGCAGGGGAAGGCGGATGTTTTCCTGCAGCTGAAAGAGAGAGTTTGAGCTCCTCTCTCTGAGTGAAACCAGGGATTCCATTGTCAGAGGCACCCTTAATCTACTCCTAATCTGGATTAGGGCCCCCGGTGTGTCCTTCTCCTAGCGGGACGAGGGGGTCAGCAGGGCAGGGGGGGTCAGGGGCTCATCTTCTTTTTGTGAGCTGGGCAACCCGCTTAGCGTTCCAACCCCACCCTGACGGCCTCACCTTTGATCTGATGTCTTCATCGGGAGAGAGACACAGTTGGCAATGCCGGGAGAGGTGTGTGTAAGGGGAAAGTAAGCGTTGACTCTGGGGGTGAATTTGGGATGCAAATCCTCTACTGGGGCTTACCAGCGGTTTGTAAAGACGATTTTACAGAGGAAGGGGGAGAGGTGAAGAAAGGACACAGATATAAAGAAGTTTCCAGGGGAAGAGAAAGAGGGAGAGGATCCCCAGGGACACACTGTGTGCTGTTAATCCACATAGCGATATGGATTATAGACCAAAAGGGGGAAGAGTGCAGAGAATAAGAAGGGGAGGGTCACTCGACTCAAAGCGGAAGAAAGAGTGTAGGGCTGCCGACCCTAGCAGGGGGAAAGGCAGGGATTTGGGAGAAGACAGAGGCGCAGGTCTGGGTCGTAGGGTTGAGCGAGCAGACATGTCAATGCACTGGCTGCAAAGTACCCTTGTTTCCCAGGCTAAGCAGGGGTGCAGGCGTGTGTATATGAGGGTTGGGCACCAAAGAAAAGCCTACCTATTGCCAGCTAAGTGTGAGTAATCTGGTCCAGCTCTGAAAAGAGAGGCTGAGGCCTCATTCACTCTACAAAGAAGTTTAGAAGGCTGATGGATTTAGTGGTGGAGACAATTGCAAAACCACTACGACCAGAGAGCCAATGCTGTGCTTTCTCACAACATTAGCTTAAAGCTTAACATTTTTTTTGACTGAATGATAACCTTGAACAATAAAATAAAGTTTGCAGCTGCAAAAAATAGACAAAGAAAAGCACACCTGATTACCTGCACTTTTGGAAGGTTCTGATAACGCCAGGCAATCTTCATGGCATCGAAACTATCCTGAGGGTCACGTGACAGACTTGGTTGGTCTGCTGGTTTATGAATGGCAACGTCATCCAAGACAGGATCAGGAAGTTCCTGCACACAGTGATGTAGTGTATACAATGACTTTTACCCCTGTTCCACTGTGCCCTGTTCAGAGCTTTTTTGGAGTTGGTTCCCAGAGTTTGCTTTTCCATTGTCATGGTTCCACTATTGGTTCAACCTGAAACTGTCTTTTTTGGTTCAACTCTGGCTCCAAAAGCTTGCTAGGCCGACTCAGAGAACCGT
This sequence comes from Dunckerocampus dactyliophorus, assembly GCF_027744805.1. NCBI lineage: Eukaryota > Metazoa > Chordata > Actinopteri > Syngnathiformes > Syngnathidae > Dunckerocampus > Dunckerocampus dactyliophorus. The sequence goes on along the minus strand of NC_072821.1, from coordinate 10,356,581 downwards.
TTGCATAATGAGGTGGGCGGGGTTACCTAAAAAAGAGATGGCTGCTGCATGTTTTGTTTGGTCTTTCGAACAAGTAACAAACTTAAGAAATTAAAGATGGACTACAGAGACCAAAAAGCCCTAGGCAGGAGTCGGACTGGTGTTGGAGGAGAGTCATGCCTTATTTTGAGGCGCTCAAAAGGTTTGGGCCACAGAGAGCGGCGTGCTAGCTTGCTGGTGGGTTAAATACCGAAATGCTGTACTTCTCTGAACTCCACCGAAACCCAGGTGGCCATTACAAAAGAAGACCCAGGCACAAGACAGACCTGCCTGGACTCCCGTAAATTGTTCACAGCACAGTTTTGGGTGTAAATACTAGCCTGCTGTTTACGTTAGCATGCTAGCTTGCTATTGTGGAATGAATGAAAGCCTCGCCACCCTCCCGTTCTCATTTGTCCGTATGGCAGCAAACTAGTTCATTGTAAACCGATAGTCATGTAAGAAGTAACATTTATTGTGCAACTGTGTTCTGGTTTGACATGTTTTTATCTTTCTGTCAGAAAACAATGGTGATGAGATGGATCATCCTCCCCTCGCCACAAGCTCTCCACAAACACGAAGCCTGCAACGTGCAATCTTTAAGTTGGAAATGTTTTTCATTTGCACTTTAATTTTTACATTTGTACACTTTTATATTTATATTTTTCCCTGTAAATAATGTTTAGTGTCAAGGACTATAGTGGGTTGTGTGTTTTCATTAAAAAATGGTCAACACTTGATGTGATGTAATGACACGGCTCCCCAGGACAATGGAAAATGAAACTGGTGTCGGAGTCAGTTCGCAGGCAACACGGTTCCACCCTGGCCTCGAACTTAATCCAATACCAACACCAAAGTTCGCTACAGTGGAAAAGGGGAATGAGAAACACCTTATATCATTAAAAAAAACATTTTTCAATATTTCCTAATTGGCAAAAACAAATATATGTGATTTCAACAAATTTTGCAATGTGGGTGATGCTGTAATGTCAAACCAAGTTTCACGCCAATCTGTGCTAGAATCTTCCATTTGACAGCAATTTTAATTTACCATTTTTTTTAAATGGTCAGAGGCTTACATTTCACAGATCAAATCTCACTAGAGAAGGTGATAATGTTCTGGTCTTACAGTATAGAGCAGGGGTCACCAACCCATCGATCGCGGTCTACTAGTCAATCTTTGGGACTTTGCCGGTCGATCGCGAGAATATCAGAAAAAAATGTATTATTACATCAGTGCCCTCCTCTCCCATGGAGTGACAAACAGGCGTGCATTTTGACCACTGAACACGCCTGTCCGCCTTGCCGCTCTCCAGGCACGCAACCCGCAAGCTCCAGCTTGGAGCCCAGTCCCCCAGTCCCCAAAACCTGACCGGAGGTACCATGAGCACACACACGTACACCGGCTCGCACTCACAGGCTGAGCGACAAGGAGAGAGAAAGTGTCAGTGTGCAGAGATGTGCTGCTCACGCAGAAGTAATTATTGCACGTTGTGGCTCAAAATCAGCCTTTGCTACCTCAAAATTAAGGCACAAATATAACTCGATAGATATGCACCTCCAAAAAGGCTGCTCATTAGGACTGACTGACTGACTGTAACGCAGCCCCTCTCCCCTCAACCAGCATGGATTTGCTCGCCCACAACACTGAGCCAACAAGTTAAATAGATTTGTAGTTTGCTCATAGAGCCGACGCCACAAGCCCGACTCCGACAAAGATCCACAAACGTAGGGATGCCCAAATTGCAGCCCAGGGAGCATCTGCACAAAATGCCTAATTTGTCATTGCAACACTGCAGAAACAAAATAAAATTTAAAACACAGCAAAAATTGTAAAACTACAGCAAAAGGCACAATGACAAAAAAACTGAAATGTTCACACCAACATTATTCGTTAAAAACAATAGATATACAGTACAATATATCTGGAGCAATTAATGCCTTATCTTCATTCCTGTGAGATTTGTTACTTGACAAATCAGTTTTGTCAAACACAGACTAAAAGTGGCTGAAACTCTGACCTTTGAGGTTTAATGTGAGTAATGTGCAAATTATTCCCAGTACCCGTAAATCAATACGCTATACCACAACTGTTTATGTTTTTTGTATCTGTAAAAAGACAATGCATTAACATCCACCTTTAGCATTTGAGGATTTGAGAAGTGAAAACACTAAATAATGTGATATATCCCCAGTGGGAGTCCCCCTGTCTTAATAAACCTTTGATATGTAAAGAGAGGGTGAGGCTGTGACCCCTCCCACTATCAATCAGTGGGAGAGAGGCCTACCTCCCGTATTTTGGGGGGCAGTAAACTTCTGGGGCTACAGTTCTCTTCACACAGCCATTTCCCGGCAAACGTTTCAACAATGCTGCAACCGTGCCACCCGCAACCCTTCAGCTACCCCCGCTTGACCTGGACACATTTTGAGGACTGTGCGGCATTACTGTACATCTAAAATGTACGGTGACAGCTGATGGATTGCCTTTATAAACAAACAATGTTGGACACGTTACGCGTTTTCTATTTTCAAAGTTTCGTTATTACTGTTATATATTATATACTGCATAATATATATTTAATATATAATATATTTAATATATTATATTATTGTTATATAAGTTATATTACAAAACTTGTACATTGAATGCAATAAATCCCGGGTTTACAAATATGTAGCACTACTACTACTTCACATCAAATGAAGCAACACAGTAATTTTAGACATTTTGAGGCCAAGATTTCTGTTGTTCTACATCTTTCCGGCCAAAATGGCAACAGAAACAGACACCAACTCCTCTCATATACCTGGAAGATGTCATTCGGGTGGTCTTGAGCCGCTGCTAGGAAGAGTTCATGTCGACACACCACCCCTTCTGCCAGGAAATATTTTAGGATCATACGGGAGTAGCTATCGTAACGGTCCTCCTCTGGTGAAAAGAAAAAAGGGTTGGCAACAATTCAGCTTGTTTAGTTTATTTCTCACAAAAACAAACATCAGATCCAGTTACAGTAACACATAAAAATCCAGGTACACTCAAAAGAAACAGTTGTGAGGTAAATATACAGTATATATATAAAACTATCAAAATATTCCTGTATATCACCTTCATATCCTATAACTTTAACAAGGAATCTATCCTAGTTTATACAGGTCTAGTCTCACCAGTCTTTCAGACACCTTTAAACCAGGCTCACATCACGGTGGCTGACTATAATTGGTGTAAGGATTTGGCTTCCTGAAGATGCGCTCGATCTGGCACAATGACATACTGTAGGTGTTACTGCGTGATCTGATGATCAATGTTTACGTCTTCATTTCTGCTTCTGCTCTCCTGTCAAGGTCTCAGCAGTATTTTTGTCCACAGGCAAACAGGGGGGAGACACCTGTCGTAAAGATTCACCTGACCCTCTCCCACTGAAACTAAAGGTACCCTTGCTGCCAAGTTAACAGCATGTGGGAGGCAGAAGAACCAGGGTGCCAAAAAATCGAACTCATGAGTCTGATGGTAACGTTGTCAGTCATTTTTTAGCTGATATGCAGGGGCTGCACCTTCTGGAGGACCCAGCATATGTGGTTTACGGAGGTGACATCGTAGGAGGCACTTCTGAAAGCATCACTCCCCATGGGAATGTCAAGCCAAGGTTTCCTGGTTGCAACACGTTTTCATCTTTACCCTTACATCATAATGCTAGTAGTTACATGTTAGTACTGAAATGTAAGGTTTTAAAGTCTTACATAACATATTTGGGGTTAGATGTTCTGAAGGGCAAAAAAAAACACCTACAGTATAAATTTATGTGATTTATTTTTTTTAGGACTGAGCAGTGGCTGACAGAAAATATTGGCATATGGGAGGCTGTGAAGGATAGTCGGGATGGACTCTGGAAAAAAAAGACATGAAAAGAGGGCAACATTTGTGGGCAGCATCTGAAGCAGGGATTCTCAAACTGAGGCCCAGAGACCGCCAGGGTTCTGTGAGCTATAGGTTGGGGGTCTGTGGGACTTTTTTGCAATAAATTTATTAAGTTATGACGTATTGTTAAGAGGTGCATCATGAATAAGAACCTCAAAGCAAACATTCTGAAACAAAAACTCTTTTAGGTTAGTGAAATTAAAATGTACCTGTGATACAACAGGTAAATTGCTCATACTAAGTGTGCAACTCCTGCTGCTGATCTAAAGATAGACTAAAAGATTTAGTTTGGTGCGACATTTGTGGGGCGGGCACGTGGCAGGGTATGGTGAGTTTTCGCAGCTCGCAATATGATCGTCGGTCGGGCGGCGGCTAATTAGCCTAAACAAAAGACACGCGCCCATGATAGCCCCAACTGTGGTTGGATTCGTCGGACTGAATGGCTGGCCGTCGGTGGTGGTGGAGGAAATCGGGTTTGCCGACAGTCTGGGGTCCTGCTGGAGTGCCATCAAGCTGCTCTAGCATCCAAAGTCCCCTTAAAGAAGGTGTCTGATCCTCTTAGTTTCACCAGTAATTTTGAAAAAGTAAGTCAAATATGTTTTTGTCTAAATTCATGGTCCCCCTTTCATATAATATAGCCCAGGAGTCACCTATGTGGTGCCCGCGGGCACCAGCGACCCCTCCATGATGACACGAGGCACCTGTAATTCTGAAATACAAAATGTGAGCTGTGGATACCAGCATTTTGTTAATGTTCTGGTAAAAACAAACATATTCATTTTGTTTGGGTTGAAATAAAATATGAAAATATTTTTTTTTTACATTTTTTTTAATTTAAAAATTTACACTTAATCTAAGCGAATCTAGCGATATCGGCAGCATAAAAACCTGATCGCATCATCCCTAATTAGAACAAATATTTTAAAGTTTATCCAGTTTCTATAAAATAGGTCTGAAATATTTAGGTTGAAATGTTTACTAAAAAAATCCTATGGCATCTAGTACGAATATTATTTTATTTTAGTTTTTTAATTGGCATAACGATTCTAAGGAGGTCCTTGGAAAAATGCCTCTCCTGTAAGGGGTCAAAAAGTTTGGCAACTCCTGACCTAAAGGACAGCATTCCAATGCGTTTTTGACATTGTTAGCCTTCAAATTCAGCCTCAGAAGAATGTAGCCTCAAGATTTCTTCGCAATATCTCATTTGGCTTCAGTTGGTCTACCAAATGAGTCCCAAAGGTACAGTACCCTTGCCCATTAAACACAAAGTGGCCACCAGGCCTTTCCACACTTTTAACCGCCCCCCTGAGCAGGGCACATAACTCCACTCAGCATGCCGCTACTGCTTCCTGTCACAATCACCATTTTGTAAAGATTTCATAGGGCTCTCCAAACAATGACAACCAGTGGGCAGGGGACAAAGGCTGCAATGACAGTTTAAGGTAAACAGGGATACTGTTGACAGCTTGGGAATGGCATCCTGACGCATCATCTTCAGGCATCCGGGGAATTCCAACTCCCACGTTCTCGGTCTATGTCCTCACCTACGGACTAAGGATGGCCCAGGAAATTCCATGGCTCTTCAATTTGTTGTCGGTGGGGCTCCCTGTTCTCTTATTGATGGGTTTCTAGGTCAGCAGGCCTTTGTGGCTTTCAGCAGGCCCCACAAAGACTCCCAGATGGGCCCTCTCAAGATGGGGCCTATTGTGGCTGTGTTTCTATGGGAGCCTTACAAATGGAACCTCCAGGAGTCATTAGGCTGTTGAGGCGGGGGGTAAAAAGGTGGGGGCTAGCAGTGGTGGCAGGGTATCAGAGCAACAGGGGGCGGAGGGGACAGTCATATCTTCAAGGTAGAGCAGTCACTCTCGACAGTCATAAGATGATTTTGACTTCTATTTTTTTGCTTATGGTGACAAAAGGTTTGGTAATGGCAGAGAATGCTGCCTCCAGCTTATTTTTTTTCCAACCAAACGGGAGTGTAAGGGTCCTGAATCATATTAGCTAAAGTGGGAGACAAAATATCTAGGTCACTGTGTTTCCTTCTCACCCCATATGAAGTGTTACAATACTGTTCGCACAGTACAGCATTATATATGCGCTGACTTGTGTGTTCAGGCTATATGGCTAGAAAACCAATGCTCATGTAAAATAGAACTCAAGTTTGAAATAAACACACATTATAGGGAAGTGCTAATTGGCAACATTATCCATTATGTATTTCCAATGATGCATTTCTGTATTGTTATGGAGAATATTATCATTTTTAATGTGGTTTGTCATTGTGAGCTTTAAACCAGACAGTGTTTTGCACGGCTCACATTCTTATTGTTATTTTTCTGAAAGTTTTTCTATATTATTTATTTACTTTATGCTGTCCTTCATGATTGTCACGTTTGTCACATTTTAGTGCCTTACTATGTCCAACAAACAGCTTATATTTTTACAAGATTGAGGGAAATAACTTGGAAATGCCATCACAATGTGTTTATTTTCAAAAGATTTCAGTTAACAATTGTTAAGAAAAAAAATATCATAACCTCAATCAGGTACACAGGCAAAAAGTCAAGCTTTGGTACTAAGTCCTTTTTACTGATGGCAGTCTGCATTAATTTCTACTGTGTACAAAAATTTATTAGGGCTACAAAACAAAACAAAAACAAAAAGTAATAGAGTTAGAATATTACAGTTGTAATTTTACGATAAACGATGTTGTTATTAAAAAATAAAGAAGATGGTCATTCCACAAGAATAAAGTCAAAATATTACAATCATAAATGCAAACGTGCGTTCAACTAAGGACTGTTGAGTAAAATGTCTTACATTAATAACGCAATTGGAATTACATCTGTGACTATCCATCCATCCATTTTCTATGCTGCTTATCCTCATTAGGATCGCGGGGTATGCTGGAGCCTATCCCAGCTGACTTTGGGCGAGAGGCGGTGTACACCCTGGACTGGTCGCCAGCCAATCGCAGCTGTTCAGTGTCTTGTCACCAAAAACAAAAAGGTCAATAGTTATTTATCAGTATTACAAACGTTTGTATCTGTTCTGGGTACTGACAGAAATGGTGGCTTTTGAAGAGTTTGTTCAATAATCATATTTAATATTTAATGATATTACCTTGATAATATATGGCAGGTCTGTACATCTGACATTTGGGAGGGAACTATCACATTGTACTTAAATGTATGATTTTATTGTTCTTAAAAAACACATCTCTACTACCTCAAATTTACATTTGCAACTTTAAATTTTTCTTGCAATTGTGCTATTTTCTTTTCAGTGTTGCCTTAGTACTACTTAATTCCATGTCAAATGTTGACAGTGACAGTGCAATCAAACAGCAGCCTGTGGAAAATGTATTTCGACATTTTTGTTTAAAAAAAGGGACAACTATCACAGAAAATGTTTTTCTTCAACAAATTAGCAATTATCTCATCTTTGAGTCTTCAATTATGAGTCTTTGGAGGAGGTAGTCTAGTAATGTGCAACACTTGATGCAGTGTTCTCTTAGTGGGACAAACCCCACTAAGAACCCCCCCCCCCCCCCCCCCCCCCCCCCCCCCCCCCATGTACCTAATGCTTCAGTGTTTCAAAGCTATGAGAAAGGTTTAACATATACAGAAGCAACGTCTCAACAAAAGCACACACAGTGGACTGAAGAGCTTTGTTCCTTGTCTTACAAAAGCATAAGAGATGCGAGATCCTCGGACAGCAGCCATACTGCATAGCCCCCCACGACCCACCACCCCAGTTGACAAATCGGGAAGGACAGCTCAAGACACTTCAAAGGCAGACAGAGCGCCCTGATAATTTTATGTCTGAGTCGCACAAACGGGCCATCACAGCTCAAGGGGCAGACTGCAGGAGACGACTGCATGAAACAAACATAAACAAAACACACACTTCAAACTCCCTCTGACCCACCCACACAATACACTAAACAAAACACATGCACAGACAGCGAATCGTGCACACAGCCACACATCGCTCTTTTAGAGACAAACACCAGAGCGCGTGCACGCACACACACATTTCACCTTTTCTGTGTCTCTCATTACCAGATGAAACCAACCGTGCGTTGATTCACAAAATGGAAGGGAAGAACGCATTAGTGTGTAATCATCGACTCCTGCATCGATTGGGGGGATGAATTAAAGGGCAAAGCAATATCATCAGTTTGGTATAGGTCTTAGATACGCACAAATTGCGGCTTCAAGGGAAAACAAGAACACGGTAACCTTAAAGTCCACCAGCACATGCAGCCTCGTCTGTGATGAATGTTAATAATAATAATGATACACTGGAAGACATTTTAGTCCCACAAAAACACACTTGGTTCTAAAAAGCTCATGCAACATCTGGCGAGGAACATATTAATTAAGGATCATGGTGGAGGTGTAAACACCTGGAATTTGAGCTGAAGCGCTTTGGGTCATTTGCGTGTTAGGTTAGGTTAATTCCTGATTTTAAAGACACCGTAAACACAAAATATGTATGTATAAAAAATGTGACATTGTAAAAATCTAACATCTACCATAATAACAAACACTGTCCAGCCAATGATAAGACCCTGTTGGTACGTATTCACTTACGCAGCCAATCAATCCATTAACAGTGCGTTACGTAGTACAGTGGGCCGCGGCCCGGTACTGGGACGTGGGTCATTCGGTACCGGGCCGCACAGAAAAAAAAAATAATCTCCATGATGTTTTATTTTAAAAAAGTGGCCGGATTCTCTCTGTTACATCCGTCTCACTTGACGCATGTCCATTGTGCGTGTGCTAACTTTCTCTCGCCGCACAGATGGACTACTACTGTATTTTTCGCATTTTTCTTTCACCTCATATTTGGTCTCAAATGCTGATACTATGTGGGAATGCATGAAGGTAAGCAGCACTTCCCATGCGAGCTCCCTACACCATGACACAGCAGTCCGGGCACAGTGAGAGGGAACTACCACTGTAGCTATGGAGCCGAATACCCAATGTCCAACGGTTCAAAGCCGTGGCAGATGGCTCTCTTGACAAGACTCAAGTATCTACTGTCGCTGTGAGTTGAATTGTCACCGGAGTATGTTGAGTCTCAAATTCCACTTGATTTACTTAGCTGGAGAAATTGCTAGAGCAGTGGTTCCCAAACTATTCACAGTTGCGTACCCCTTCAGACATCCGGCTGGAAGTCATGTACCCAATACATCTGCACACTTAAAACATAAACAACACAATGACACATATTTGATATCCATCCATCCATTTTCTATGCTTTCTATGCCTAGGGTCGCGGGGGTATACTGGAGCCTATCCCAGCTGACTTCAGGCAAGAGGTGGGGTACACCCTGGACTGGTCGCCAGCTAATCGCAGGGCACATAGTAGTGAACATAGTGTGAACAGCCATTCACACTCACATACCTATGGACAATTTAGAGTCGCCAAATAACACAACATGCATATTTTTAGAATGTGGGAGGAAATCGGAGTACTCATATATTTGATATATTATTAAATGAATTATATAACAGCCGTACGGTGGTCTAGTGGTTAGCATGTTGGCCAATACAGGAACAGGGGTTCGATTCTCCCCTGGGCATTTCTGTGTGTTTGCACGTTCTCCCCGTGTGTACGTGGGTTTTCTCCGGGCACTCCGGCTTCCTCCCACATTTCCAAAAACATGCAAGTGAGGTTAATTGGCGACTCTAAATTGTCTATAGGTATGAATGTGAGTGTGAATGGTTGTTTGTCTATATGTGCCCTGTGATTGGCTGGCGACCAATCCAGGGTGTACCCCGCCTGTCGCCCGAAGTCAGCTGGGATAGGCTCCAGCATGCCCCCGCGACCCTAATGAGGATGAAGCGGTATAGAAAATGGATGGAATTATATAACATTATATTAAAAAATCATTTGTCTTATTCAACTGCTACTAATTTAAAACAGAGGGGATTTTAGAGGGTAAGAATTCCCATGGCAGGTTTGTCTTCTGTTTGGTGGATTTATTTTTAATAAGTGGTGACACATACAATACCACAAGGTCATGAGAACATGAAAAAACCTCTCACCTATGAGAAGCACCGTTCCAACTGCAAGACCACCACCTGTTTAAAAAACACAAGTTTAGTGTGACCCTTTAATTATAATGAGTTGATTTTCCTTGCAGTTTCCAATGTGGTCTCTATGACAAATAAGTGAAGAACTGAATTTATCTATTCTATAATAGTAAACATATCCATCTTTCCAACATAAATAAGTGACCAAAATATTCAGTTCTTTATATACAAAACTCAAGGACAAAACTGTCTAATATGAACTGACACATGACGTGTATTGCAATGAAATGTAACATCTAAATTCTCCAAAATTCTCCATCAAAATATTTCATACATATACCTGTATACTGTATATATATAATATTGGATATCAAAATAAAAGAGGCTGACATTTACATGTAGGGAAATGCTATTTTGCTGTGTTAATCTCTCTGAAACAATATAAAGTAAAACAATATAAAGTACAAGTGAAAGATTATACACTAGCACATCTGAAATTACAATAGTATGCAAAAAGTATTTCATTTCAGGAGGTCAGTTAAGACAAAGACCAATTAAATGCTCAGAAAGTTTTGCAGTTCATTTTTTTGATTAGTGTGAACCACTAATATAATATTGATGTTTTTTACAATTTTTTAAATTTTACTGCTGAATATTGAATTTGATGTTTTCATTAGCTATAATTATAATTATATAAATACTATAATAATCAAATGTATTAAGAAATGAAACACATTACTGAAATATTTCTGTCTTTGTAGTGAATCTATGAAATAGAACAGTTTCACTTTATGAAATGAGCTACTGAAATAACCTTTTATTATTGTGGGTATCGTTTGGTATGGAAACCAAAGGCAGTAACCATTCAATTAACTATTTATGTTCAAATTATGCAAAATGTCCCACAAAAGACACCCAAGAAATGAAATGCTGTCATAAAGTGTGTCTTTTTCACGGTCCTGTTGAAAAATACTGACCAAAACCTACAACAGCTAACATGACAGACATGACCTTTGTTTAAAGTGAATTACATTAACTTTTGTTAAGTAAGGCTTCAGTTTCAGTTCCACCTAAAACCCATGTATGCTATACAGCTAGTGCTAACTCAAATGACATCTCAACATACTGACCGAGTAAATAGTCGAGCGACGTGACACCAGTGGATACGAGGAGCTGTCCGTTTTGCACGGAGGGTCTTGTACCGGGTATGCTTAATAACTTGTTGCGTGTTTTCTTCTGAAAACTCGTAGTAAATAACTGTCTACGCTCGGCTGAGGGTTCACACGCATTATTGACGGAGGCTGCCATAATGCTTTGAAGCGTGATGACTGACTTCCGTGTTTTGGTGCACGTACGCCAATCACAGAAGACTTTGGTAAGACGAGACCAATGAAAGAAGCTGTTGTTTTGAGGTTGTAGTGTAAGTGCCACAATGACCAGAGCACTGCCGGAGCATTGATTCACTGTTAAATGGGGTAAGTAAGATACAGTATGTTAACAGCTAACATTATACAGTGTTTTTTCATTTATATATTTTTTTTACAATTTAGGCAACAGCAATTAAACTCTTCATGAATTGTCGAACGGTTATGTTGAAGTATAACCTTGTCGGCTCATTGAATGTGATCTGACAGTTGCTACGCTCGACAGAATATTGATAAATTGAATTACTATAACTGACAGGTTGAGTAAATGGTTAACTAACATGTTTTATTAATATATGTAAGGAATGTACAAACATGTCGTGACTCCAAATGTGGGACAGGATATAACATATGGTTTGCGTTCAAATTGTAATTGAATGCCCTACAGTTCCCTGAAGGTGTTCCACATATTTTGGTTACCTCAGTTGAGGGAACCCCTCACTATCAAATACTATTTATTTCTATGCCACTGCAAACTACAACCACACTAATGAGCATACCTTTATTGCTCAAGGTTAGATTTAACAAAGGTCTGCATCATATACTATTTATTATTTTTGCTCTGCAGGAAGCAAGTGAGCTGTATGCAGGATGTAAGCAACAGTGAGGGGTAACAGTAGGGTTGTCCAAAGTGTGGGCTGGAGGCTATTTTAACCCGTAGGTTGTTCTTTATTGGCCCACCGCACATTGTAGAAAAAAAAAAATAAACCAGAAAGCGGAGCAAAAATGGGAAAAAATTGAGCAAAAAGGCAAAATGTAAAGCGAATAAGCCGAAATGTTGATATTAATAACTAATAATAAAACAAAGCTTTGTCTTTAAAAATACACTCCCCTCCAAAAGTTTGAGAACACCTTCAAGTTTTTTTTAGCCTTTCAACAATACATAAAAATATCATCCATATGGAAAAGATAGAAGTTTGTTTCTCTTTTTGAAAGTTGTACAGTATGTAATGCATCAGACAGTGAAACCAGGTATAAGATCCTTAGTAAATTAGTAAATCATATAAAACTTATATGATGCACAATTTATGAAACACAAACTGAAGGTGACTGAAACTTTACATTTTTTATACGGTTTTTCTATTTCTTTTCCATATGGGCAAAGCGTCCCCCCGCATCCTTTGATTTTCAGTATGCGGCCCTCGGTGGAAATAGTGTGGACACTCCTGGTGTACAGTGTAGTGCTGATGCAAAAAACGACTTGCTGAATGATCATCTTTTTGTCTGATCCGATTAATATAAAACATATCCATGGAAAAACAGAAGTTTTAGCCTTCAGTCCTGTCAATAATATGAAATAAATAAATAGTGCAAAGCGCCTCCAAATAATGACACATTTCTTCCAAAGTGTCAAAAATGTGTCCAAGCCAAGATAAGTAAATAGCACTATTTGTCACAAGGGTGCAATGAAAATGCTGTGTTAGCTTGGAAAAGTTAACACTCCCTGAATATGATACCAATAGCGTGCAAACGTAGAGTGTTTTCAACACGCCAAGTAGGTAACAAAGATGTGATATTTCAAAGTAACAAGTTAGAAGCCAAAAGGATACGCAGCAGCACTTGGAAAAAGGGTACCATACTCACCTCTGTTGGCCAGGCTGGTGAAGATATGTCGTGATATGTTGGACCTCAGAGCTGCTTTGCATGGTCTACAAAAGGCACGGCTCTTTGTAGACCGATTGTAGACCGATTGTTTCTCTCGCCATACCCGCCGCATGTCTCTACTATTGATTAATCTAAGGATTTATGGCTGATTCTTATCGATACAGGAGGCTTCTACTGGCGCAGCCGAATCTCTTGCTTTTGCTTGCTCGGTTTATCGTTCACAACCCTAATGAATACATTCTTGTATGTGTCCTTCATTGTTTCGCTGAGCTGTGTTTCCAAGGCGGTGTTAATTTAATAATTAATTCCATGTAAACAACGCAATCGCGACCCTGTTAAGTTGGGTCTTATAGTCCACAGTTGACATGATTGGTCCATATATGCTACCTGATTGACATTTTTTTAACTAAAAAAAGAGCCAACGGCTAGCATATGTTTCTATCAGTGGTTTAAAATAACAGATTTTTTTTTAAAGTGTGTATTTTTCACAATTACAAATAAAATTGAATAGAATTTTTTGTTCGGCCCAAATAGGATGACTGACGTTCATGACTGTCACTCATGGCTGTCTCGTGCACAAGCACATGCCCGTAAAGCATGCACATACACAAAAACATTCCCAGAAAAGCACTAACTTAAATGGTTTACTGCTGTTGTACTTGTCCTTTGCTTTAGATATAGAAAATTCAAGAAGGATGTTCTGACATCGACACCGTCGCAGTGCCAGCGCTTAAGCAAAGGCTCCTGCGTGTGTGTGTGTTACGTGGAGTGTAGCTTACATGCTCGGAGCAGGAAGAGGCCGGGTTTTAATGCTTGCAGCACGTTCTAAAGTTAGGCAGCTGTGTTACAGTTGCAAACCGTCAGTTGTTGTGTACAAGTGCAAAGAGTTTGCAGTTCCCATGTGCAAAGAAGAAAGAGTGTAACGATACATTTACAGTCGGCCCTCTCCACTCGAATTGGCGGTTCGAATTCCGCAGCTTCACTCTATCATGGTTTTTCATAAATATATAAATTAATAAATCATGCTGTTTCGTGGTTGAAATCAGCCTAATATTAGTCAAAACATATGCATATTTAAGCTAATGTTGCCTATTATTTGTGTAAATTGAGCTTTTCCAAGCATAAAAATGGCTAGCTAAGGCATTCAAAAGAAAGACATTCAAAGTCGTTGACCTGGTATTCTACACTACACGAGATGTCGGTAATGTTACTGTGATGTTCGGTGAGAACCACAATGACCAGATTTGATCACCGGGACAACAGGCTTTTATTGCAGGTTAGAATTATCTCACAACAAGCACACTAATCCCTAATAAAAAAATACTTAATAAAAACATGGGCCGGTGTTGCAGTTGAATGAAACTCACTCTGAACCCCTGAGGTCACTTCCTGTCCGCCACTTACTCTGCTACCCTGGGGAACACATTTATACTAACACACACAAGCACGAGTCTTATTTATGCTTATTTACTCTTTTTATGTCTACTATAATGCAACGTACTGTAATATGAGTGTAAAGGTCACCATAGGTGTGTTAGTTCATGTCTAGAGGGCTCTAATCATGTTTAAAACCACATTTAGAAGGTCTTAAACAGGTTTTCTATGCTCTACCTATGCAAATATTAAATTTATAAATAAGCAATAGTACTTTGTGGAAATTCACTTACCACAGTCTGGTCTGGAACCAATTAACTGTGAAAGGCGGGATTACTGTATTGGTAATTGCATTTTTTGTTATGGAACCTTCGATTCAGTACAGAGGCATACCGATTTCTCACTGGGTACACATTAAAAGTGAGTGACAGGAAGTGTTTCTCGATTTCAGGTGTTTACTTGATAAACAAATACATTGCAGCCCAACCTTTGGTTAGCAGGAGTCATGGCTATTGATAGTGCCAAACAGACGCCAGACATTGGAGACCCTCTTTCGTTGTGAAAGTCTCCTGTTACCCCCACTTAGAAGTAAACAGACAAAAAAGTAGACAAGAAGAAAGCAGTGTGCTGACATTTTTTAGCTTCACTTTAATTAAATTTTTGAAAAATAGTCAAACCGCACATCGGCTTGGTGCAGTATTGTAATATTAAAAATAAGGAGCTCTTCAAGATCCACTTTAAGTGATAAACATTGCCGCAGTAATTACATGGAACAAATGCCTGAGCTCCATTGCAAGTGGCTGGAGGATTATCTTGATTTACAGTGCAGAAGTACATCCACACAGCTAACATGGCTTTGTTTACTTTCCGGCCTGCACAAAACATTGCACTTTACGGCAGCTGCCATGAAGATCAGATGGGCTCATCATCTGATTTCCGAAAAAGGCAAAAATCATCCCGATCCACGTCTCTAATTGAGACTGTTCAAATTGTTACTGCTGCATTTGTTTGCATTGTTGCACTTCCTATAAACAAACCCTGTAAACCTGTGGTGGTGTAAGTGCAGCCCAGGGGCCATTGAATCCACATCCAAGAGTTTGGCTTTTAAAGGCTGCGGTCTTCAACTTTTCATCAGCTTTCGATTTAATGACTGTTTGCAATAAATTGCTGATCCAATTTTTTTTTTTTCACTCGCATTTCTTCTTTTTGTATTTTGAAGCTCTACGTAGAACCTTTTAAGATCCAACAGTGCAAAATGAAAATTTTTCAACTGGTCTTAAAATTTTGGTCAGGAGTGTACCATGAAAATCTCTGCCGAACCACGAGTGACAACTAGTCAACTAGTAAGCAACCATGACACTCGCCAACTGTTTAGCTTGTTGGCTTCCTTTGTCGCCAGTGAACGATGTTAATTAAAGAGAAACAGTGTGTTGGAACTAATCGATATGTTAAAACTAGGGATGCTCCAATTAGGGTTTTATGGTGCCGATTTGATACCAATCATCAATGAGTGAGATCGGCTGATACCGATCACATGGATTAACTGTACATTTTTCAATTTATTTATGATGAGTGCTATTGACCACGGCTGCAATTAGACAATTCCAAGGGCCCCTGGGAAATAGATAATTATTAAAAGATAATCTTTTGGCCGGATATTTTTTTTTTTTTTTGCCTTTTATTTTTGTGAAATGATTATTTGACATGTCTGAATTGAACAGTTCTAATAAAATAACTACTAAGAGTTGAAACAAATATTCTTTCTTTTTTCTTTGCTATTGAAAATCACCTGGAGAGCCAGGAGACCCAGTCATGGTATCACCATCACAAGGCTGACACAACACCCTAAGTGTTTATGTTAATGCTACGTGTTTTTTACGGACATCGCCCGATACTAATCGGTGGCCGATCGATCTGCGCATCCCTAGTTAAAACAGTTGCTTTTTTTGCAAATATTGATCCGAAATTGTAGGTGTTTGTGAAGGAGTCGTATACACATACAAAATGATGTACTTGTAGCCGACCAGTCACGTGCCGCTGCAATGCGCTAGAGGGTTTGGAGGGGGAGAAGCGAGCTTGTGTAGCGCAAGTCAGAGCCTCAACGCAGAAACATGTGGACATTGTGGGAAACATTTACCCATATTTGAGAACTTGTCATACAAGACCACACTGGTGGAGGTGGGGAAAGGTGATTTAATGTCCACTTTTAACAGCGATTAACAGACAAGTGATGAGTGTAATCCTTAAGACAGCTGGAGAATAGCTTTCTGTGTCAAGTAGAGAGAGGCCAGAGGCAGCACAACATCACAGGATACTGTAAAGGCTCCAGAGGAAACAATTGCCCAACTGCTCACTTTACCAACGCTCTGAGCTAAGGCAGCCCCGCTGTTTTGACAGCGACGTTGAGATTTATGCGTCCTGACAGAGGACCAAGGGAATACATCATGACTGACGACACTCGGCCCATTTGAGACGAATAAGATGCTCTGACTGACCTGCTTCTCAGCAGGAGGAAGTCCTGCTTGCAGTTCAACATGCAGGAATATGAATATGAATATGAAGCTGTAGGAACCCCTTAAGTATAAATCCTGGATCTTGAAAGACCAAATGTGATAATGTACTATGGATAGTGTGCATCAGGTAAACGTGGTCAGGGCAGTGGAGCTTTGAATTTTGTAATGCAGCGTGGTGTTAAGGGTGTCATATAGCTGTTATGCATTACCTAATAAGGGTCTTCAACAAAAAAAAAAAATCTTGGGACTGTTTTCTGTTTCTTTTGTGGTGCCTCTGATGGCACAGAAGAAAATATAATGACTCCAGAACTGCAAGTGAAATAGCTGATTGTAATAAAAGGCCAGAATGAATTTTCACTTGAAAGCGAGTTGCATTTAGTGTTTATGTCAAGCAGAAGTGGTCGTTTGTCACCGCGTCGGTCATTAAATTGAAGATAGCGTCTACATTTTGTTGACTTTTTACAATTAACGTTTTTATCAGTAGCTCACAAAATAGAGTAAAGTAAGATGATACTTTTCATTGTAACCCAATTCACTTATTAGTCATTATTTTATTCCAGTGCAACAATCACACTAATGCTTAGTGTTTAAGTTCATATTGATGTAGCCTGTATTGTAGTCATGGCATTCATGCATTTTGTTGTGGAAAACGATCCTCCATACTTGTGAAATAGTTCACCATATCTTCAGTGATGTGTCAGTAACATAATTCTGATTGTCTTCAATCCCACGTCTGACACAGATCTGCATGGTGGTGTAAGCACTGTAGTCTAATTATGAAAAAGCACTTCTTTTTTCCATGTGTCATTGGTACATGCATGTTTGTGCTTTTGTTAGGGTTATCCAGGAGCTGTATCTGATTGCACAACATAATGGCAGCAGTCATAACATGTCAGACATTTCCTGGTTCTACTGTTTTAGTTTCTTCACTCTATCTTTGCCATTTGCCACAAGTTTTTGTGTCTGAGTAGGGGTGGATGTAAGATTATCATCAACATGCACCATATTTGTTTTTGTTGCCATGGAAGGAAAGTAATATTCCATGCACAAAAGAACAATATGCATGCAGTCTCCAAGATTCCGCGGGTTTTTCTGTGATTGTTACGTCCGAAAATGCCTGATTTCATGGCAGCTTTTTCACAAAGTTGCGGTGAAAGTTGCAGTGTTTTGAGTCTTATTTTATTCAATAACATTGCATCAGCTTTTGATTTTACGAATTTGTTATCGATGTTTGAAGTGTTCTTTATAACTTTAATCCCCAAAAGCACAGCATTTCAACAACTCTAACAACATATACTTTATTTAAATATTAAACTCAAATGCAAACCACGTCTTTGAAGATTGACAGCAATTTTCCAGTCCCCCAAGATCTTGCTGACCTTTTTTGGGATGATGATTTTGCAAGTTTGCGGCATAATTGGCCATGTAGCATTTGCAACAAGTAAGTAAACGTGAAATGTAAAACACATATGTTTAGAACTGCAAATTAACTTTCTACTGTTGCATTTTTTTAAATGTTACCGACAAACCTGAGCTGCCTGTGAGTGCTGCTTGTGGAGGAGAGTGTGCTTTCATTTCAGAGTCTTCAGAAGACTTCTGATCCATCCTGCTCTGTCCTATTATTTTCTGGCAAACCAGGGTTCTCACTTATAAAGCTTGCGTATGCACAAAATGAGGGCAAAAAGTTGCGTACGCCGTTTTCCACACAAAGTATGGTACCTATAAAAACACAATTTGACGTGAGAACGTGCGCACTGCTACACGTGTAAGTTTAACAGTTGAAAAGTGCTTGTTGATCGTAAACATTCGTGTTATGTTCCAACAGATTTAGTTTACACCTGCGTTCATGAAGAAAATTGGGGAGCATGATCTATATTGATGATTGTTGTTGGTTAATGAGAGACGAGAGATTATCATCACACATCTTTGTCAGTGTAAACAAAGAAAACCCGACTGACTCACCAACACATCTTTTTTGTGTGTCGCTGCACACACTGCCCCCCCCCCCCCCCCCCCCCCCCCCCGGCTTCTTCCGTTGCTCATCCAATCAGCAGTCAGAACACGGTCTAGATGCAGTCACAGACTTGCGGTGAGTCGGATATCTGAAACGTTTTTCGAAAATGCACATTTCCTCCACTTTGGTGTTTAAAAAAAATAATAAAATAAATCACCAAGCCCATTGAAGGGAGTCGCAACAAGGTGGTGGGAGCTGTGGGTTGCCGACTGCTGAGTTAGACAGTTGACGTTTGTGTTTGATCGCTAATTATTATCGAAAATGACAGTTTTCCCAAATATGCAGGAAGGTTGTGGGGATTAGACCAAGTTGCGAGTGTTGGATGAATTTTGGAGAACTGGCACGATTGCGAAATCCTGGAGGGTCTGAATATGGACAGGATGAGTATTTGCTAATTTCGTTTTTGACATTCATACTATCCGAATGGCTTCAGTTTAACTTTTTAAGTATGATAAAATTGCATTAAATGTGGACCCATATTTACTTTAAAATATTGCTTGATCCCCCATAGAAAATTGCAAAGTTTATGTTGTGGTTATGTGTCATTCGCTAGTGTTAAAATAGTAGTCTTTGTCAGGAGCAGGTCAAAGCAAAACACAAACTCCTTTGTCAATGTGATCCAACACTAGATAAGATCTCTCAGCACCAGGCCAGCACCACATATACACTTGTGGTCAATACAATAAGGCTTAGTGACGACTTTTTCCATTCAGCATAATTGGCTGGGGACTCTGTCAAACCACACTTCCTTTCAGTTCATAGCAGTTGTATTCACATCACTTGGCTATTATTTGCTCTGGCTTGACCCATTGATTGTTGGTCTAAATCCTCGGCTCGTCAAGTAGTGGCGTCGCTCAGCTGTTTCACGGCTGTGTTGCTGTTAGCAACAATGAAAAGAGCAATATGGAGATCAGTTGCTTCCATTAATCCCACAAATAGAATAGATACCTTGAAATGATGGGGGTTAGACATACAAGTATGTGACTGGGACTACTGCATCTGTCACTCTCCATCCAGCCAGGTGTCTGTGTCTAAATCAGCAGGATTAACTCTGATTGCACTGATAGTTGAAACAGACCCCCCTTCATAGCCAAACCACCTCCCTTTTATTGTTCACATTAAGATCAAATTAAGCTTTGCGCAACAGGACTAAAGCCCCACCCTCTTCTGCCTTCTGCTACCCAGAGGAAGACATCAGAGGTGGGATTGGTTGCCTTTCTGATGCTGCCTGCTCTTCCAGACTCTCCCTTCCATCTGTGATCCTCAGGGAGAAGAATATCTGACAAGGGGCTTGTAAGCCTCTTAGCCCCCCTGTTGCCTGGCTCTCTCTCAGCCCATGTTTTCCTAATTTAGTTGTGTAAGGAGTCCACCGTAAGGCCCTTGTGTGCTGTTTGGATTGAGATTGTCTTTGTGGCTCTAATAGACTGGCCATGTATATCAATTAACACTACTCAGCCAATGGCAGGTTCCAGTCACTGGGGATCACTAGCTGTAATTTCTATTTGAGTATTTCCTTATGGTCCCATTAAGGTCTAAATTAGACCATTTTCATTTGCAATTTTTATGTGCGAGTATTAGGCCCATACTGACACTGAAAAAGAAACTCTACAAGAATGGAAAAACTAGAATTACTAAAGTAAAAAGGGATCTATGAAAATGTCTACAAAAAGTTTTAAAAAGTTGTAATATTACAAGAAAAAAACTTTTAACAATTTCAAGAGAATAAAAAAAGTTATACGGTGATAAATGGATGCCTCAATTAGTGACCTTTACTGAAATAGACTCCATGTTTAATTAGTTTGAGTGCGTCATACACAACAACTAAATGCCTCTACCCAAATAGATCCTTCCTTTTTCACATTGGGGGAATAAAACAACAACAAACAACGTGTAATTACATCAGTTCGTATATGTTAATTTGATGGTCATCTTTGCGGTAACTGTTAGATTGTTCAACCTTTTGGAACCATTTTATTTTCTGACACATGAAAAACAGTTGCACATTTATCAAGGCTTATCATTTCCACTTTTCTGTCACAAAGTGACGCATGCCTGATTCTGCTGTTCGGACGCTTTTGACAGCTGGGTGACATTCATGTACATTTTTATTCATGTATGTGACATTTGTTCACTGTGAGTGAGTGGTGTTGCCTTGCTAAGAGGATCACAGAGTTAAACACACAATGAGGTGTCGCCATCGGCAGCTATTCATTTGGGAGCTCCCTCTATTTTCTGCACTGTAGCACTGTGTTGTGACTGTGGGAGGGCAGTGGCCACAGATGGTTCTGCACAGAGTGCTGTGCTGACTTTCTTTGTTTTCCCTTGAACATGTTTAGTGTGTAATCCTGGATTAGCGGAGAGACTTTGTGTTAATTTACAGCTGTAAATCAGCATTCGATTAATGTCGGAGCTCACACATATGTGCCGGGTATTAAGGGGCAAGACATAGTGTTGGCTTTGCTGACTCCGGGGAATCAGCGGTAATAGAGATCCAATCGCATGTCTCTGTGGATGTCCACCTCGTGCTACATCCCAAAAGAGCAACTGCAACTCACACACAGGTGATGCTTTTGTGTCTGCACATTCACACCACATGCATACACACACGGCACACACTATCAATGACAGAGTGCCTCAGAAAACCAGGCGGCTGCATATGGACTCTCTTGATATCAGCCACTGGCCGTGTGATCTTGTTATGCAAAATCCCTTAATCCCCACCTATGCTGAATGCACATTGGAATGGAGGGTGGGGATGGGGAGGGAAGGGGGGGGTCACTGATATGAAGGCAGCTGTACAGGATGCTGTCCACTGTTGAAAAGATTTCTGATCTCCATCCTAGCAGAAGAAAGGGCCCATGTCTGTGCTTTGCACCAATACCACGAGGAGGTGAGTGGATGAAGACAAATTCAGTTGAACATGAGACCTTATTGCCGGCTTGTGATTCACATTAACCTTTAGACTGCTTACTTTCAAACATAGGAATCGGATATAGGTGTTGTATAGTCTGACCTGAGAGTGCCAACCCTACTCGCGAATGACCATCAGCACAAAAGAGCACCAGGAGGCACCAGCGTGTCCTACACTGGCTCGCTCCTGCT
This sequence comes from Dunckerocampus dactyliophorus, assembly GCF_027744805.1. Taxonomy (NCBI): domain Eukaryota; kingdom Metazoa; phylum Chordata; class Actinopteri; order Syngnathiformes; family Syngnathidae; genus Dunckerocampus; species Dunckerocampus dactyliophorus. The sequence continues at coordinate 10,334,568 of NC_072821.1, read as the reverse complement.
CCTCCAAACCCTCATGCGTAGCTAAACTGGTGGTGATGCGGACCGTAAGGACAGTGGTTGGTCGGCTTTTAGTGCATTATTTCCTGCATGTACAGTACAGTATATGAACATGCAGCCCAACTTCGTGTACACCGTCTATAATTTTGAATCAACATTTGCAATAAAAGTTATTGTTCTGACACGCTGATTGGTTACAGCTCCAGGCACACTCTCCGTCTCTCTTTAATTGCCATTATTCTATAGCAACAAAGAAAGCTAACAAAGTAAATAGTTGACCAGTGTCATGGTTGCTCACTGAGTTGACTCTGTGAAACACCGCCCCTAGCTTTTTGCCAGAGAATTGCAGGTCATGCACTCAACCCTGACAAAGAGCTATAAAAGGATCAAGTCATGTCACCTGGTGAGTTTTTGGGACTGGAAATTTCAGACCAGAAAGGCCGCTGAATGTGTCATAGAAACAGACACGGTAGGGATGAAACAATAGGCAGAAGGTTTAATAGGTGGAATGTAGTTGGCATGAATGGGAACACATTGTGTATGTTTGTATGACTGCGTTCAAAAAGTTGGGGGGTGGGGTTGGGGGAGGGGTAATGGGATTAGGGGTAACACCTTTGGCGAGGCTGCGAGAGCCACCTGACACTCGGTCTGTTGGGAGCCTGGGGAGAGACTGGGGTGGAGGAGGCCGGGCAGAGGAGAAATTGGGGGTCTAATCCATGTCCATCTTTGGGAAGTCATTCCCTGAGCTCTGAGGATTTGGGGCTTTGGTTTCCGCTCTGCTTGCTTTGGTTAATAATACCCTGGGAGGGGACGAAGACATGGGGGAACGGGACAGAAGGAGCCCGGGAGATGGAGAAAAAAATATTTCTTTACCCTGTGGTGGACTGGCAGGATAGAGGCCTGTGCTAAAGTTGTTTGAAGAACAGACTAAGCTTAAAGCCAAGCTGTAGCTATTCTTTTCTAATCATGTACGTTCTGTCTGTTGGTGCAGGTGGACTTGTGTACTGATAGGCTTGCCCTGTCTACACAGCACCTTGAGTAAAAGTCAATACGCTAAGTGTGACTGGGATGTTTGCTCACAGAGCGCAGATATCTTGTACGTGTTTGTGTCACTGTGTTTTTAAAGGCACACTGATGGCTCCTTGTCTTGTCTTTGTGTTTCTATAGTGCTGACAGAAGCTGATAACTGCGCTAATTATTGATGTGCCATAGTGGTGGAGGCAGTGTGAGCAACAAGCAACAAACAGTGCAGGACTGCCTTGTGTGCTAGTGTCACAGCTTCTGTGTTTTGGCCATCACCTGAGCTCAAAGTGTTGATTGGTCTGTCGTACATTGGGTCAAAGTTGAAGGCAGTTTTGTGGTGTGAACTAGCCTCTGAGAATGAAACACCAGGGAATGTGCCATCTTAGCCAACTGTGACAACCTTGTCTACACCCTGAAGAAATTAAGCCCCAAATAACTTGTGCTTTGAGAAAGGCAGCATAAGCCATTGACTTAAGGTCTGTTTACACTACACCATCTTTTACTAAATATACGGATCAAAACTGTATACATAAAACCCGCAAGGACAAAGTGATATTGCAAACCACAGGCATGACATGTAAAGCATATTACAGTATTAAAGTTGGTTTTGCATGTGTATGTGAACATACATTGTTTTGATAACTGCGCGCTCCGGAAAAACTTTGCTGTCTTTCCTAGCTTGTTGTCATGTAAAAACCTTTGTTTCCTCACCTTTGACAATTGTTGTACAGTGGAATCTTGGTTAGCATCATTAATTTGTCCCTGAAACTGACGTTAACCGAATCAATTTTTCCCATAGCAAAAATGTTACCACAAAACCCGTTTTTATAGTTTTACAATTATAGTTTTACATGCAGAAAACAATTCGAAATGCATGTAAATACATATAAATGATGAATGAAAGAGATAAATGAACATTTAAGGCTCCGTTTACCTTCACTGAAGACGTGATTCTTGACTGTTGCGACGACACGATGTGGCAGCGAGATCAACCAAAACTTCCTTTTTTGCCATGGGTTATTTCTTGAATTCAATCGTGTTTCTCACCTCAATAACACAAAATAGAGCCAAAGGAAGTTGCAAGCGCCAGCATTTTGACAAAGATTATGAGAATCGATTTAGCGATTATCGTGACAGGCCTATTGTCTAGCGACTGTTCCAGGGTGTACACCGCATCTCACCTAAAGTCAGCTGGGGTAGGCTTCAGCACACCCCCGCGACCCTAGTGAGGACAAGCGGCATAGAAAATGGGTGGATGGAAACTAATAACTATAACTATAAAAATGTGTTTTATGTTAACATTTTTGAGAGTCAACCGCTGATGACATCATAGACGGACGACGTAAGGTAGCTGACTTCTGGTTCTGGTTTCACTCTTGTTAGATAGCTAATAGGATGTGGGGATGGGTATCGGTAACGATACTTTTATAGGCACTGACAGAATTCCGTCCGTACCACCAGCAGAGACTCGCATGAAATAAAAAAGTACCATTTTTCGGTACCTAAACGCCAGTCTTTGTGGAGTGTCATGCGCTGCTAACGACATTCAATTCACATGCATATTAAAGAGCCATATTCTAACATCAAAATGTCATTTTTGTATTCACAAATGAATTAAAATAGACTAAAAATCATACATGTGTATTTCGTTTTTCAGTGATAAGTATATTAGCGATAGTAAACTCAATTCCTTTTTGTGAGTCAAATTTTTACTCACTAAAGTGAATCAATTATTCGATTCACTCGAGTTGGGTGTCGGAGAACACATGCCCAAAAAAAACACAGTGGTGCCTTGGTTAACGTCATTAACCCGTTCCAGAAGGTCCGACTCAAAGCAAACTCTAACCAAAGCAAATTTTCCCATAGAAAATAATGTAAATCCAATGAATCTGTTCCAGACACCCAGAAACATTAAAAAATAAACACATTAATCTGGTGCAACCACAATTTGCAAAAATGTAAAGAATATATCAAACTAAATAAATATCAAGTGTACTATGCTAACACCTCATTGAAATGGTTTGCTGGTTGCAGCAATATGTATGGATGTGGCAGATCTGTCCCTTAAACAAATGCAAGAAAATTGACCAAATTTAATAAGGGGCCTTTCTACAAAGTTCTTGGAGGCTGGTTTCACTGCGGGAATCCACAGTATTATGCAACAGCATTATGCCAGAAAGTCAATAAATTCTGTTCATGTTATATGTTATTTATGTTATAATGGCCAAATACAATAAAAAGTATTTTTTTCTCTTGTGAGATCTTGTTTGAAGTGTAAGCCTGTTGGTACAATTCCATGCCGAGCATGAATTAGGCATCTTCCTCATTCTCTCTTGCCCCATCCGATATGGCGGTGAGGTCAACTTATGATTTAGCGCTCAATGCGGCATATACGTCACCCAAGAAAGTCGCACATGCGCAACAAGTCCATCTACCTGACTCACTGAACCCGTGAGCCCACGTCAGGTTCAGGATTTACATGAGGATTCACAGTGTATTACCGAATTATGCCAGTCACGCAAGTTAACGCTGCCAACTTTGGAGCTAAAAAGATAAAATTCCTCTATACCATTGTGGAAAATATTTAAGCTCAGTCTTTGGTGATCCACAATATAGTTAAGACATTCACGATCCTTGAGGGGAGGGTTCTCACGTCCATTTCCAGGTCATGTGGTTGTTGTAGCGATTGAGCAGTTTATAAGGTGGTGTTGTTGTCTTCCTTCTCTGTCTGTTGGCCTTATGCACTGCCCCCCCTTCAGATGATCGATGTGGAAACATTAGAAATGCCAAGAATTGTTAACATTCGTTAACACAATTGTTAACAAGACATTTATTTTTCTCTAAAGATTAAACTGCTACATTTCAATAATATGACTATGTACAACATGGATAGCAAAATAAACACAAATAAATAAATAAGGGACGGTTTATTTGAGGCAAGAAGCAGATCTGTTGCTTTTTCCCACTGGGTTAATACGTTTATAGAAATGCAGTTAGAGTAACAGTTGCACAATTAATGTCTTGTTACCTGGTTTCCTTTTTAATTTAGCTAGCGGCAATAGTGGTAACTGAACGAGTTAACAGAGACGAATACCCCCAAGTCACAGTTCAGTTACATTACCTGCAACACGAAAGAAGAATAGCATGTAGCTAGCCACTTCTTCTACGGTCAAAGCAATTTCATGATCACAATGGCCCTCTGGTGTCCTTGAGAAAGACATATGCAGGGAATGAAGATAAAGTAAAGTAAAAAAAGACACCCATCACACAATTTTTCCAGAGGGGAAAGAAAAGGTAAAGGTGTACGTAGAGCTGGGTTTTAAGATGTACATTATTAAGAAAAAACACAACGTAGTTGTAGTTAACGGTTGTCATGTTGAATAATTTTTGTTAAAATAACTGCAATGTTGCAAAACAAACAGTTGGATCTTGTTTTAATATATCTGTTAAAGTTTTTATATATCACAACATAAGTATCTTATATTACAAAATAAATAAAAATAGGAAATTTACATTTACCAGTTATTTACCACAAAAACACACACAAAAGTAGCAAAAATTCTTACCATCTCAGCTCAAATTTGAAAAGCACCCACCCTTCATGGGATGATAACATATTGCGATAAACGCATGAAGAACAGAGTCAGACTCATGCAGTGTATTAATAACAAGATGGACGCCATATTGTACGCTAAACAGAGAATGCACACAAACCGAAGCAAAATCGTGGCGTTGATTCTTGACGTTAACCGAGAAAACACGCTAACCGAGGTTCCACTGTATATTTTTGCTCTTAGGTGGAGATGTTCCGCCGTGTGCTTGGGAAGACCTTGGGGTTTGTGGGCTACACCATCCAGTATGGCTGCATTGCACATTGCGCCTTTGAGTACATCGGAGAGATTGTGGTGGTTTGTATAATTACAGAAAAGATGGCTGATAACATTTTTACTCAAATTACATTTGCTGCTATTGTTTTCCAGTGTTCCGGTCCATCAATGGAGCCCACCATTGTAAACAAAGATGTCGTTTTCTTGGAACGGATGAGTCGGCATCTTTGCAAAATACAAAAGTGGGTGACAGTTGTATCCCAAGCATATTGTAGTTTTGTTCTATATTTGCCAAGTAGCTGAAATATGTATCCACTCATGTAATTACGTCAAGTAAATACAAAAATTAATGGGCCATTTTAATTTTTACTTGAATCTGTGTCAGTTACGCATGAGGAAGTTGAAAAGGTTTAAGGTAGTCATTGGTGACATTACCATTTAATTATTAGCAACCTTCAAGAATGAAATCTCTGTTCCTTCTTGATCAGCACTGAAAAATGCCATGTAGTGATTTTAAAGAAGTCAACCCATCTTTGTTGTTTTTTTTGTTTTAATGTCTATTACAATTTGGAATAGCCGCACGGTGGCCGAGTGGTTAGCATGTTTGCCACACAGTCAGGAGATCAGGAAGATCTGTGTTCGAATCTCCGCTTGGGCAGCTCCTTGTGGAGTTTGTATGTTCTCCCCGTGCATGCGTGGGTTTTCCTTCCACATACCAAAAATATGGATGCTAGGTTAATTGGCGACTCTAATTTGTCCATAGTGTGAATACTTGTTTGTCTATATGTGCCCTGCGAGACAGACAGTCCAGGGTGTACCCCGCCTCTGTGGGATAGGCTCCTGCATACCCCCGCAACCCTAGTCAGGATAAGCGTCATAGAAAATGGAGGACAATGTGGGATAACTATAAATCAGTTATTTGATGTTTTACATAGTAAAATACATACTCTATAACTGTGTCTGTTTTTTTTCCAGGGGTGATATTGTCATTGCAAAAAGCCTTTTTGACCCCAATATGAATATTTGTAAAAGGGTAATTGGCTTGGAAGGTGACAAAGTCTGCACAAGTGGTCCATCAGATCTTTTCAAGACCCACACATATGTGAGTATACTAAATGTCAAATTGTACTATACTGTATTTTGCTGATATGTGGGTTTGAGTTTGTGACTGAATTGACAATTTGTTTCACTCCAATTGAACATAAACAATCTCTGTACATAATGAAAGTGTCTTTGTGTACTGCGACCTCCATAATTGTTTACATTTTATATGCCATAGAACAATTTTGTACTATTGTACTCATGGTCAAAGTATCAGCTTCTGACAACACCTATGTTTTGTCAGTGAGAAACCCAGAAAGTGAACAGGGGCTATGCTGGTGAAACGACTGTCATTGCTTTTCTATTACTGCTCTCCCCAAACGCCCACAGCTCAGGCCTGCAATCTCTCTGAAGCCTGTTGGAGTTAGTGCCAACTGAATGGACAGACTGATGGGTGGGCGGAGGTGTGTGTGTGTGTGTGTGTGTGTGTGTACATTGTTCTGCAAACCAAAGATTGCATTTAGGTTGCATGTCTTTGAATTTATTGTGTCTTATGGACTAAGGGCGGCCTGTCGAGTGGGTCTGGCGAAACATTGGGCAGGGTTGAGTGCGAAGTCTTTTTCAGTGTATGGAATAGAAAATGTCTGCTCTACCTCTTCCTTCCTACTAGATTCACACCCACAAACAGCTTGTGATAGGGGACATCTTTGCATCGTATTTTATGATTCAAAATAGATAGATATATTAGACAAACGAGTTGAGGCTGAATCAGTATCAAAATGTAATTTAATTCTTGCCTACAGGAGTAGATTTTGATTTTGTGGATTATCTTGAGTCTTATTATTATTATTATTATTATTATTTCTCTTACGAATTGTGTGGGTTATCATTGAAACGAAGCTTCAATGTTTCCTACAGGACAAAGGGGTAATGACGTCATCGGCTGATTTTGACAATTGGCCATGACATGCAGTATTTGTATGTAATTGTCATGGACGCTGTAGGAGAGAGGAATAATGTTCTGTGAAACAAAATGAGAGTGAAAAACATGTATAAACGTACATGTCCAAATATGTTTATAACTACAAATGAACTTTCTTGTTCGGATCTCCATTGGGCATGTTCTCCTTGTGCGTGCGTGGGTTTTCTCAGAGTACTCCGGTTTCGTCCCACATTCCAGAAACATGCATGTTAGGTTAATTGGCGACTCTAAAATGTCCATAGGTATGAATGTGAGAGTGAATGGTTGTTTGTCTATATGTGCCCTGCCATTGGATGACGACCAGTCCAGGGTGTACCCTGCCTCTCGCCCGAAGTCAGCTGGGATAGGCTCCAGCATACCTGCGACCCTAGTGAGGATAAACGGCATAGAAGTTGGATGGACGGATTAACTTTCTTCTGTGACTTTTTCTTTTTTTAATATATATTTATCACAAACCACAGCAGCACCCAGAGCTCGTTGAGAAAAATGATACGTGCTCTCATGTCAGTGTACAAAAGTCTTTTCAGCAGATTTGTCGCGTGTCGCTTTTTTGGAAAAGAGTATGAATGGTTGTTTGTCTATATGTGCCCTGCGATTGGCTGGCGACCAGTCCAGGGTGTACCCCGCCTGTCGCCCGAAGTCAGCTGGGATAGGCTCCAGCCTACCCCCACAACCCTAAGGAGGAGAAGCGGTATAAAAAATGGATGGATGGACTTGGATGAGAAATGAAACAAAGAAGTAAAATATCAAGCGAGTCCAGTTGCGCTGATTCAACACTCAGTAGGTAAATTTAATAATAATTAGAGGACCATTTCTTCTGTAGGCCGCCCCTCTGGACCATAGATTGAATTGGGCATTAAACAGTACTGCACCTGGTAGCTGTCATTGTGGGTGGAATTCCCCCATGCAACACAACGTGAGCTTTTGCTTTATGCTGCGCTCTTGTCTAGCAGATATGTAGCTGTCTTGCAGTGTGTTGGAAAACGCCTGGGTCGCGAGCCACCAGTTGAGAATCATTGACCCGGAGGGCTTTGATTACTGGCAAAATAAAGCAACAAAGTCGCTAAGGTGGCAACACTTATCCTTGCTGCTCCATGTCTTGCACACCAGGCACGTATGAAGTGCGTTAAGAAGTTACTGCAGTAACGACAAGCTACATTCACAGACAGTCCCGTTAAAATGTGTTTATAAGCGAGGGCGAGCATGGAACGCTAAATCTATTCAAATGAATTCAGTCGTCTCTCGCTACATTGCGGTTCCAACATTGTGCCCTTACTCTATCGCAGTTATTCAAGCGTAAAAATAGCTAGATGAACTAAATTCAACCAAAATCCAAACACAAGGACACAAGGTTCCAAACAACAAGATGAGATTTAGATTTCCTGTGCGAGCACACGCAAATAACTGTTAGTGGACAGTAGACTTGATGGAGGTTGTGGGAAGAATTGAAATTACGGGACGCATCCTTAGTAGTGTTCCTCTGGGTCATAGGGTGTTTCGGCCTTTTACACTATACACCCTCACCAGAGGCGGCCAGCTGTAGAGTGATCAGTCCTCAGCTTGCGTCCCAAGTCCAATTAGCCATGAGAATCACCTTGGACATCTCATGGGACTATGCATGGCAGGGGCGTCCTGTTCCCTGAGTCAAGCCTAAGCCGACCGCATACCTCCTGTCAAACTACTTGGCCCAACTGGGGTCGTTCCTCTTCAGCCAGAGCCACTGGCTGCTTCTTTCTGCGGCCTCCGATGCAGCTTTGACGGCTGCGTGCTGGTTCTTGCCCTTAACTCCCAAGTCCTTCAGCAGTTTTGTGGTGGATGTTCCCACAAACCCTCTGCACCCAACCTCCACTGGGCAGACTTCCGTGTTCCAGCCACGATGCCTTGCGTCGGCGGCTAAGTCGGCATACCGCAGATGCTTCCGCTCAAAAGCCTCCTCCATAGAATCCTCCCAGGGTACGGTAAGTTCGATTATGTACACCTTTATGGAGGGAGACCAGAGCACCAGGGCAGGCCTCAAGGTGGTGGTGGCAATCTCTGAGGGGAACACCAGCTCTTTGCCAATGTCTGCTAGCATCTTCCAGTCACGTGCAAGGGACAGCTGGCTTCTCTCTGATGGAGTTGAGTTGCTTCTGGTAGCTGTAGTCCCTTCACGGACAACGGCCGTTGCCCATGGTGTTGTTGGAGTGTTAGACGTTGGCAGTGCTAGGGCGTTGGTGCTGGCTCGTTTTTCCTCCAGTGTAGCAGCAAGGCTCTTGAGGACTTGGTTATGGCGCCAAGTGTATCGTCCTTGAGCAAGGCTGGTTTTACACCCCGTGAGTATATGCCGGAGGGAGGCTGGCGTGGAGCACAGGACGGACCCGGGATCTTCCCCAAACCACTGGTGACGATTAGTTGGTGTTGGGAGGACGTCATTTGTGGCCCTGATGGCAAAGCTCAGGCCCCTTGCTTCCATGGCCCACACATCCTTCCAGCTCAACCTCCTCCTTTCAACACTCTCCCACCGTGTCCACAGTCCCTGTTTGCCAAGGGCGACTGCCTTGGCCCATCTTGCCATCTCCTCCTGACGTCGCACTTCCTTCACCACCATCTTCCTCCGCACTGGAGCAGTGGCATTCCTCCAGGCTGGGCGGCTAGTTGTTAGGCCAAGGCCTCCCCTTCCTTGCTGAACGTTCCCTACGATATCAGCATGTCTAAGAGCTGCTGTTGCCTCCTCCACTGCTCTTGCTGGTCTCCACTTGCGCCCAGTAGCCAAAGTCAGTGCGTTTTCTCTGATCACTGGGTCTTTGGATTCGTTCAAGGTCATCTGCAGGCGTGTTTTGGCGCACTTGAACTCCTCTGTAAGGCTCATGAGGGGTAGTTTGAGCACACTGTCTCCGTAGAGGCCTATGGTGGTGAGGCAACGCGGGACTGCAAGCCACTTCTTGATGTGGACAGTGACTTGCCTCTCTAGCTTCTCTACCGTTGAGATGGGCGCCTCATAGACTGCCAGGGGCCACAACACCCGGGGTAGCAGACCAAACTGGAAACACCAGGCCTTTAGCTTCCCAGGTAGTTGGGTTTTGTCTGTAATTGCCTGTAGGCCTGCTTTGATGTCATTACGCAGTTGCTTCACCTGGTCTTTGTCTTTCAGGCTAGCATCATAGAGCCTGTGGTAGTCAGGGTGGTGATGTCATCCATGTAGGCTCTGAGGGGAGGGAGGCGCTGGCCGGAGTCGAGTCTTTGTCCTCCGACAACCCACTTTGAGGCTTGGATGATGACCTCCATTGCCAAGGTGAAAGCCAAGGGAGAGACTGTGCATCCGGCCATGATGCCTACTTCAAGGCACTGCCAAGAGGTGGTAAATTCAGGGTAGTGAAGCAAAATTGCAAGTCCTGAAAGTAGGCTTTGATTAGGGTTGTGATGGTGTCCGGGATGTTAAAGAACTCAAAGGAAGTCCAGAGGAGTTCATGGGGCACAGAGCCAAAGGCATTTGCAAGATCCAGGAAGATCGCGTGAAGATCCCTTTTCTCCAACTTTGCCATTTGGATCTGGTGCCAGATCATGCTGGCATGTTCTAGGCACCCAGAGAAGCCCGATATTCCTGCCTTTTGCACAGATGTGTCCACGTACCCATTTCTGTGCAGGTACTGGACCATCCGTTGTGCAATGACTCCAAAGAATATCTTGCCCTCCACATTAAGCAAGGCAATGGGGCGGAACTGGCTGATGTTTGATGCATCCTTCTCCTTTGGGATAAGGATCCTGCCTGCCCTACGCCACGCTTTGGGTATGGTCCTCTTCTTCTGTATCGTCCTCATGAGGCTCCAGAGAAACCTGCAGACATCTAGAATGTAGTATTCCTAATTGGCCACTAGGTGTAAAAGCCATTTATTGCAAGTTTAAATTATCTCACAAGAGGCACAATAATAATAAAATAATAATTATCATAATAACATGGGCTACTTTTGGGGCCATAACACACAACAATCTAAAACTCTACTCTGAACCTCACTTCCTGTCCTCTACACATCTGTCCACCCGCCACTAAGGTCCACTAGGGAACACATTTACTGTGACACACACAAACCGGAGTTTTATTTACGTCTTAAATGGCTTATTATATATTACTCTTATTATGTCTACTATATTGGGTCAAATGAGTGTAAAGCCATTTAAAGCTGCCATTACAATACATTAATGAGGTAATAGCCACTGCAGGAAGTACACTGTCCAGAAAAAAAAACAAGGGACTGCTAACGTGTATGTTACCTTATTTATGTCTAATATGTCTTATTTTTCTCTGATTATATCTGCTATATTGGGTAATATGAATGTAAAGGGGACTATATGGGTGTTATTTCATGTCCAGAGGGCTCTATTCATGTTAAAAGCCCTATTTAGAAGATCGTAAACAGGTTTTTGTAACTATAAAAATATTAAATTTGTTAATATCCATTATGTTAATATCCTACTTCACTTATTGGGGTTGAGTCTGGAACCAATTAACCGCAATAAACGATGGCCGACTGTATGGGAAACACTGAGCTTACATGCACATTGCAGCGCAATGTATGTGTTTGCCCTTTTACTGTAAAGTTTTCACAAAAAGGAGTAGAACTTTCTAACTATCCAAATTATTGTTCTCATAAGTGTTTGGCCCACTTCGTGAAGACACAAAGATGATGTGCGTGCGTGCGTCCGTGTGTGTTTGAGTGAGTGAGAGTGACTATTGGGATGATGTTAGGCATTATGGGACCTGTAAAGATGAGTTTCACAAGGTGGTCGCTGTCATCGCCTCCTTTTTGCACTGACAGGCAGACATGTCGTCTCCACCCTCAGAGATCCAACTGCAGGCTAATTGCGCTGTCACCTTTTTAGGAATCATCTCGGTGCCTGAGCTATTGTGTCAAAACAATGACACTTGATCCCTAATATTACTGCACGCTGGCACAGAGAGAGAGAGCGAGAGAGACAGAGATTAAATCCCCCATTCAATTCTTTGAATGCGCTACAGATCGACCGAGCAAGATAGTGAAAGATGAGCTCTGTATGGTTGCATGTACTGTTTTTACTTTGGCACCTCAATCATGTTAACATAATGAGTGCGGTAGTAATGTGGACATTTAACAACACGCCTCCACAGTGAGGGGAGCTGCGGTTTCAGCCCCTGACAGGTAGACAATGCTTCACGTCAAGTCAGCCTATACGACCAACAGCTTACAATACTGCCATCCATCATACCACACATGTCAGCAATAGCAAAGTGACAATGCATATTACTCACTATTACAAGTCAGGTAAATCCCTTTTGTCACAGAAAAGCAGCAATAAAGACTTTATTTGATGACTTTTATTAATAACCTTAAACAAGCATTGCTAATTTGTACTTCTTTTGGACATGTTGAACTGTTTTTAGTGCAAGCTCTGACATGTTGACTATATTAATATGTTATGGTGCTTGTAAATATTTTAACACGCTGTAAATAAACCTTGATTGATTGAAAACATAAAAATGGCAGTAGAATGGAAAGAAGGTGACGATATCGTTGCACCGAGCATAGGTAAAAAGAGCCATTATCTGACTCAGTTGCGTGGTGGTGTGTCCTAGCTGTAATTTTGTTGTTACATACAAACTCCTATACAGTCGTCCCTAATTTATCATTGATTAGTTCCAGACCTGACCACGATAGGGGAATTTACACGTTTGAATATTAATAAATGGAATATTTTCTTAGTTAGATCATAGAAAACCTGTTATGGCTTTGTAAATACAGTTTTTACCATTATTAGAGCCCTGTATACATGAAATAACACCCCTATAGTCACCTTTACGCTCCTATTATTCTTTGTTTCCACCACATTTCGCGACTGTAATGCGCAGGCTACGGGATCACTGCAGGGACGCACGAGCCGGATGCATGCTACCGAGCGAGTTAGTTAGCCTCCAATTTATTTATTCTAAACTTAAGAAAGGGTTTCAAACAGTGCAGTGCAGTGCAGTGTAGTGTCTTGACCCATTTAACATCTTTGCCAGCGTCGGCCCGCATTTTCCCCTCCCACTAAAAAATAACAACTCATGTCTGCCGTGTGGAACTTAACTGCTAACACATGCCACAGAAACTATCTTGCGGGGTTAGCACGTTAAAAAACCTTTAATACAGCATTTGAAGAACAAACAATTGACTGAGTACGGTGAATTTTGGAGGTTCACGGTGTGATCATCATTCAAACAGCAGCTAGCACAGCCATGCGGCTAACATGACAATGACAAGGCTAAGCAGCTAGCACAGCCATGCGGCTAACATGACAATGACAAGGCTAAGCAGCTAGCACAGCCATGCGGCTAACATGACAATGAGAGGGCTAAGCTAATAACCCGAAAAATAATTGAATTCATCGGACGAGATGACCGGCCTTTCTCAGCAGTGGAAGACAAAGACTCCGAATTCGCTGAGTGCTTTCTCATGTACCTAGAAGTTCCACCAATGTACTCATAGTTTCACCAGTGATATATGTTCTCTTCAAAAAGTCAAATATGTTTTTGTCTGAATAAAGGTCATTTTATTCTTCCTTTTTCCATATCATATAGCCAGTAGCAAGGATGCAGGCAGGAAAAAAAATCACGTTGCCCCCCCTTATTAATTAATTACTACTTTACCTATTGTTTGGGTCCCCTGGCAGTCAAGGGACCTTGGAATTGTCCTGACTTTTCCCCTTTATACGGCACCCGTGGCCAATAGCACTCATTATACATACATTGAAAAATGTATAATTAATCCATGTTATCGGTATCGGACGATTTCAGTTGTGGATGATCAGTATCGGCAGCATAAAAGACCGAAAATGAAAACAATGAAAAAACAGTGATGATCCGTATCGGCAGCATAAAACCCTGACAATAAAAACAATGAAAAAACAGAAGTTTTAGCCTTCAGTCCAGTCAATAATACAAAATAAATAAATAGTACAAAGCGCCTTGAATAATGACACATCTCTTCAAAAGTGGCAAAAATGTGTCTAAGCACAGATAAGTAAATACAAATACAAATGCTGTGTTGGCTTGGAAAAGCAAACAATCCCATACTCAAAATGTAACGACAGTAGTAAGTGTGCAACATTTCAGACTGAGCAGTGTTTTCAAAACTCCAGGTAGGTAACAAAAGTCAACAAGTTACAAAGCAAATGTTACCACACTCGCCTCTGTTGGGTGTGGCTGCTCGAGTTTTACGCCCTTCACATTCCAAACTTTAGTTTTTGTTTGCTGTGTTGAAAATCTTTTGCGGTGGTTGACTAGCCAGCTAGCACGCCTGCTACTATTTTCATCCATTCTAGTATTCAGCCATGGCAAGTTATGGAGCATGCGTGACAATCCTTTAGCTGGCAGCACAGGCTCTCGTGTTGTTTGAAAGACACTCCGTCAAACGATTCCTTTTCTCGCACATGCCTCCTTAATTGATTAATATAAAGATTTATGGCTGATTCTTACCGATACTGGAGACCGCTGCAGGCAGAGCTGAATCTTTTGCTTGTGAAACCGGATATCCGTCTCATCGGTTTATTGTTCACAACCCTATACGTTACTGACACCTAGTGACCAAAATACTACATATGATTTGTCTTTCAATATTTTGGACTAATAATAGGCCATAGTCAACCACGAAACGGCAACCATTTAATTATGAATTAATTTGGGAAAAAAACGCAATAAAGTGAGGGCGCGATGTTCAAACCGTGGTGTAACCAGGGCCGACCGTACATCCCTCCTGTCTTTGTGAGTTGTGTCTTTTAATTTCCTTGTAGTCTTGATGATGTCATCTTCAATGTTTGTCCAATTCCTTGATGTCTTTGACAACAAGGACAAGGATGTCAGCGCTGAGCTTTGCCAGATGTTCATGTATGTAGACATTTGTACCTTTCATCTTGCTTCTCTGCTCCAGCAATGCCACTTTGTTGTTGTTGGGTTTTTTTGTAGGTGAACTTTATGATGACAGGTGTGTTGTTGTTATTCATGCCAGACATTAGAATGAATGTATCGATGTTGTTGACATCCACATCCATCCCTTTTGATTGCTGAAAGATGTCCACCTGTTGTTCTGTTGAAGCAACATCATCTCCGCTCCGGCATAAGACCTGCGTGTAATGTGGAGCCCAGTCACAATCACATCCTTCATTCATGTAGACTGTTGCTGCTTATCATTAGCAATATAAAATATGATGCTTTTCATCATTTTTCTTCTTTAAAGCAACCGCTTTTCTTTGCTTTTTCTTGCTTGGTATGTATTAAAATTTGCATTTCCACTGCATGGTGTGCATAGATGCCTCAGTATATAAATTATTTGACATCAAAGCAGTGTGACAGTGTAAAATGTTGACTATATAGCAAAAGTAAACAAAGTAGAACAATGGGGGACAGCTAGCATTGTGAACACCCCCAACAATTTTCAGCAGTTTTAATTGCTAAAACCGAGCAGCTTTGTAACATTTGTTGGAAATCTGAATAGAAATGACAAAAATAAACACTCATGCTACATAAGCTTAACCTGTTGCTGCCTTAACTGTGGGCGCTAGAGTATTTTACTCGACAGTCTCCAGTTTGCTTCAGTGGTCTCCCCCATTGTTTTTTTTTTTATTTTTTTTTTTTAGGTTTGCTGAAATTGTCATTGGCGGGCACGATATTTAGTAACACTACAATGCCAATGCAAGCAATGACAGTGCAGAGCAGTATACTTTTTATCTCTACATTGGCCACAGACGATATGCTTTATCCTGCCTCTGAAATTGTGTGCTTAGCTCTCCAAAAATGTGTTCTATTGTGGTTCGTCTTGCTTCAGTCGATCAAATTCTGTAATTGATCTGTAATTTCTTTAAGTTTACATACCATAATTACGATAGTCGTCTCTGTCAATGCAGTTGAGGTTTCCACTCTCTTAAGAAATGGATTGAACTGGAGGAATCTGTTCTCTAACTGAGAATTGAGTGGAAAGAAGGTTCTGCCTATAGTTGGATGACGAACGGCAGTGCGTCTTCTGCCTTTGCTTGGGAGCCGGCATATGTTACCATGTTAATGAGGTGTAATGGTGGGAATCCAGCATGCTGACATATGGTTCTCAGATGACTCCTTTAATGATATTCATTCGTGTCGTCGTTATTCACCGAGTTGTTTACCCTGTGTTAGGTCAACATGTCAGTAGCTCATGATTATGTCACATCATCTGTCTCAATTATGGAAGATGAAACAAAACGGGATCGTCCCCTCCGCTGGATGGACAATTGGAGAGCTGAGTGGTGCCGGTGGAGTAAGGAATTCGTGTCGCCGCAGCGTGGACAGTGTCCGATATCTCTATTGCTATTATTCCAGAGGACTTTTTCTGTTAAAAAGTTAGCCAACACAAAAATAGACTTGCGGATTGTGATGCCCATTATGACAATATAATGTGTTGTTGATCCTGTCTGCACATATAGGGGGGACAGCACACTTAATTAGGGCCTTGACAAGCCTACTCTCCTAAAGTGATGAGATTAATCATAATTGGTGTCATTGTGAATTAGAGCCTGCTTGGATGACCACCCCACTGGCAGGTCGGACCGCGGTGGAGACCCTTGGACGCTGCTGCTAGCCGCAGCTTAGCGCTCTTTCTCTCTCTCTCTCCCCCTCTTTCTCTCCTTTGCTCTCTGGCTCTCTCTCCGTCCAGCTATCTCAGGCCACTCTCCTGCTTTGAGGGGCGCAGATCTCAGCCAAAAGACTAATGACCCCGTTTGAAGTTTTCCTAAATCCCACTGCGACCCTGCCCGTTACCCATGACCCTTCTTCTAAGACCGTATGGGGTTAAAGAGGGACATGCAGGTTGACGTTAAGATGAGGAGGGCGGGATGAGTTGTGAAATGTGTGTGGGGTGAGGGGGGTGCATGGTTAAAAAAAAAAACAAAAACACCCACCAATCTAATCACACATTGTCTCAGCACTTGACCTTCTTTTGGGATATGCAAGAAAGTATACAATTAATACGTGTTGTCCTCTTTATGTCTTGCATAGGTGCCAAAAGGCCACGTATGGCTTGAAGGCGATAACCTTACGAACTCGACTGACTCAAGGAGCTATGGCCCAGTTCCCTATGCCCTCATCAGAGGCCGTGTTTGCTTGAAGGTAACACAGGATCATGTATGTTTAAGTGACACATTGACTTACTTGAATAGTATTATATCATTTTTAAGACATTTTAGTCATATTATCACAGGTGTTGGTCAAGCCATCTACTATTTTTCAGTATAATTTAACTTTATTTCGTTTTTAAAGTCACAATGGCCATTGTAAACTCCATTCAAAGACATGAGTCAGTTGGAAGTTCAAAGCAAGTGTGTTTGATTGACCAAAGCCTGAACAACATATTGTCTAGCTTTCCATTCTGCTGTGTTGTCATGTCACGGAATGTCATAGCAACCACGACCCCGGAAACGGGTCAGCCAACCTTCTGTCCATCTGATTGGGCAGCGGCACTCCACTGGAGGGCCTACTGCGACAGCTGATGAAATACCAAGATTGTGTTTAAATTCTTAACACGTCATTAAGTGCCACATTAGCCGATGTGTCTAGGAAATTGGAGTTGTGATGCTTATAAGTTAGGCCTACAATGTTTGCGTGATTTTGGATTTTTTTCTTCCGTGTGCCCTAAAACAGCTCTGGCCCCTGCATAATTTTGGGACCCTCAGTGAAAGTCCAACCAGACGGATCATTGAAGATCAGAATGGTTATGATTCAGACTGATGCTTTACTTGATGGGTGCTCATTAATTTACCTGGGGTTCTCTCATTTTTAAATAAAGTATTTCTACATAAATGAAAACATATCGTGTGCTAAGTAATTCATTTAATTTGACCTGCGATGGATACTCGGACTGACTCGTAATCTTAACAGGTAAGGACATGAATTCGTGAAACTACATAGACAAAAAGAAAAAATAAATCCTTGTTTCTAATGTTTCTATACTCTACTAAATTGTACTTTTTTTTTGTATGAGTCAGCTTTCAAAATTAATCTAAACCACCTTTTCCCTCACGTTTCTAGATGCTATTATCCTACAAGATGAGCTATTAATTTCATGTTTACCTTTTCTGAATGGTGTAGCTAAACAAAAGACCCCTTGTTGTCTAATTATTTCTTAGGCTACCAGGGCAATTGGAAATATGTTCACATTTGCCATTCAAGCATACAATATTAATAAGCACTTAGTGAGGACCACACAACTGAATATGAACAATACAAAAACCTCTGAGGCTCACTGACTAAATTACTATTTAAAAAATACTGCAGCAGTTTTGTTTTGTTATTGTCAAAGAACTTTCTAAGATCATTTTTATGTTCTATGGCATGTTTTCCAATAGTAGTTTCCAGTCAGTGCATGTAAGACAATAAAAAAATGTAACATCCTTGCCTTATTTCAAGTTTTTTAACACTAATGTAGGGATTTTAATCCACGAATTGTGTTTAAACTTGCAGGAGCGACTGAAAGAGTTTGAGCAGTGACAAAACAACCCCGCAGGTTGTGGTATCATAATGCTTTCATCACGCTGCTGACTCCTGCAAAAAGCGCTGCTGTGCTGCTGCTGTCATTTCTTAAAGGCTCTGTGCTCTTCTTGGACACAGGGCATAAGAGTACATTCACATAGTGAGCTGTTGGAAGCTCAGCTGGTCATTCTCCGAGGCAGAGAGGGACTCTTCTTCTTCCTCCCAAGCTCCCTAAGGGAAGTGTGTTCCAGGCAGCCGTGGGTCCCTGTCCAGCTGCTTCCTCTGTCTGGAGGGGGGCCAGAGGGTCAGCGACAAGGCTCCGTGTGACACTGAATTATCTGCCTGAGTGTGATTGTGCCTGCTGGGAGGGATGCTCAAGATTGTGAGAGAGTATGTGTGTGCAGCTGAAGAAGAAAAATCTTTATGTGGGCTTTTGCTTCAAGCACATCTTTGTTTGTCAAGGTTTAATATTCATCTGCTGCGTGTCAACACGGTGCCAGTGTTGGGCTGAAATGCTGACACGAGTAATCTTGGAGTGTCCCCTTAAAAATGCTGGCCTATAGAGGGAGCCCTGCTTGGATGAATCCTCTGTTTAATAGCTGAAGTAAGAGTGAAGATGCTTATGTCATCAAAGGACTGAAATACAAATGAGATGCGCAGTTTGTCTTCATGATGCTGAGTGGGCACCAAATATGCAACGTGCTAAAACCACACAGGCTTTGGAACAACAGAAAACTGAGTCAATATAATACATCAGTACAGTCAGAGTGCATTGTTGAACAGTAGGCTGTTCGTGTATATTGTTTACAATGGAAAATTTGTCTTGCTTAAGGTGATGAGCACCGGTGGTAGTCTCATTCAACCCACCCTCCTGAGTGCTTTGCCATTAAATGAACACTTTTGCAATGTTCTTGGTTCATGTTCTGCTGGTTGTTGAAAAAAGTTAAATAAATGTCATAAAAAAAATTGTCATAATAACAAAAAAAAGGCACAGAGGCATCGACATGGCACAGCGGTGGCAGTCCACCCATGCAGCCCACCACCACAGCTTCAAAAAATCCTAGGGGAAACCCTGGACTGCCAATGTGAACAAGGAAGTAAAGATGCAGTTGGGCAATATAGAAACACATTTTAGTGGTTCGGCATTTGACAAGCATGTTTGAGCACTGATCAGGGACAAACCACAATTAGCAAAAATGACGATGATTGGCCAAAATGTGCAGGGATTGGTTGAATTTGGGTGAATTGATGTGAAGGCAACACCGCACAATCCTGGAGGGTTAATTGTATAGTTGGGACTGGATACTAGACAGCTAGTTCGCATAGACAGCTACTTTGCATCGATCCGAGCACTACCGAGGTTCTCTTGAGCAAGTCACCAAATGTAAACTGTCGTGCTCATTAGTGTGCAGCCCCCTGCAGATGTTCTATTACATTACCTGAAGTTTGGTAAGCTGTTGCAAAAGTAGAGACCAGACTGCACAATTGGAGTGGAAAACACAGAATACAAGTTCTTCAGAAGTGCAGATGTGCAATAAAAGAGAATGCTGTGTTTTTGTTTGTCCAAAAAGAACTTAAAATGGAGTTGCTGCAGTAGACTGATGGAATGTATCGGTTGAATTTTTGTATTAAGACAAACCAACCACGTGCAGTACACACTGCACTTGGGAAACTTTTGGTGGCTAAATATTTGCATGCAACTCCTACTGAAGGATAAAACCAATTCCCCTTTAAACTCTCCCCCCGCTGTCTCTGCACCTCCTTTCCTTGATGCACTCATCTGTTTACGTCCTTTTTCTGTTGCACCCCCACACGCTCCACCGTTGGGGGACTTGCTCCTTTCATTTACACATCCTTCTGATCATTCTCTCCTTTTAATCAAGCCTGATAGTACTTCTTAATTAAGACATCACAGTTGCTGTTTGATCACGCTTGCTTTTCTGAGAGAAAGCGAGAGAGTATGGGAGACAGAAAAAACAGACAGTCCAGGCTCTTAGACGGTGTGTGAAGATGACTGAACAGCATCAGTTGGGCCAGTTACACCTCCTCCAAATCTGCTCCGCTATAGCACCTGCGGTTTGAGGTGAGTACTTCTCTCCCCATCCTGATCCATACTAGACAGATGGTTTTGGAGGCCTATTGAGCTCTCTGCTGTCAATTTGCTGTGATGATCACACACACACACACACACACACCATGCTGTCAATAGTCACAGCCCACTAATCAAAGAGCGCACGGTAAAAGAAATCATTACAAAGTCTGTTTTAAAGGCAAAATTTCAACAAATCACTGAAAGTTTTATTTGTCTGACTGTCTATATCTGTCATTACAGTTGCACTATTGCATTTTCAGGGTTTCACATTCATTCATTTTCTACAGCTTCTCATTATGAGGGCCACGGATGAGCTAGAGCCTATCCCAGCTGTCTTTGGCCAGGCACATCTGAGGTAGGCCCTCGGGATGCTCCGATCAGGGTTTTATGTTGCCGGTTCCGATACTGATCATCCATGAGTGAGATCAGCCGATACCGATCACTTGGATTAACTGTACATTTTTACTATTTTACTATTTGCCAGGGGTGCTGTCAGACAATTTCAAGGGCACCCAGCAAATAGGTAATTATTAAAAAATAAATGTTTGGGCAGATTGTCATTTTTTGTCTTTATTTGTGTCAAATGATTTTTATTATGATTTTTTTTTTTTTTTACACAAATCAAAATGTAATTTGATGCATGTTTTGGAGTAATACGAATACATGGGAAATAAACTGTTCAAGAGTTATTTTTTAGCTGAAGATAGCAAAATGAGCAGAATAAAATAATACAAATAAATATCTTTATTAAATAGAAATCTGTCCTGCTTAACTTAAAACAGAATAAACTCAGTGTCCAGGTTGCAGGGGTTTCCAACTTCCATGCCTATTAGAGCTGTCAACTATTTGTGTTTTACTTCTGACTGGCAACATTTCAACTGTACACTACTTTATTTACCAAGCAAATATCCCCTCCAACAGTGTGGCCTTTGTCTTTATACTACTGTATTTTCTGGTCATTTGTCATTATATAAAAGCATAAAGTCTGAATTCAACAGTTATAATAAAGAACTATTAAGAGTTGAAGCAAATATTCTTTGACCCTTTCTGAGCTACACAAAATCAGCTGTCGAGATAGGAGACCCCTGTCACCATCATAAGGCTGGACACACTACTGTATGTGTTATGTTCGTTAAACATCCACACACAAAGTGTTTTGAGGACAAGACTTAATTAGCATAACGACAACAAGTGAGTAAAGTTGTTAAGTGACACTTGAAAAAGTTAGTACGTACCCCATGAACATGATATCCACTAGTGCACACGTGTCAAACTCGTGCCCTGGAGGGCCGAGACGCTGCAGGTTTTCTCTCCAACCAGTTTCTTCAGCAGGTGATTTAATTGATGAGCTCCTTCCCTCAAACTGAAGATGTTGATCATTAAAATCACCTGCTTTAGTGACTGGCTGGAAAGAAAACCTGCAGTGTCTCGGCCCTCCATGGCACGAGTTTGACACCTCTGCACTAGTGGCTTCACCGTGGGACAAAAATTTGCTCCGAACTAACCACATTGCTCGTTTGTTTTAAAAACAAGAATGAGCAAAGATATTAGCAGTTGATGTGAAGTGTACTTGGTAATTGGTAATTGATGTGAAACAAAAAGGGGGTAGGATTGAATAAGCTCTGCTTCTTCCTACTCTCTTTGGTTTCGCCATTTATGGTTAACCTGAGCAGCTGTCCTTGTTCAAGACAGTAGCTTCACCTAGTGTTTAAATTAATAAGTACAAAACAGATAAGTACATATTATGTGCGGGCCATAGTCAATTATATTTTGAGACTTTGATATGGGTTAGTTAAAAATGGATGGCGGGTCGCAGGCTGTAGTTTGGACACCCCTGATTTAGAGTCTCCAATTAACCTAATGCAATTTTTTGGACTGTGGGAGGAAGCTATAGACCTACGCAGTCACAGTGGGAGATCATGCGAACTCCACACAGAGAGGTCCGAACCGAGATCCGAACCCAGAACTTCCTGTCTGTGAGGCAGACGTGCTAAGCACAATGCTACCTCAGGTCCGAAACTATATGATTCATTTATAACCACCAAATTATAACTATTTTCATGCAACTAACCGCAGAGTGAATAATACACTTGTCAGATGTAGAAAAAAGATGAAAAGAAGGAACATGTATAAATGTATTTCTGCCTATTCATGTATGTACTGTATCTTTAAGATAAAACATAAACATCACTGTTGCTGCTCTCCCTTGGCAGTAAGTTCATTTGCATTAATTCACGTAAAGGTGTAATTTACTAAAGCTGTAGCTTGCTGGAAAGATTGAATACTGTTCTCAAAAGTGCTAGAATGATGCATTTTTAAGCTTTAGTTCTTCAAAGTACTTTAAATAAAATTTTATTATTGTTTTATTTATATGGCATATTAGTGACTGAGCAAAAAAAATGGTAAATGTCCATACGTTTTGTATGTTCATATGAATGAGATAATGCAGGGATGCAAGAAAAACATGAAAATGTATCTTAAAAGTGCGTACATTTTTGTATATACAGTATTAATATACATGGATAATGTAAGGGTGCAAGAAAAACATGAAAATTGATTTTTTAAGTGCATGAATTTGACCTTTTTATATGAAGCTAGCTTGTTATCGTTTGCATTAATACTGGCCTATTTTTAGTGTTTTTCTTGCCAAAGGCAGTGAAACACTAGTGCTTCTTCCCACTAATGGTGTGGGTTGATGGAATTATATGTATGCTTAGAGTCGGGGGGCTTTGCTGTAAAGACTCATTGAGGGTCGTAATGGAAAGGCATGGGACCTGTGTCCTCAGGCAAAGAGTGATGCAGAGGATGACTGAGGCCTCAGTACGACAGGCCTGACCTATATCTCCATTTGCATAATAGCGAGTAGAGTGGAAGGATAGGCAGATAAACATTTCTTGTGATGAGCCTTCCCTCTTTGCTGATTATTATTACAGCATCTTTGTATGCTGTATTTTTAAAAACAAGGCTGTGATAATAGTAATGTGTATGTCTGTTGTTCTCTACTCGGGTCAGCCAATTAGTTTTTTGGTAAGTGTGAGTCAGGAGGAATAAGGTACTACTGTGTGTGTGTGTGGGTGTGTGTGTGTGTGTGTGTGTGTGTGTGTGTGTGCGTGTGGTCCCCCTGGCATGTCCTGGATCCTGTAGCGGGATACCGAGTCCTTTCTGCCTGGTTTACTGATGAGGCCTGTTCGGCTTCCAGACAATTTAGCAAAGGAAACTGCACAACAAACATAAACAGACACTGAGCGAGTCAGGCCATAAAGAAATAAAGCGCACACACAGTAAAAAAAAGAAAAAAAAGTCCACGTGTGCTGATGTGTTATATGAATGTGTTCATATCACAAATGTCACAATGAATCACAATATATACAGTGTTCCCTCGTTTAGCGCCGGGGGTAGGTTCCCAAAATAACCCGCAATAAATGAAATCCGTGAAGTAGCCAACCATTATTAGGCATGTTTTAAGACTTTACATTTTCTCACATTTCGCTCCTGTTTAAACACTCAGTTCAAACCTTCATTTGAATTTTAATGATTAACCTACGAGGTTGAACACAATAAATTATTAAGTGACTCATGCGTGTTTCACTCCTCTGACCGTGCGTCTTTGTCCTAGCGCCGCTCCGCTGAAGCATTTTGGTATCCTTGTTAAAACATATTGTTGCTGTCGTCCTATTTTCGTCGTCGTCCTCCAACTGAAGATTCATTTATTCTGTAATGGAGCCCAACAGGCACGTAACTTCTACCTTCCTTTTGTGCGATGGTTGGCTTCCTCTGCCTTTTGGGTGCAGGACGTTTCGGCGACATTGTAGGTTTTGTCGTGGAGAAAACGTGCAAACGTACAGAGTTCAGTCACACTGCAAGGCAAGCTGTTTGCAACGAGGCCGCAAAAGGTGAACCATGATGGAGCAAAACCTACATTTTTCCGCTTTTACCTAAGGGGATAGTTCCGAGTTTTTGACATGACCTTGTATGACATGCCAACAGCAGTGCAGTGCATCAACCGTGACTTACACCTCACTTCGTCCTGTGAGCTGAGTCCTGGTCAGTTTTTGGTGTTGCGGAAAGTAGTTCCGGCTAGTTGGTGGGGGTCACTTAAATACAGTAAAGGCTTTTGCTTCTCAAAACAATATGCACTCAAAGGAGTAATACATTTGCATCACAAAACCGTTTCCCATGAAAAAGTCAGACCTCACAATCAATCCGCTGGTATCACTGCACGCTACTGCCAGCTGTCACTGCTGGGATAGTGGAAGTGACACACGTTGTGATCGACTTTGAAAGGCGTTTATCAGCATGCGCCGATCATGTGTTTTTTTTCAAGGAAATCGGACGATATTGATCGGTGGCCAATCGATCGGCGCATCCCTACCTAATACCAATACCTAGTAACATCTAGTCACTCACACTATACACAGAACAAATGGAGGACATATAAAATACAGTAATAGAAAGATTAAATACAAACAGTCTAAAACTAAACTCAACTAAACAACTTTAAAAAAGAGACAACAGCTCCTTACGTTTGAGCAGCTTGGAACGGCCATGCAGCCAATGTTTTCTCCTGTGAGCATCTTACAATGTCTAATTCCACTTCGCTTTCACTTTCTTTTTCTCTTACACAAGAAAAGAAAAGCCCTCCTTACGTCAAAAGTAAACTAATAAGCAATGTTATTCTTACTGCGTGTTACTGTGAATGAGGCGCGCAGCGCATATTCATCCCCTGCACGTGCTCTAACTAGTTCTCGTGCGAGTTTTTAATGATTTTTATGGGAGCACGTTCATAACCATGAAAGCGCATGGCACAGAACACCGCCACCCAAGTACTGTATGTATGTTTTCATCTTTCATCGCTGTCACCAAGCAGTACAGTTCAGTTGCATTTGTCACTGTGAGATTTGGAGTGGCAAATCCTGATCAAGCTTGTGTTTCCACAGAGGGTTGTGCATCGGGATGGCGATGACTGTGTCAGCTATGTAAATTCTGTGAACTGATCAGTGAACAACAACTGAAAAGCCAAACCACGCGGATTGTGCTGAAGTGAACCATTCTACCTGGTGGGAACAGCTTTTCTTTTTTATGCTGTTTATTATGCAAGAACTCCACAGACAATTTCCATTAACCTGCAAGTTGATTGGATTTTCATGAGGATCTGTTTCAACTTTGGCAGTTCTCCCCCGTTCTCACGTTTAAAATGGTATGGTCCTGTCTGCCTAGTCACTTTTTCTGGTGAATTGGCTCTAGCAATAGCAACTTTATGGAACATTGGGGTGGCCAAAGAAGAACCCATTGACTTGTCCTCAGTACGCAGAAGCAGAAACGACATCACCCGCATTTTCATCTGTTGTCATTTTCCATGAACCAGAACATAATCAACTGCATTATTTATCGTCATTATTGGTAACATTAAGCTCTACTAAGAGCCATTCTAGTTTTGTCATAAAAAGCTAATAGAGTCTACTTCTCTTGTCCATGTGCCTCTCAGGTGAAGAGCTCCGGGTCAACAAATGGGTGGAAATGAGCAAAGAATATAAGGATGCAAAACAACTTGGAACCTTGGACCATGCCCAGCTGGTGATGGAGAACTGGCATGGGTAAGCAGAGCATCGCGTGCATGTTTGTTTGTGTTCCTCTTTGGTCACCCTAGTTCAAAAAGCTTAACCGCACCCAAGCTTTGGTAATGATGCATTCTGTCACAAAAGACTACAATAACCAACAGTCTGCGGCTAGCCAATTACTGTCCGCTGCAATTATATTTCCAATTCACAAGTAACAGGGGCAAAGTGGCCCAACTCAACTAATCATTTCGAGCAATTACTTTAAAAACTAATTAGAAGGTTTTTTTTTTTTTTGCTGTGCGTGTCTGAGCTCCGAAGAGGTCTTTGTTTGTGTTTTTGTTGCTGTTTCACTTTGTCAAATTGGCAAACTTGAATAGAAAGAGCAGGGGGAGATGTAATAGGGTTGGGGGCACTACCAGATTAGAGAGACTTGGTCATTATTGGGTAAGTTATGGGAGTCTATTGTGGAAGAGAGAATGCTGCCTTCATTGCGCTGGTGCCTGAAACTTTGGAACGACTGATAAGATGCATTCTTGGGGATGTCAGCTTGACCACGGTGAGACGGCTTGTGAACTTGTGGAGAGGGCAGGAGGATATTATTATTACTAGTAAATTGAAAATTAAGGGAATTAACTCCACTTTATGGCATTTGAAAGAAATTAACTGAGTAAACTAAAAATAGCCAACATTTTAGTTGATGACAACTGTAATAACTGAAACTAATCTATGATTTTTTTAAATATAAATAGTCGATAATAACTTAAATGTTCTCAGGCAATCAAGGGTGTACTTTTATTCTATTAAACACTGTAAAAAAATGATGTTGATATGTACACAGTATTCTACACTGGTCATTAGGTTTGATTGTATGTCTATGATACTGTAATGTTACTGTGAGACACACAATCGCCAGACTTGATCGATGGAACAACATGTCTGTATTGCAGGTTTGAATTATCTCACAACAGGCGCAATCATCCCTAATGAAAACACAGGCTACTGTTGCGGCTGTTGTCTACGCAAAGCTGAAACTCAACTCTGAGCATCACTTCTTGCTCGCCTGTCACTCAGTTCCACCAGGGAACACATTTATCGTAACACACACAAGTCTTATTTATGTCTTGAATGGCTTATTTACTCTGAATATGTCTTATTTTGGGTAATACGAGTGTAAACGTGACTATAAGGGTGTTAATTCATGTCTAGAGGGCTCCAATAATGTAAAAAAAACATATTTATAAGCTTGTAAACAGGTTTTCTATGCTTTAACTAAGAAAATATTCCATTTATAAATAAGGAATCCTACTTCACGGAAATTCACTTATCACCCGGCAATTAACCCGCGATAACTGAGGGATTGCTGTACTGCCAATCTGTTCATCCAATTATTCATTAATTGATTAATAATTAATTAGTTATGCAAATCTAGTTATCTACTTAACTCATTCATTCATTTATTTTCTATGCCGCTTGTTGTCACTAGGGTCGACGGGGGTATGCTGGAGCCTATCCCAGCTGGCTTTGGGCTATCTATTTAACTACCTTAGCATACTATACAGTATATATGACGGTAGAGCAAACAAACGATACAACACTGCTGCCATTTATCTATATTTATCTATATTATATCCAATCAATAATTGCAATACCAAAAACACTGTAGACTATTATTTGTATGGAATTGTGGACATGTCCCCAACTTCTGGATGGTTGTGTGTTTGTGATGTTTTGTCTTCAATGCTGCTGGTTATGAAGCAATGCCAAAATTCTTTTTATTGCTCCTGTAACAGTGACAATAAACTTCTATTTTATTCTATTCTATGCCATTGAAATGCAATTTAAAAAGCTCTACAAAAATAAATTGTTGACAATTCCAGTTCGCGGCTGGCTGCATGCGGAGTGTGTTTGTGTGTGTGACAATGTTTCCAATCGTAAAATCTGCAAGATGGGCTGTTTTATATTTTATGAGTCTTGGGGTTTCTTTTTATACCATACCACCCTTAGACACGCAAATACCTGCTATACATACAGCTGGTTAAGACACGCATGCATTTATATGCGGTGACTGGTAAATGTAAAGTCCGTGCCATAAAGACAAGTGGGCGGTCTTTCTCTCAGACTAATATCAGCTAATAATGTGCGGAGGCATCACAGTCATTTGCATAATTGTAGCTGACATGCTTAGCTAGAACACATGCATATGAAGTGTCCTTTGTCTTTACAATCCAGGTAATGAAAAACAATGAAATCACACAGCGGGCCGAGCCGTTCTTGGAACTATTGATTTTAGTGCTCTTTACATATCTAGGTAGATTCATAACTACTACTCCATACAAGGCCATGAAAACAGAGCAGTATAAGAACGCAAAACAACAATTTTCTAAAAACAAAACAAAACATTATGCTCAATAGGCACTGTTTTGATATTCTAAATGAATTATAGCTGAATTATTAATTAATCATTTGTTCAGTAGGTTTAACCCGTTCTGGTGTCCCTCAAGCTTCCATACTAGTTCCAATCTTCTTTTACACACATAACCACATTTTTCACAGATTTAGCCTGAGTAGGTTTCGCCAGTTAATGCTAAGGACTAGATAGGACAGCTCTACTCTGAAGGGAGAAGACGTTCCTGTGGAACAACGCTGGTGTGAGTTAACTGATGGAATCTCAACTGTTGTCGCCTGATCTTGTTGAAATTAATCGTGGATTCAACAAGCTGTTTGCCCGGGCTGCATGTGTCATATTTATTTTAAAAAGTTAGAGCCATTTCATAGGACATTTTTTTAACATGCAGTTGGTGCTCCAGATTTATTGTGATACTGTATGTGCCCCCATTCCACTATCCGTATAGCTGTGTTTCAGAGACCATTGGAGGTGCGTGGTTAATTTCTGAAGGAATGCAGAAGTCTACAGTGTCGGGTGATTGGCATGTATGAGCTGTGTACAGTATAATTGAAGTAAATCCACTTTGGTGTGTGTACATGCAGGTCTCCAAGTTTATTACATTTTTGTTTTGTTTGAAACAGCCCAAGCATCAACTTTGTTTGGTTTAGGAGTAGCATGACCTTACAAACCCAACAGTGAGGCCTTAAAAGAAAACTGCACTTTTTTTTGGAGTTTTGCCCGTCATCCACAATCCTTATGAACACCCATTTCTTTCTCTTTTCTGTGCTTTACAAGAGAGAAAAACAGCTAGCATGAGGGAGTTAACATTGCACGTAATGGGGCACACCTATTTCGATTACAAAGCTAAAAATCCTCCAACAATGTTTTATCATTTTGTTATAGATGCTGTGACCATGCAGTAACAGATACATTCATGATAACATGTAATACTGACGCTTCTTCTGTCAACAATAGCGGCATAGAAAGCTGTGGAGCTCGCCAAGCCATGCCGATAGAAATCGAGTGTTTCTGCTGCCCTGAGTGATTGCCGTGCTGCCATCGACGGAAGGGCTTTGTGCATATGACGAGGAGGACATTGCTCCAAGAGATTGCATCACAATGAACGAAGAATTGTTAGCGTTAACAAAGCCTGCAGTGGTACAAACTTTTTTCCATCTACTCAAAATCAACTGGAAATTATGCCCGAGGCCAGCTCGAGTAAGTCACCCTGATGTGGATTCTGATACGTGGCGCACATAGTTCTTGTCCATGTAGCCGTGGACAAACAAAACATGGAATGTGGACTAATACTTACAGATAATTTGGTTGTCTATTTGTGCTTTTTCATATGCTTGTTCTTGTTTCCCAGTGAGTACAGATCACATCGTTTTGGAGTAGTGGCGTAAGGCACTGTGTCACTACGTCAGAAAAATAGTGCTTTGTGTTCGCTGCTACAAAAACAATGTTGCTGTAGATTGGTTTACATACAGGTCAGTTATGTAAATAGAACATTGTTAGCGTTTTGAAGGTTTTTTTAGGGCTTTACAGTCAAAATAGATGTGTCCCATTATGTGCATTGTTATATTCCACATTGTAGCTGTTTTTCTCTCTTTAGAATGCACAGAAAAGGTGTGGTCATGTCTCACATAAGGATTGTGGATGATGGGCAAAATTCCCCCAAAAAGTGCAGTTTTCCTTTAAGAGGCCGGCACCCCAGGGCTCCTCAAGGTGGTGCCTGGGGGGTCAAACAATTTGTTTTGAAAATAAACATAAAAAAAAATAATGAAAACATATTGTTCTGTAAAAATTAAGAAAATACAGCATAAATTCTTCTTTGACAATTACACAAGAATGTCCAGCGACATTGCTTGTTCAACGTGTTTCTAATAGAAATTAAAATTCTCCTTTTTAAAAGGATATATGAGCTGAGGCTCAGGTCATACTTACTCATACTCTGCCTCCGTGAAAGGAGAAGCAGGCGGTAGACATGAACTGAAGCAAGTACTGCCAGGCTCTGAGCCAGTCAGACTCTCGTCTCTCGTCATACTTGTAGTCGTCTAAATGTAATGCATGAGAAGGCATCCATTTAACGTCAACAGTTAGTAATTGCAGGTTTTACAATGAGGCAAATGGTGATGACGAGAGGCAGTGTTAGTTACCTGCGGTCTTGACAGCACAGGATGTGCTAACGTTGCCACTGTTGCTGGTTCGAGAGGCACTCTGGAGCGGATCGAAAATGCAATAGTTTTAACTAGGATAGGATCAATAAGGTGGAATTTCTTCCCTTTGAAATAGACTATCGCCTTTGCAGGTATTGTAAGCTGCCCTGTTGTCATCGCCACTGTTGTCACCATCTTTATGTATCCTTGGGAAACAGTTAGGCACCAAAAACAACGTATTTGATCGTCTCAGATGGCTAAGATAAGAACTTTATTGATCCAACACAGTAGTAATTCACATTACATCAGCTATAGAGCACAAAGAAATGCCGAAAAACCATATACAGTCTTTATATACAGTATATAAAGGTTTTAATACAATAAAATAAGAACATGAAAGTTGTCAATTGAAATAATAATCAGGGAATTTAAGTACTTTAAGCGATACCCCTTTAACTAAAAATCAATTAAATCTTTCCAAAAATAACACAAATGTATCCTTATATAAAATGTGTAATACATTGAATTATCTAATCAGAGATGGGTGGAGTTGCCAACAAAACAACTGTACTCATTTAAGAGTATTGTTACTTTACAACAATTTTACTCAAGAAAAAGATATGTGATGTTACACATATCAATATCGGTTGATATCGGAATCAGAATTTGAGAGTTGGACAATATCGGCATATCTGTTTTCGGCAAAAAAAAGCCAATATCGGACATCCATACTTCTGACCTTGATTTCAGATATTGAATCTTGCTTAGATTTCCACTTTTTGTATTTCCTAGCACACACTAGACTTGCAGAACTGGCATAATATTGAACACAAATGTGTCGCATTCTGTTTTTAGGACTTCACAATGGTTTTGACAACAGGTAAACACATCAATGCAAGCTGAGATGTGTCTTTGAGATTTTTGTCATTAGTGCCGATTTTATATTTTTTCCTAAGCAGGGACGCATGAATGCTTGCAACTGAAAGTAGCAAATTAAAATTTGAGAGGAATGCACCTCGCTCTCTCAGTGATTTGTTTCATGCCATTGCTCAGCCATAAACTATTATTATCATCATCATATTGGTAATTGCTAATTAGTTTAAAAAGGCAGATTGATGATTGCTGTAATATGCACTAAAGGGAATGAATATTTGCAATTGTCTCTCTTACTGCATGTGTAGTTGTTGCTAATATCAATTAAGTTGACCCACTGAGATGCTTCACAAGCACGCTTGTGTATTTGATGTTTGTCTTCATCTGTGCCCTGACCCGTCCTTGTCGGCACATCATGGCCATTATGTTCTCTGCGAGGGCCTCCGAGCTGGAGTGTGCACACTGTGAAGGAAAGCATCAGAGAAAGACAGCGGAATGGATATGAGCGGCTGGTTGAAGGGGGCATGGCAACCAAATCTGTAAAAAAAAAAAAAAAGAGAGAAGCAGTTTGATTGAAAGTTGTCTGGCCCGGTGCCCACAGAGGTTGTTCCCCCCGTGGACTGTTATTATCAGCACAGGGACTTCCCC